>NC_088378.1:169870625-170173750 GCF_037993035.2 Macaca fascicularis
GCCAAGCGGTTGATGTGTGTGCTGGCAGGAAAGAGGGCAGATTGCCATCTGCCTGGCTTCACCCACAGCCGTCTCTGGGGCAGACCCTCTTTAGAGGCCACCAGTGCTTCTGTCCTGCTTCTATTCATCGGAACAGTTTTTGTTTTTTAAGGGTCGAATCCTGTATTCAATTATTCCAGGGTTCAACTGGAAAATTTAAGAAGCCATAGAAGACGTGGTTATCTTTGGAGCTTGCAGTCTTTCCTTAGTCCCTGCTGCTACGGCTTCCTCCAGGACCAGAGGCTCCAAAGTGACCCCGAGACCAGGAGGTGGGAGAGAGAGGAGTGTGACCTCAAGAAGGCCTTCCCCTAGGTCAGTCCCACTAATGGCGACGCAGAGGAGGACCCTGCTAAGGGTAAACACAGCCTGAAGGTGCTGACTGAGGGAGCAGGAGGAGGAGGATGGAGAGTCCAGGAGAGAAGGGATGCGCAGGTTCCCAGCAGCCTCTCAGCCCCGCCCTCTGAGTGCCCTCTCGTCCCTATGCCAGCTTCCTTGGCTCATGCCTAGGCCTTGAGGCAACTCACTGCAGAGTCAGCACTACTTCTGGCCTCTAGGGGTTCACTGACACCTCCATTCTTCATCCAAGTAAGGATGCTCCTTTGCAAGACAGTCCCATAAGAAGAGGTTAGAGGCCGGGCATGATGGCTCACACTGAAATCCCAGCACTCTGGGAGGCCGAGGTGGGCAGATCACTTGAGATCAGAAGTTCGAGACCAGTCTGGCCAACACGACAAAACCCTGTCTCTGCCAAAAATACAAAAATTAGCTGGGCCTGGTGGAGCACGCCTGTAGTCCCAGCTCCTCAGGAGGCTGAGGCACGAGAAGTGCTTGAACCTGGGATGGGGAGGTTGCAGTGAGCTGAGATTGCATTGCACCACTGCACTCCAGCCTGGGTGACAAAGTGAGACCCTGTTTCAAAAAAACAAAAATTAATTAAAAAAAATAAGGTTAGAATAGCCCTGGAAGAAATGAGAGATTCTAAATCCTAGAAGCAAAGGACTTCTAAGCCACAGGATTCTTATCCTAGCTCAGCCTCCCACAGACTAGCACAGCTGGTCAGCCTCCCATAGACTAGCACAGCTGCTCAGCCTCCCACAGACTAGCGCAGCTAGTCAGCCTCCCACAGACTAGCACGGTCCTAGCTCAGCTGCCCACAGACGAGCACAGCTGCTCAGCCTCCCACAGACTAGCACAGCTGCTCAGCCTCCACAGACGAGCACAGCTGGTCCTGTCGCAGGCTTCCCCTCCTGCGTCCTCTTCCCTTCCTCAGCACTGTCTGAGCTGGGCGCAAGCAGAGGGTCTCAGTCGTGAGACCGCAGTGGACCTGGGGTGAAGGCGCTTCTGGGCATGGGCCTCCTCCTTCCTCTCATCCCTGGACATAACCCGAGGCTGGACCTCCGGCCTTCGGGTCCTGTTTCGCTCCCTCAGGTTGTCCTTGGGCCACCGGTGGTGATGACACTTCCTCATGTAGACATTCAGCATTGTCTTTGGGGTGTTCCATCATCTTCAATAGATCCTGGGGGTCTCTAGGGCCCTGGCCTGAGGCTCCTCACTGGCCTCAGGCTCCTCACTGGCCTCATCCCACTTCTCCTGATTCTGCCCAGGTTTCCTCGGGCAAAGCCGCTTGCCTGTGATAGTTCCAACCTTCACTGAGCTCCTCTGTCTGCCCCAGCAGCAGGGGCTATAGCCTGAGCCTGATCATGCTCGAGGTTACAGGGACTCAGTGGGTCACATCAGCTCCTGGGAACACATCCACCCCCACAGCAGCACAGCCCTAACCTCATTCACTTGTCTTAAAACCACCCACAAATCTCTAGTTCCTCTGAGTGGTTCCTTTAGCTTATAGCTCACGCTCCCAGCAATAAACAAAAAGAGCTCGTTTGCTAAAGGTTCTGTGTAATTCTTAGAGCATCAAGCAGCTCTGCCCCGCCGGGCCCAAATGATAAGCAGGAGTCACTCCACTCACACGCCCTGCGACTTGGCAAGCTCCTTAACCTCTCTGGGCTTTAGTTTCTTTATCTGTGAAATGGAAATTTCATCTGTGAAATAGGAACAATCATTGTGATTC
Organism: Macaca fascicularis; assembly: GCF_037993035.2. Lineage (NCBI taxonomy): Eukaryota > Metazoa > Chordata > Mammalia > Primates > Cercopithecidae > Macaca > Macaca fascicularis. The sequence goes on from NC_088378.1 coordinate 169,872,733, forward strand.
ATAAGGTTAAACCCAAAAGAGTGCCCGGAACAGTGCCTGGTGTATAGCAGTTCTTGACGTTGTTGGTTGTCATCATGGTCACTGCTGAGGCCATTCAAGGCAGGGCAGGAGAGTTCTTACCTCTTACACAGAGTGCCCGGTAAAGCAAGCACCCCTGGGAGCCGTGGCTGGTGCCCAGGTCGGAGAGCAGGAAAGTGGGAATGCCATGTGGTAACTGAGTGAGGGGCAGTCATGAGTCACTCTCTGGGGACTCTCCAAAGTATTAGGTTGAATCTTATGAAATTGCTGGGGCCTTTGGAGAAAACCATAGGTTTCTATTAGTGTGGCCCCACTTGTAGTCTCAAGCAGAGGAGACTGGAAAAACATGGATTTCTCAGGTCTCCCCACTCTTCCTACTTCTCCCGGGTTCTCCTGATGATTCGTCTGCAGGGCAGAGCTTCTGAGTCTACACCCGGCTCCTCTAACCCTCGAGTGCCTACTCATCACCTGGGGATCTTGTTAAACGCAGATTCTGACTTAGCTGGTCTAGGGTGGGGCCAGAAATTCTACATTTCCACCAAGTTCCCAGCTGATGCCGCTGCTGCCTGATTGTGCTGTGAGAAGCAGAGCTCTAGAATGTTGTCAGCGGGCCTTTGACTCATCCTAGCTCCAGAGATCCCAGAAGTCACCATTTCCCTTGCAGCGCTGGTAGATTAGAAAGAGAATGAAACAAAGCGGCAGCAGGGCAGCAGCGTCTGTGTCAAATTCCCCCACCCCGCCTGTCTGGAGAGTTTCATACGTGACACTTTTTGCTGCAAGCCCATTAAGCCTATTAAAAGGGACATTTTTATGGCTGGGCGCGGTGGCTCACGCCTGTAATCCCAGCACTTTGGGAGGCTGAGGCGGGCAGATCACAAGGTCAGGAGATCAAGACCATTCTGGCGAACACGGTGAAACCCCGTCTCTACTAAAAATACAAAACAATTAGCTGGGCGTGGTGGTGGGCGCCTGTAGTCCCAGCTTCTAGGGAGGCTGAGGCAGGAGAATGGCGTGAGCCCGGGAGGCGGCAGAGCTTGCAGTGAGCAGAGATCGCGCCACTGCACTCCAACCTGGGCGACAGAGCGAGACTCCGTCTCAAAGAAAAAAAAAAAGACACTTTTTTCTTTCCTTTCTTCACTGACCATTTGTTCAACAGATATTTACTGAGCACCTACCATGTGACAGATACTTCGCTAAGAAGAGAGATTCCAATCTATGATTTGTACTGCAGCCAGGGCGATTATCAGAAATGAAAACCTGATCCTGTTATTTCACTTCTTAAACTCTCTTCCCTGAAGTATAAAGTGCAAATGTCCTAATACAATGCTTAATCCCTCTGACAGCAGACTTCCACTCTGATCGACAGTCACCCTACCTCCAGCCCAACCCAGTACCTGAAAACTGCCTGCTCCCTGCTGACCAGCCCCCAAGCTTGGGCTCCTGCTCTCTCTCTCCCTCTCTTTCTTTCTCTCTCTCTCTCTCTCTACCTCACTCTTCCGAGCCTGCCCTTGCCACCTCATCAATCACTCATCCTTTTCAAGATAGAGCTCCTCACCCCGCCCTTCAGGGAATCTTCCTCCACCCAGGTGGATTTCCTGAGCTCCCTTGGTTCTGACAACTTTACATAGAAATTCTGTCAGTTCCTTTCTCCACCGAACTTTAAGTTTCTCAGACATAGGGAAACGTCTCAGTCATTTCCCCATCAGCCAGTGTTTGCAGAACTGCATTTTGGTCTAAGCGCTATGCCGCCTGATAGGAATTCCTTCTTGCCTGCAGGTTTTCCCGTCTCAGAGGTTCATGGCCCCGACCTGCTTCCAGTCATTAGTGTTGGCTCCCAAGCAGCTGGCAAAGGGCTGGGTCACAGACTGCTGAGGGATGGAAACGGTTCCAGGGCAAATGTGCGTCATCCGTGGTATGCAACGTTTTACAGCTCAGCTATGGAGACAGAATCAATAACAACTCATCAGGAAGAGGTGAGGAGAATACTAAGGAAGCAAGAGAAGAACAGGAGGAAGGGCCACTGATGTCTCCCGAGAACCACAGTACCCTTAGAAATGCAGTGTGCCTGGGACCTTAGATACACTCCCACCCTGAAATTCTCTCAACTGTGGATATAATGAGATGAAAAGGGAATCCAAACTCTTTGCAACTTCTAAAACGAGTCCCATCTTGCTTCACCTAATGTTTGGAAGGGCTGATCTTTCCTAATTTGGCAGCTGTCGCAACCATTTCACTTTCGTGTCATTGAATTGCTAAAAATCTTTTCTTTTTTTTTTTTTTTTTTGAGACAGAGTCTTGCTTTGTCACCCAGGCTGGAGTGCGGTGGCGTGATCTCAGCTCACTGCAACCTCTGCCTCCTGGATTCAAGTGATTCTCCTGCCTCAGCCTCCCAAGTAGCTAGTAGCATGTGCCACCACACCCAGCTAATTTTTGTATTTTTAGTAGAGATGGGGTTTCGCCACAATGGCCAGGCTGGTCTTGAACTCCTGACCTCAGGTAATCCACCCATCTTGGCCTCCCAAAGTGCTAGGATTACAGGCATGAGCCACCGTGTCCAGCCAAACCTTCCTTTTTATGAGAGAAGAGTTTGGGAAAATATTTGACTTTTTTGTTCTTCTCTTGAAATCCCAACCTCTGTTACAAATCACACACACACACACACACACACACACACACACACACACATATGCATGCATGCACACACACAGCAACACTAAACAAAGACCTATTTCTTTTTTAAATTTTATTTAAGAGTAAGGATCTCACTCTGTCATCCAGGCTGGAGTGCCGTGGTGCAATCACAGCTCACTGCAGCCTCAACCTCCTGGGCTCAAGTGATCCTCCTGTCTCAGCCTCCCAAGTAGCTGGGACTGCAGGCATGCACCATGTAGCTAATTTAAAAATTTTTTTTTTTTTTTTTTGTAGAGACAAGGTCTCCCTGTGTTTCCCAGGCTGGTCTTGAATTCCTGGGCTCAAGCAATCCTCCCGCCTTGCCCTCCCAAAGTGTTGGGATTCCAGGTGTGAGCCACCATGCCTGGACCCTAAGACATTTTCCTAGGTTATAAAATGGAACCAGCAACACTGTAATATAATGAAGGCTTGAAGTAATCGACTTGGAAGTGTAAGCTTGTAAACTTCCATGAAACCATCTCTCCAGGGTCATGATTAAGAAGATATATGTGTAGCGTGTTGTGGTGTTGGGAGGGGCAGGGAAGAGAGACTATTAAACTTACTTTTGATGTTTTGGTATTGCATTGCTTTTGCAATTCAAATGCCTGAAAGGAAGAATGACCTTTTAATCCCACTGGCAACAGTGAGAGACGTGTGTCCTTCAGCATTGCCAAGCATATTTGACATCTGCCTCATCCACCGGCCTGTCATCTCTTTGGCTCCTGAGCTCTTGTTCCCCCTGACCCTTGGCTCCCATTACAAACACGTTGGCAGTCACTCTATCTGGGTAAGGCAATGACACATTAGAAGACAGTTCTGATTTTGAAGAGGGTGCTAACATGGCATTAGAGTATTTTAGTCCATTCAGGCTGCTATAACAAAGTACCATAGGCTGAGTGACTTATAAACAACAGAAATTCCCTTCTCATGGTTCCAGAGGCTGGAAGTCTGAGATCAGGGTGCCAGCATGGTTGGGTCCTGGTGAGGGCGCTCTTCTGGGTTGCAGATGGCCAACTTCTCCCTGTGTCCTCATATGGTGGAAAGACAGCAAGAGAGTTCCCGGGTTTCTGTTTTATAAGGACACCAATCCCATTTATGAGGGTTCCACCCCCATGATCTAATCACCTTACAAAGACCCTATCTCTAAGACTATCACTTTGGGGGTTAGGATTTAAACATATGCATTTCAGAAGGATACAACATTCAGTCTATAACATAGAGTGATGACTTGCGAAGGAAAATCTGGTGATGATGGGAAGGACAGACAAGAAGGGCCAGGAACTGAAATCAGGGAGGCTTAACTGGTTCAATCAGTTTTCTAGGTCATGTGTGAATCATTATGGTGGCTGCACTGGGCTAGCACATTCAGTGTATGCTTCATTAACATAACACATTTTCTTAAGACTCCCACGGTGGCCAAGTTAAGGAAAAAAGTGAAACCCAGTAGTCTGAAGCTCATAGTGTACATAGCAGACATGACGCAATGTGGAGTGAAAGCTGCCTAAGGAAGGAATTGAACACAATGTCGTAATCCCCATAGGGCCTAAACACTGGCAGTACGGGAAGACTGGCTGGTGCTCCTCTCCTTCCTCTACATGTCACCAAGCAAAAACCTCTGGACTAGCCTCTAAGGGGACAGGGCAGGAATGGCTTTGTGGACCCCCAAATCTGATTAAAATAAGAGTTAGAGGCAGGGCGTGTTGGCTCACGCCTGTAATCCCAGCACTTCGGGAGGCCAAGGCAGGTGGATTACCTGAGGTCAGGAGTTCGAGACCACTCTGGCCGACATGGTGAGACCCTGTCCCTACTAAAAATACAAAAATTAGCTGGGCGTGGTAGCAGGTGCCTGTAATCCCAGCTACTCGGGAGGCTGAGGCAGGAGAATTGCTTGAACCCAGGAGGCGGAGGTTGCAGTGAGCCGAAATCCCGCCATTGCACTCTAGCCTGGGCAACAAGAGCAAGACTCCGTCAAAAAAAAAAAAAAAAAAAGGCCAGGCGCGGGGGCTCACGCCTGTAATCCCAGCACTTTGGGAGGCCGAGGCAGGCAGATCACCTGAGGTCAGGAGTTCGAGATCAGCCTGACCAACACGGAGAAACCCCGTCTCTACTAAAAGTACAAAATTACCCAGGTGTGGTGGCACATGCCTGTAATCCCAGCTACCCAGGAGGCTGAGGCAGAAGAATTGCTTGAACCCTGGAGGCAGAGGTTGCAGTGAGCGGACATCGCACCACTGCGCTCCAGCCTGGGCAACAAGAGGGAAACTTCGTCTCAGAAAAAAAGAAAAAGAAAAAGAAAGAAAGAAAAGAAATAAGAGCCAGAGTCAAGGTCAAGCCATTGTCAGGCAGGCCATAGAGGAGACAGTGCAGCCTGGGGTCCAGACGTTAACTGGAGACTCCAGGGCCCAGGAACTACGACTGTATCTTTGGTAGTCGCTGGGTCTTTGGAGGGCTTGCCAGCCTCGACTCCAGCCTTGGAAGTTACATTAGCACCGCCAGCCACTGTGGCAAGTCTGGAGTTGCTGAGGTGGCAGCTAGACTCTTCAAATTTGATCTAGACCCTATTTGGAGGGTGGGTGTGCATGAAGATATATATTTTACTCCCTTTTCTCCTCACGCTTACTTTAAAATCCACCCACATATTTACCATTTCCAGTGATCTTCATTTTTTTGTGTAGATCTGAGTTTTACTCTGGTTTCATTTTCCTTTAGTCTGAAGAACTTCCTTTAGCATTTCTTGTAGTAAGATCTGCTGGTGATAAATTAAGTCGTGATTATCTGCAAACGCCTATTTCACCTTCATTTTTGAAGACCGTTGTGACTGGTTTGAGACTTTTAGGTGGGCTTGATTTAGGCATTTCTAGATGTTGTTTCATTGCCCCCTTGTTTGCCGGGTCCGTGATAAGAATTCAGCAGACATTCATAGCCTGATTTTACTACTGGTTTTCATTAATATGACTATGACTATGTTGCCTTAATGTAGTTTGTTGTTGTTTTCTGTTTATCCTGCTAAGCTTTGTTGAGATTTTTGGACCTATGAATTGATATTTATAATGAAAACTGGAAAAAAATTTTAGCCATAGTTTTTTCATACATTTTCTGCCTCTCTCTCCTGGGATTCTAATTATATGTATGGTTGAGATTGTCTCATAGAGAACTGGAAGTATGTTCATTTTTAAAAGTCTCTTTCTTCTTTCTGTCTTTCAATTTGATCATTTATATTTTCATGTCTTTAAATTCACCTTTTTTCTCCAGTGTCCAGTACTCTATTAGGACCATCTAACAAAATTTTCATTTTAGATATTGTGTTTTCAGCTCTAGAATTTTCATTTTCTTTTTCTTTTTTTTTTTTTTTGAGACGGAGTCTCACTCACTCTGTCGCCCAGGCTGGAGTACAGTGGCATAATCTCGGCTCACTGCAACCTCCACCTCCTCAGTTCAAGTGATTCTTCTGCCTCACTTAGCTTCCTCAGTAGCTGGGATTACAGGCGTGTGCCACCATGCCTGGCTAATTTTTGTATTTTCAGTAGAGACGGGGTTTCCCCATGTTGGCCAGGCTGGTCTCGAACTCCTGACCTCAAGTGATCCACCCGCCTCAGCCTCCCAAAGTGCTGGGATTACAGATGTGAGCCACTGCGCCCGGTGTCAGCTCTAGAATTTTCATCTTTTTTATTTTTACTTGAGATATAATTCACATACCATAATATTGATTATTTTTATATCTACCATTTATCTCCTCATTGTGTTCAAGTTTTACTTTGACTTCTGTAGTATAATTATGTTAGCTGTTTAAAAATTTTTATCTGATAATTACATTTTCCCCCCTATCATTTCTGGTTGTTTTTCTACTGACTTGATTTTCCCCCTGATTATGGGTCAGATTTTCCTACTTTTTGGCATGTCTAGCATCTTTTGATTGAATGGTGGACGTTTTGAATGTTTCATTGTTGAACATCTGAATTTTGTTGTCTTCTTTTAATGAGCATTGAACTTGGTTCTGGCAAGCAGTTAATTTACTTATTTATCAGTATGATCCTTCTGTGGCTCATTGTTAAGCTCTGCTAGAGTGGATCTACGGTTATCTTTATGCGAGCACTACTTTACTTACACTTTTGAGGGCTGATCTCCCTGCGGTTTCTAATGAATGTCCTGGGTGTTCATTAAGATAGCCCCACGTCACTGCCAGAGCTCAAATGTCTGCAGCATTGTGCAAGCTGCAACTACCCGGGAGCTGCTCTTTTCCTGGTAGTTGTTCTTTGCACAGCCTTGTAGAATCTCACCTGGACATCACAACCTAGCATTCAGCCAAAGTCTTCAAGGGTACTATGTGTATTTATGGAGCAATTTATTTGCGTATCTCTAAAAGCTCAACCCCCTCAGCCTTCAAACACCTGTTTCTGTCTCCTCAGCTCAACAAGACCGCTGCGCTCTGCTTGGATTCCTTTTCTCTGCACATGGCTTAGAAAGCTTCTCAGGCAGAAAGCTGGAGTGATTGCAGAGCTCACCCCATTGTTTCCCTTCTTCAGAGATTACAGTCATTATGTTTCTATTTTCCAAAGACCAAAACCAGTTGTTTCATGTATTTTGTCCAGTTCTCTAGTCATTTATAGTCGATCTGGTTTCTCCTTCTCCTTCTCCTTCTTCTTTTTTGAGACAGGGTCTCGCTCTGTCACCCAGGCTGGAGTGCAGTGGTGCAATCACAGCTCACAGCAGCCTCAACCTCGCAGGCTCAAGCAGTTCTCCCACATCAGACTCCCAAGTAGCTGGAACTATAGGCGTGGATTAGCATGCCTAATTTTTGTATTTTTTGTAGAGACAGGGTTTCACCATGTTGCCCAGGCTGGTCTCCAAGTCCTGAGCTCAACCAATCCATGTACCTCAGCCTCTCAAAGTACCAGGATTACAAGTGTGAGCCACACCCAGCCTGTATCAGTTACTCCTATACACCCTTCTTAATGAGGCCTTTTTTAGGGTTATTGTAAAAATAAATAGCACACTGGTTCTGGAAAAGGTTTTCCTTGCTTGTGAAAAATCAGTGGGGCCAGGCACAGTGGCTCATGCCTGTAATCCAACACTTTGGGAGACTGAGGGGGGTGGATCACCTAGGTCAGGAGTTCGAGACCAGCCTAACCAACATAGTGAAACTCATCTCTACTAAAAATACAAAAATTAGCCAGGCATCGTGGTGCACGCCTGTAATCCCACCTACTCGGAAAGCCCAGGCAGGAGAATTGCTTGAACCCAGGAGGCTGAGGTTGCAGTGAACTGAGATCATGCCACTGCATTCCAGCCTGCACAACAAGAGCAAAACTCTGTCTTGAAAAAAAAATAAATAAATAACTTTTTTGGACAAAAAGGACAAAAAGAAATAGTGCCTTTTCTGCCTCTGGAAACTTATGATGCCAGGAACTGTTGTGGCAGTTTTTTCTCTCTGTCATTTCTGTGTGTCCATTTGGTACCATGTGAGGTGATGGGAGGGTTGCTATCTAAGAGAGCGAGTCCATATGCTGAGAATGGCAGAGTAAACAGATAGAAAACAACTGGGTCTATGACAGCATCAGTGAGATGATGTGGTAACCAGTCCTGAAGCTGCGTGGGGTCTACACCAGTGATTCTCAAACTATTTGGTCTCAGGATCCCTTTATACTCTTGAAATTACTGAGGACCCCAGCAAGTTTTTGTTTATGTGGGTTATATCTATCAGTATTTATTATGTTATTAATTGAAACTGAGAGAAATTTTAAATATATATTTATTAATCCATTAAAAATAAACTGATTATATAATAACAAATACATTTTTGTGAAAAAATTGTATCTTTCTAGAACAAGAAATAACTTAGTGACAAGTGGCATTGTTTGACATTTTTGCAAATCTCTTTAATGTCTGGCTTAATACAACACAGCTGGATTCTCATGTCTGCTCTTGTTTATTTTTATTTTTTCCTTTGTCAAGATGGGGACGGCCGGGCGCGGTGGCTCAAGCCTGTAATCCCAGCACTTTGGGAGGCCAAGACGGGCGGATCATGAGGTCAGGAGATCGAGACCATCCTGGCTAACACAGTGAAACCCCGTCTCTACTAAAAAATACAAAAATCTAGCCGGGCGAGGTGGCGGGCGCCTGTAGTCCCAGCTACTCAGGAGGCTGAGGCAGGAGAATGGTGTGAACCTGGGAGGCGGAGCTTGCAGTGAGCTGAGATCCGGCCACTGCACTCCAGCCTGGGCTACAGAGCGAGACTCCGTCTCAAAAAAAAAAAGACGGGGACAAGGCTGGTTTCAAACTCCTGGCCTCAAGCGCCCACGTCAGCCTTGCAAAGCACTGGAATCACAGATCTGAGCCGCCGGGCCCAGCCTCATGTCTGTTCTTATATTCGATCTGTTACAGTGTGTCGGTTTGGTTGAAGTATATTAAAAAAAAAAAAATCTAGTTTCACCCAGATACGTAGTAGGAAAATGAGCAGTATTTTTATGTCTTACCAGATCATTGTAGATATTCTTCATTGACACTACACTAAGAATGTAACAAGTGGTAGTTCCTTAAAGGTCATTTGCAAAGTGGAGTCTGAAATTATCTCCAAAAATGATCTATACACTATGGCAGAGATGAGCAATTTGTTTTCTGGAAAGGGCCAGATAGTAAATATTTTCCACTTCGTGGGCCATTCAGTCTCTATCACAACTGCTGGACTCTGCTGGTGTGGCACAAAAGCAACCACAGATAACGCATGAACAAATGAGTGCAGCTGTGTGCCAATAAAACTTTATTCACAACACATTTGGTAATAAAGTTTTTTGTAAATAAACACTGGCTTCTGCTCTGTGACATTAAAGTCCATCTGCAACTTGCACATGGAATGGACGATTTTGACCGTGTAGTGCCTTGAAAGGGTTTCAGGGACTTCCAGGCATCATAGACCATGTTTTGACAACTGCCACCGTAATGTTTTTGTTGTATGAGATCACAAGTCCCTTATGATTAAAGTCACTTTCAGTTGGGTTTTCTGTTACTTACAGCCAAACACATCACAGCTGATAAACTAGGAGTAGCTTCACAAGCCAGAAATCTGCATACTGGTTTCACTCTTGGATCCTGGGAAATAGTAACCCCAACCACATTGACAGCCACCAGTTTGATGTACCAGCAGTAGAGTAGAAATAGCAAGACACATGTTTAGGCTCAAACGTACCGGGGCGGCCTCATGGAGCCTCACTGGCTCCCAGGACATTGTGGAAGAGATTTGAAGAGTTTTCCCTATTTTCACTTGGAAGAGCGCAGAGGTAGCTGAGAGAAGGCTGGGAGAACAAAAGATACCTCATAATCTAGACAATGGGACAAAGCAGGATATGTCAGCATGGAATTTATTATGGAAGGCTCTAGGGGAATGTGGGCATCTTCTCAGGGGCCAGCATGGATTGATGGCAGTGAAGAAGAAGTGCAATGTCCCTCCTCTGCCATTGCTCTGGCATCACACACACCTTCTCTAACTTCACCTCAACCTCAGAGAGACAGAGAAGTTGACTAAGGGTTTCCTGGATTGATAAAGATTAACCAACATTGACTAAGTTGAAGTTGTTGCTGCCAAACAAAAGAAGCCTCTTGAGTTAGAAATTAAGGTCAATTTTAGGAAAGCTTTAAAATTTTTTATACATACGTATTTATGTACTAAGCATTCATATTGTCCAACAACAGACATCATCAAATTAAAAAATGTTGCCAACCTGATGAAAAATGATATCTCATCCTTTAATTTATATTTCTTAATTATCAGTGAGGATGAACATCATTTATATAATTGAGGGCATTTATTTTAAAATCCACCACAGTGATTTTGAACCCAGTGTGATTAATGTTTGTAGTTTAGGATACAGTACTATTGAATCTGCAGACTCACCTATGTGTGCAGACACGGTGCTGCCACTTTCACCTGCAAAGTGAGTAGTTTACAGATTGTCAAGCACTGAATAGGCCACCTAGGAGACATAGTCCTTAATTCCAGTTGACCTTCTTCCCTTCCTGTATGGCAACACGGTCTATCAGGGAAATTATACTCCATTTTCATATGTGCGTCGGCCTGCCCTAGACTCCTGCTCATGTGTTTGGCTGGTTTCTGGAAACAAGGCCAAGACACTAGGTGCAGCGGCATCCTAGATCTTGTCACTTCCAGTATTTCTCTTCTACTTCCCAAGGTGAGATAAAATCAACACATACTTCTTTGAATCTAGACTCCATGTGAACAGAAGCAGTAATTCTCAATGTTGTGCTATTTCTTTTATTTATTAAGACAGCCTCAGTTTGCTGGCCTGCAGAGGTAATACCCACTTATAAATTCCTTTCATTGAAAACCAAAATGGGGCACACGGTAAAGAAAGCTACACCAAACCCCACCACTCTAACACAACTGTTAGTTTCATTTTCTATGTCAACACCTAATCCTCACTCAACTACATAGATACTTTACATACTTACAATGCTGTATCATTAAGGAAGGATCTCCCCCCAAGCATTGAACATCGGTGTGCTATATTTACTCTACAAACATTATAATTTACAAAAACAACAATATTGTGGATTTGTGTCATCCTTGGCTACTGTGGAATTCAACCATCATCATGTTTCTATTTTCTTTTTTTTTTTTTTTTTTTTTTTTTTTGTGAGACGGAGTCTCGCTCTGTCGCCCAGGCTGGAGTGCAGTGGCCGCATCTCAGCTCACTGCAAGCTCCACCTCCCGGGTCTATGCCATTCTCCTGCCTCAGCCTCCCGAGTAGCTGGGACTACAGGCGCCCGCCACCTCACCCGGCTAGTTTTTTGTATTTTTTAGTAGAGACGGGGTTTCACCGTATTTAGCCAGGCTGGTCTCGATCTCCTGACCTTGTGATCCGCCCGTCTCGGCCTCCCAAAGTGCTGGGATTACAGGCTTGAGCCACCGCGCCCGGCCATGTTTCTATTTTCTTTTCTTTTCTTTTTTTTTTTTTTGAGATGGAGTTTCACTCTTGTTGCCCAGGCTGGAATGCAGTGGCGCAATCTTGGCTTACCGCAACCTCCTCCTCCTGGGTTCAAGCAATTCTCCTACCTCAGTCTCCTGAGTAGCTGGGATTACAGGTGTGCACCACCATGCCCAGCTAATTTTGTATTTTTAGTAGAGACGGCGTTTCTTCACGTTGGTCAGCCTGGTCTCAAATTTCGGACCTCAAGTGATCCACCTGCCTCAGTCTCCCAAAGTGCTGGGATTACAGGCATGAGCCACCACACCCAGCCCACGTTTCTATTTTCTAATTTATTTGTGCATTTATTTATTCAACAAATATTTATGGGGCTAGGCACCAGAGGTGCAAATATAAATAAGATACTGTTCCTGCCCTTAAGGGTCTTACAGTCTAGGAAGAGAAATAGACATCCTCATCTAATTTTTATGTCTTTATTTGTTTGAGTTATGTATTCATAATATATTTTCATAAGCATCAAAATAGAGAATACCTATTTTTTTCATGCTAATTATGAGCAAGTAGCCACAAATGTGTTTTGGTTGGTTGCATTACTTTCTCAAGGCTACAAAAGCAGGACCATGCAGGATCTGGAAGACTTGCTGTCCACTTTTGTAGTATAATCTCTAGATGGCACATGCTTCCACTTCCGGCCACAGGATGGGTTTTCAGATAAAACATTCTTTTGAATGAGAAAAACAATTAAGCATTGAAAATGTGAGAACAAGAAAACATAAGATAAAAATGGAATTCACCAGCCTGTTTTATGAAATATCTGTTTAACTCGTTGAATATAAAGGTAGCAGTTTTACCATATTCCATCCTGTGTGGACTGTACTACATTTAGGATGAGAAGTCAGCAAAGTAGTAGTAACTAGCTGTATCACCTATTCTAGTTTTGAACTCTAGGCCATTTGTGAAGAAAACCGGAAAACTGCTTCATGTTTCAAGCCTAGAACCAATCATTAACCCATTTGGAAAAACTTCAAAAGCTTGTTTTTAAAAAGCCTTATAACCTACAAGTTGAAAGAATAGCACAGTCAATCTCTGCATACCCTTCCTCTGCCTTCTGTAGTTTTTAACATTTTGCCACATTTGCGTGTAAGCTTTTTTTTTTTTTTTTTTTTTTTGCTGAATTATTTGAAAGTAGATTGCAGACATCACGACGCTTCACCCTAAATGTTTCAGCACGCACCTCCTGGGGACAAAGGTATTCTCTGATGTAACCACAGTGGCAGCACCACACCCAAAAAATGTATCACTGGTATTCAGTAGGGCCACCTCATCTCCAGCCACTAGCTCTGGCACCCTGGGATTGTGTCAGCCCCGCCCTGCTGCTTGGGCACTGAGCCCTGTCCCTGCCGCGTGCCTGCCCCATCCAGAACTAATAGTGTGACTTGGTGCACCATCATGTCCAGAGATGGAGCCTGCTGCCTTCACCCACCAGCTCAAACCGCTGGATCCAGTTCCTTCCCAGTGAATACCTGTGTCTTCCCTTCCCTATCCCTGTGGGTCAGCACCACAGCTAGTCTGCTGCCTCTTGAAGGCGACCTATGCCACGCTGCAGCTGACCGTGGATATTTGAAATGGCAAGTGAAGATGTTAATCATTGAGATGGCTTGGATTTGTGTCCCCGCCCAAATCTCCTGTTGAATTGTAATCCTCAGTGTTGGAGGAGGGGCCTGGTGGGAGGTGACTGGATCATGGAGGTGGATTTCCCCCTTGCTGTTCTTGTGTTAGCGAGTGAGTTCTCATGATATCTGGTTGTCTGAAAGTGTGTACCACCTCCCCCTTCGCGCTCTTCCTCCTTCTCCCACCACGTGAGACATGCCTGTTTCCCCTTTGCTTTCTGCCATGATTATAAGTTTCCTGAGGCCTCCCCAGCCATGCTTCCTGTACAGCCTTCGGAACTGTGAGTCAATTAAACCTCTTTTCTTCGTAAATTACCCAGTCTCAGGTAGTTATTTACAGCAATCCCAGAACGGACTAATGCAACCATACATAATATGACTGGCCACCGACATTTCCAACCTGTTATTTGCACATAATATTGCCGAAAGAAATGGCTTTCAGCAACACCCATGAGCTCGAATGTCATTAATATTTATTTCGGAAGAGAGCTACTCATAAAAGCAAAGTACCTTTCAGCTTCTCAGAAAAGTATAGAGGAAATGCTTCAGTTGGATGGAGATCAAATTGTTAAAGGTGGTAAGAGTGTGGGCTGCCATGACCCTCATTTCCCTCGCTTACTTAGTCCTTCAACCTAGACCTGTCTGTTGCGACAAGGAAAGGAGAGCAAGTTCTTTAAGTCTCTGTGGCCGTCTGCAGAGACCATCACAGGACGGAGCACAATAAGCAAAGAAGCCACACCAAGATGAATAGACCATGTGACCCAGAGTCATGCTGGCCCTGGGCCTTGTCCTGGCCAGTCCCAGGGCCGGGGACCGGCGAGGACTCTGCAGAGCCCTTTGCCTATCAGGGGAGTGGGTGGGTTGCTCAGATCCTGGCATTTCTCTAGGGGCACAGGCTCATGTGAACAAGGAGGAGTACTCACTCCTTGCTGTGAGAACAAAAAACCTGGGAGAAAAGGAAAAGGCAGGGGAGTGAATAAAAATAGAAACAGGCTCAGTGCTCTGACAGGCCAGATCCTCAATGAATTGGGTCCTTCAGTGAGTGGAAATATCTCATTTGAACTAGAATCCCACGGACAAGCTTTGGGGCTTTCTGTTTTCGCCACATTAACGCCCTGACAAAGGCCTGCACTATTGTTGATGCAGGAAATGAGAGGCGCTGGCTGGATTCCCCCTTCCTCCCTATTTATGCAGACGGTCCTGGAGGCTGCACGGTGGTTACCTAGGAAACAGCTTGGATGTGAAACTTCAGAAAATGTGCTGTCAGGCAGCAGGGGATGCGATTGCTGATTTTTTGCTGGCATTGTGTGATGCCAGGCCATTTTATTAACCCCTGTGAACCAGCTTCCTCACATGTAAGCAGGAGATAATATCTACCTCTTTGTGTGTGTGTGTGTGTGTGTGTGTGTGTGTGTAGCACCATAGCTGGTTGTAGAACCCAGAAGACGTTCAACGTAGATGTTTTTCCCTTCTCTTCTACCCATCTCACAAGCTTGCTGCACTTCACAGGCACCACTGAATAAATAGGATATAGATATGATATAGAAACAGCTTTGGCAATGAACGAGAAGTTAATTGAATTTGTGTAACTGGAATTACATTTAAAGCGCAATAAGGAAGTTCCTTATATGGTGCTAGATGACCAATCTTTTGTCAATTGAAAAGTCATTTAAGATACAAATACTTCTAATTCATCACTTTGGTAAGCTTAAAATTTTTTTAACGTAGGCTGGGCACGGTGGCTCACACCTGTAATCCCAGCACTTTGGGAGGCCGAGGCAGGCAGATCACGAGGTCAGGAGATCGAGACCATCCTGGCTAACAAGGTGAAACCCCGTGTCTGCTAAAAATACAAAAAAAAAAAAAAAAAAAAAAATTAGCCAGGCATGGTGGCGGCGCCTGTAGTCCCAGCTACTCGGGAGGCTGAGGCAGGAGAATGGCATGAACTCGGGCGGCAGAACTTGCAGTGAGCCTTGGCACTGGCTCTAGCCTGGGCCACAGAATGAGACTCCATCTCAAAAAAAAAAAGTTAAATGTAATAGTCTGGATGTTCTTTGAACAAGCACAGCCACACAGTAAGGGTTGAGAGACCTCATAACAAGGACCCCTTTTTCCCTGCTGGAGTTGAGACTCAAATGAGAGATGGCTGTGGGAGTCAGATCTAGCAATAGCAAAATGCCTGCATAATCGCGGATGAAATCCACGTTACCGACTTGTGCAGCAACAATAGGCCTTTTAACGTCACCCTCCTACCCCTGAGCTGGAGAGACGCCACACTCCCCCCACAGACAGTGCTGGGTGACTGTGGCCACTGACGGCCTCGGCGCCGAGCTCCCCGATCCGGCTTTTGCTGCATGGCACAAGGAGCCCCAGGTACATGCTGTCTGCGAGCCGACCGTGGTGGGTCAGCAGTATAACTAGAGGTTGTTGACCAAGTGAGCATTAAAGACTTCAAAGAAGTCAAAACTAGAAGCTTCCGGTTTAACAAAGCAGATGTTACGTGGACCACAGACTCCCGCTTCATATTCTCCCAGCTGCTGGGAGTCGGGGCCACTGCTGGCCCTCAGAGCCCCTCTCTTACAGTGGTCTTCAGCTAAAGAGAGCAGCCCACCCACAGTCGCAGCCCCTCCTCAGGGACGGCTTAGTGCAAGTGCTGGGCAGTGGGGGATAGTGCAAAGGTTTAGTTCCCTTGCCTCAGTTTGGGGCATCTCTGACGGTCGTTTGAGCTCCAGAGACACTTAGGACAGACCAAGACATTTCCTGGGAATGCACCACCTGACTCCTGGCGTCCCCAGTCCTCCGTTTGTCATTCTCTGACATGCTTCACATGCAAATCTCCTTCTGAGTCTGTTTCCCCAGGAACCACCCTGAGACAATTCATTTCAAAGTTACTACATCAAGGCCGGGCGCGGTGGCTCAAGCCTGTAATCCCAGCACTTTGGGAGGCCGAGACGGGCGGATCACAAGGTCAGGAGATCGAGACCATCCTGGCCAACACGGTGAAACCCCGTCTCTACTAAAAAAATACAAAAAACTAGCCGGGCAGGGTGGCGGGCTCCTGTAGTCCCAGCTACTCGGGAGGCTGAGACAGGAGAACGGCGTAAACCCGGGAGGCGGAGCTTGCAGTGAGCTGAGATCCGGCCACTGCACTCCAGCCTGGGTGATAGAGCGAGACTCCGTCTCAAAAAAAAAAAAAAATAAATAAATAAACAAAGTTACTACATCATATGTACAGATTATAAGAAGGTGATGGACTTCATCATATAGAATTGTATCTGGAAACTCATGTTCTTTGGTCATTTTTCTTGATACATGATCATGTTTCTCATTTTTAAAAATTATTCTCGGCCGGTTGTGGTGGCTCATGCCTGTAATTCCAGCACTTTGGAAGGCCAAGGCAGGCGAATCACCTGAGGTCAGGATTTGGAAACCAACCTAGCCAACACGATTAAACCCCGTCTCTACTAAAAATACAAAAAAAAAAAAAAAATTAGCCAGGCATGATGGTGGGAGCCTGTCATCCCAGCTACTCGGTAGGCTGAGGCTCAGGAGAATTGCTTGAACCCAGGAGGCAGAGGTTGCAGTGAGCTGAGATTGCGCCATTAAGCTCCAGCCTGGGCGACAAGAGCCAAAACTCTGTTTAAAAAAGAGAGAGAGAGGGCTGGGTGCGGTGGCTCAAGCCTGTAATCCCAGCACTTTGGGAGGCCGAGACGGGCGGATCACGAGGTCAGGAGATCAAGACCATCCTGGCTGACACGGTGAAACCCCGTCTCTACTAAAAAATACAAAAATCTAGCCGGGCGAGGTGGCGGGCGCCTGTAGTCCCAGCTACTCGGGAAGCTGAGGCAGGAGAATGGCGTGAACCCGGGAGGCGGAGCTTGCAGTGAGCTGAGATCCGGCCACTGCACTCCAGCCTGGGCAACAGAGCAAGACTCCGTCTCAAAAAAAAAAAAAGAGAGAGAGAAAAATTATTCCTATGGAATTCCTATCTATCCGATGTTGGACCTCCAGCCCAGTCCTCATTTTCTTTCCTTCTTTTCTTTCTTTCTTTCTTTCTCTCTCTCTCTCTCTTGCTTTCTTTCGTTCCTTTGACAGAGTCTTGCTCTGTCTCCCAGGCTGGATTGCAGTGCCACGATCTTGGATCACTGTAACCTCCGCCTCCCATGTTCAAGCATTCTCGTGCCTCAGCCTCCCAAGTAGTGGGGATTACAGGCGTGTGCCACCATGCCTGGCTAAGTTTTTTGTATTTTTAGTAGAGATGGGGTTTCACCATATTGGTCAGGCTGGTCTCGAACTCCTGACCTCATGTGATCCACCCGCCTTGACCTCCCAAAGTGCTGGGATTACAGGTGTGAGCCACTGCACCTGGCCAGTCCTCATTTTCTTATCAGTTCTTTCCTGCTTTCCATCTCCTACTCTTCTTACTGCACTTTCTAGGAGGCTCACTTGACCTATTTTCCAAGGTCTCCATGTGTTCACTTGTGTTTATATATAGTTCTCAAGAACGTTTCCTTATTCTCCAAATTTTATTTTTTTACATCTTCCTAGTCTTAGTTCATTAATTCTCTGTCATCTCTTATCTGAGGAAATTCACGAGGTTTTCAAAGATGTTTTCTTCCTCCTACATAATTTCCTCTATGTTTCCGTTTTTACTGTTTGCTTGTTTGGGTTCCTATCTTTTCTTTTCTTTTTTTTTTTTTTTTTTTTTTTTTTTTTTTTTTTTTTGAGATGGAGTCTCTCTGTTGCCCAGGCTGCAGTGCAATGGCATGGTCTTGGCTCACTGCAACCTCCTCCTCCCAGGTTCAAGCAATTCTCCTGCCTCAGTCTCCCGAGTAGCTGGGACTACAGGTGCATGCTACCACAACCGACTTATTTTTGGATTTTTAGTAGAGACAGGGTTTCACCATGTTGGCCAAACTGGTCTGCCTTATGATGTCAGGTTCTGTTAGTTCTGTTTCTGGAGAATGCTGACTGATGCCTACACCTTTGAAAGGTGACTCTGCCACTCTGTCAGTCAAGAACTGGAGCCTGTTTCTCGTCTCTTCAGCCTATGTTTGACCACATGATTTGCTTTGGCAGATGGAACATTAGCAGCTGGGGACCTTTCTGCCACCACAAAAGCCTAGATTATCCTGATAGATGATGGAAGACACATGACTGTTGTTCCAGCTAACATCAAGCCAGCCACTGGACAAGACAGTGAGGCTATCCTAGAACACAAAGGCCCAAATGAACTGGCCCAGAGCAGAGAAACTGCTCAGCCAAACTGCAAAGCTGTGATTAACAAAGGCTTCATCTTAACACCAAATTTTGGAGTGGTTTGTTACACAGCAAACACTAACTGATCTAGTCATTATGATTCGCTCTTTCTTGAGCTGATCACATTCCCCAGAGTAGAACACACCGGTGTCCTGCTCCTTATTCCTGGCTGCCAGCACCGTAAGAGCAGAGTGGAAGGCTGGGGTTTTTATCACTCAATACGTAAGCATTCCCTTAATTTTCCAAGCAAGTTAGGGCACTTTATGAAGCTTTAGAGGACACACAGTGTCCACATAGAAGATTGCCCTCATTTCTGACATCAAGTACAAGTTTGGAGGGTTCGCCAAACCAACCTCAGCTTCAACAGTTTGCTTGAAGGACTCCCAGAACTCACTGAATGCTGCTGTACTCACAGCTATGGTTTATTATGGAGAATAGAATACAGCTTAAAATCAACCAATGGAGGAGACACATGAGGTGGAGACCAACAGGGGCCCAAATGCAAAGGTTCGGGTTGTCCTTTCCCGGTGGAATCCTGCACACTGTTAACTCTGCCCTCACTGGCATTGATGTGTGACAACGTGCCCAGAGCATCACCAACCAGGAAAGCCCACCTGAGCCTTTGGGGTCCAGAGTTTTTATCCGGACTTGACCACACACTGCCCACATGACTGGCCTTTACTGCCCAGCTCCTCTTGGAGGCAGGGCTTGTACCTTTCATCTCCAGTCCCTGGGAGATTGGAACTGATCCCATGTGGCACAAAGCGTGTGTCATGAATCACACTGTTAGACTGTCTTGTGGCTAAACCCCACAAAGCAAAGACACTCCAGTTAGTCAGGACATTCCAGGGGCTTAGAGATCACCTCCCAGGAGCCAAGGGCAAAGGCTGGACCTCTCTTTGGGCAAAATCAACTTTTCACTACATAAGCTACCCTCTGGCATTTGGCCAAGACTTTCTTATACAGCAAAACAATCATCTTTGTTTCGGCATCTATAGTTAGTGTAGTGTTTATTAGAAAGATAGAGCAATAGTGGGCAACTCGTCTGTCCTATAAAGCCATTACATACGTTTTCATATTTTTATACTGTTAATAATTTGATTACTATTTTCCTCCCTTGATCTGCTGTTATTTGTACCTTCTGATAAATTTATACTGAGTTACTTAGCATAGAAATTAGGTAATGGTCAGTTAAACTCAGTGCTTCCTCAGGCCAGTCATTTTATTACAACCTGAAGAGGTTTTAACTCAGTCTCTCAATATATTTGATCGTCACTATCAGCATTATTCTAAGACTTGTTTATATAAGGTAGTTGACTCTTATTGGTAATAAGGCCAGTGTTACATCACATCACAGTATGGTAACCTGAAAAATAAAAGCCAAAAGACATCATCATGTTACCAGAGTCCTACTTAGTCATTATCAATTACTCTAGTTTCATCATATCGTATGACCAAAATGTCCATCAATCATCAGTCCTATGACCATCAATCATTATATCATATGACCAAAATGTTTCCCGAGTGCTAACACTCAGGTTTGCAGACTTTCATTCACACGGTCAGGTTCCAAAGGCACAGGCAGTCTCAGCAATCCATAGCTCCACCTTTTCAGGCATCAGGTATATAACTGTGGTAAGAGACAGTATTGGCCAGTAGCAGTGACTCACACTTATAATTCCAGCGCTTTGGGAGGCCAAGGTGGGTGGATCACCCAAGGTCAGGAGTTCGAGACCAGTCTGGTCAACATGGTAAAACCCCGTCTCTACTAATAATACAAAACTTAGCCAGGCATGGTGGTGCATGCCTGTAATCCCAGCTACCTGAGAGGCTGAGGCAGGAGAATTGCTTGAATCCAGGAGGCAGAGGTTACAGTGACCCGAGATCACACCATTGCACTCCAGCCTGGGCAACAAGAGTGAAACTCTGTCTAAAGAAACCAAAACAAACAGACAAAATAAAAGAGACAATATCGTCTCTCGCTCGGAGTGTTTCTTGAAGCGCCAATGTAAATATCGGATCTCCCTCATGGTGTAAACCATTTATTCATCCCTCTGCTCTTAGCTGCCTTTCCCCTTCTCTCTATTTATCACTGTATTTTTACCAGCGTTTCCGTCTTTGGAAAGGACGTTAGGTTGGGCCACTATGCCGGGATAGACCACCAGAAGCAAGCATGGTGAAGCAGGGACTTCCTCCTCAGTCCGCTCCCACTCATATAGGATAGGGGCACACAGGCACAGAACTAGTGAGCTCTCCCAACAACCAGGTGACACAGCTGCATTCACCGCTAACCCCAATTTTACCAGACAGGGTGAAGGCCCAGCCCACACCATCAGGCCCCCAGGATTTCTGACACAAGCTTTAAAGGCCTGGTTCTAGCTTCTTGCTTAGGGACCATCCCTCCTTCTGGCACCTACCACTGCTGCCATGATCCTGGAGCTGCTGTATCAGGTAGGAAAAACGGAAGGTGAAGTGACATAGGGAAGAACTGTGTGGTCACAGTAGCATCCCCCCATCCCTGCCTCCCCAGATCCCACAGGAAAGTTGAGGACTGCGTCCAGCGTGCACTCCCTTGGGTCCCTCTTGTGGAGTGTGCACATGAAGGCGTGTAAGCCAGCCCTTCCTGCCTTTATCACCCTGTTTCAGACAACACATGTTTCATCTGCCTGTTCCACTTCTCTATCAAACTTTTATTCTGAGGGTGAAAGTGTATTCCAAAGAAACGTAATTGCCTGATCGGTTCATCCTGCCTTCTGACTAGAAAAGCCAATGCACTGAGAATAGCAGATTTTTTGCAATAGAAAAAGTTTAACGGCCGGGTGCAGTGGCTCACGCCTGTAATCCCAGCACTTAGGGAGGCCGAGGCAGGTGGGTCACCTGAGGTCAGGAGTTCGAGACCAGCCTGGCCAACATGGTGAAACTCCGCCTCTACTAAAAATAGAAAAAAGTTAGCCGGGCGTGGTGGCAGATGCCTGTAATCCCAGTTACTCAGGAGGCTGAGGCAGGAGAATCGCTTGAACCCGGGAAGCAGAGGTTGCAGTGAGCCAAGATCGTGCCACTGCACTCCAGCTGGCTCAACAAGAGCAAGACTCCATCGAAAGAAGAAAGAAAAAGAAAGAAAGAAAGAAAGAGAGAAAGAGAGAGAGAGAGAAGGAAGGAAGGAAGGAAGGAAGGAAGGAAGGAAGGAAGGAAGGAAGGAAGGAAGGAAGGAAGGGAGGGAGGGAGGGAGGGAGGGAGGGAGGGAGGGAGGGAGGGAAGGAGGGAAGGAAGGAAGGAAGGAAGGAAGGAAGAAAAAGAAAGGAAGGAAGAAAAAGAAAGAAAGAAAGAAAAAAGAAAGAAAGAAAGAAAGAAAGAAAGAAAGAAAGAAAGAAAGAAAGAAAGAAAGAAAGAAAGAAAGAAAGAAAGAAAGAAAGAAAGAAAGAAAGAAAGAAGACTTTAACAATCACAGGGTTGGCCAAAAGGAAAGAGTTGACTACTAAAATCACTCTCCTTAGAAATTCAGAGACTAGGGTTTTCAAAGGATAATTTGGCAGAGAGGGGGCTAGGGAACGGGGAATGCTGATTGGTTGGGTTGAGGATAAAATCACAGGGGGCTGAAGCTGCCTTCCTGCTGTTCTTGAGTTCCTGTGTGGGATCATAAAACTAGTTGAGCCAGTTTCCCATTCTGGATGGTGCCACCTGGTTCATCAGGATGCAGAGTTTTGAACACCAGTCTTGGGTTTGACAATAGTGATGTTAACCACAGGAGCAACTGGAGAGGTTATGACTCTTATGCCCTGTAGAACAATTTCTAGTTATTGTTTCACTATGCCTGTATCTTAGCAGAGTTCGGACCCCTTCCCAATCTTAATCTGTGGCCTTTCATTAGTGTTAAAAAAGTAATTTGATCCTAGGACAAGGAGGGTGTAGTTTTGGAAAGGGCTATTACCAAGCTTGCCTTAAGGTTAACCTATGAACTAAATTCCTCTCTAGGTTAGCTCAGCCTATGCCCAGGAACGAACGAGGACAGCTTAGAGGTTAGAAGCCAGACAGAGTCAGCTATGTCAGATTTCTCTTACTGTCATAATTTTGCAAATGCAGTTTCAGTGTGATTCAGTGGTCTAAATTGGGGCAATATTTTCAATTCCAGTCCTTGCATAGTATTTTGAACATCTGCATCTACCACTGGCCAACACCCAGTCCAGAGCAGGTGCCTATTCCTGTCAGGAGCCGTTTGTAGACCCCAGGGGCCATCAGCATCAGACCAACCTGGCAGCTCTGGGCAGGGCCTTACCCTGGAGAATCTGCCCCATTGCCATCTGCAGTCTCTACTTCTCTTGCTGGCTGACTGAGCAGCTGTTATTGTGTGCCTCAGAGAGCACAAGAGGAACGTGTCTGGATTCAGCCATGTCTACACCACAGCATCCCCACTACCCCCACCCACTCATTCCATGAACCCAGGTGGCCGCCCAAGCAAGTGCACAGGATGCCCACTTGCCAATTCCAACCACTTTCTCATCCTGGAAGGGCATTCTGATGGGCGCTGACATGTCCTACTTCAATGTAGCCCTCAAATTCTCATAGTGATTTCCACAGGGCTGTGCCCCATATGGGCATCCCTTTAAGAGGCCAGCTTTCCATTGCCATCTGGCTTAGTCTATGGTCAGGCCACTGGCTACTGCCCATGAGTGGGCAAAAACTCCAACATAGGGGCAAACAGCATGCATCTCAGCCCGCTGACCTGATTTGTTTGTACCTTGTTCAATCAGAATGGCGCCTTCCAAACAGGATGCTGTCTGCTCACGTTGGAACTGCCATCCATAAACCAAGTAGCTCTTTGCTGATCAAGAAAAGTTGTTTTTGGGTAACACTCAACTGGTTGTAGGGCCCAGCAGCTCCTCGGGTGGTTCCAAAGCCAATGCTAGTGGAGAAGAGGCTCCCTGCTCGCAAGTGTCTCCTCCTCGCATTCCCCTGGTACCATGATCCTCTATAAACCAGTTCCATTTTATTATGGAGCTTTTCTGAGCACTGTTTTCTCCATTAGAGTGTTTCTCTGACACCGTCCAAGACATTCCGAATATTTCAGGTTTTAAGATCAGTTTATGTCCTTCAGTCATAAGGCAGTTTCAATTAATGTCCAGTAGAAGGCTAGTAACTAATTGCCTTTTGAACGGAATTTTCCTAGTCCAGAAATCCCAGTGGTCATCACTGGATGGCTCTCAGAGACTACCGCCATAAGTTCCAGCCTGCCCTCCACACAGGCACATTGCACAGATAATCTGTCTCCATCATCACTCTAGTAACATTAACAACCTGCATGGGCTCAGGTAATTTTCTTCATTCCTGTTTTTGGCATCGTTCAACCAATATTGGCTGAAGGGCAGATTTACATGCTTAATGTTTTATAATACTAGGTGAGGGAAGCATTCCCCAGTCAGACTCAATATCCATCTGCTTAATGAACTCAGGTAAAGGAGATACCACCACTTCACATAAAGTCCGTTCAGACATTGCAAATTTCATCCAAACTTTCACTTAATTTCTTCAATATTTCATTCCCATATCCTCTCAATCTAACTATAGCCCCTTAGAACTCCAGCGGGTTTTGGAATTACAGTGCATGGGCCTCCTGTGTCAAGGAGTCCTAGAAATGTCTCTTCTCCACCTGCTGACCATTTACCCACATGCATGCATACACCCTCAGTTCCCCAGCTGAAGATGGGGCCAAGGGACTCAGGCCCTTTTGTCAGTCTTCATCCTGATTAGATTGCAGGACCACTGTCTCGGTGATTCAGAATCAGGTTTCTCATTGTCATCCTTGCTTGCTGGCTTTTAAAATTCCTCCAAACTATGAAGCAGAGTTTGTTTAAAGTGAATAAAGCAGATTTATTTAAAGCCCTTCATGGCCGGGCATGGTGGCACACACCTGTAATCCCTGCACTTTGGGAGACTGAGACAGGCAGATCACCTGAGGTCAGGAGTTCAAGACCAGCCTGGTCAACATGGTGAAACCCCGTCTCTACTAAAAATACAAAACTTAGCCGAGCCTGGTGGCATGTGCCTGTAATTCCAGCTACTTGGGAGGCTGGGGCAGGAGAATCGCTTGAATCTGGGAGGCGGAGGTTGCAGTGAGCCAAGATCATGCCACTGCACTCCAGCCTGGGCGACACAGCAAGACTCTGTCTCAACAAAAATAAATAAATAAATAAAAGCCCTTCACTGCTGGGGGATAAGCAGGGGCTCCCATCAGTCCCTACAGTTTCTGAGAGTGCTGCACTAAGACTTTTGTCTTCACTCCATCAGTGTCTGCTGTATTCATCCCATTAATAACCACTGAAGGATTTCTGCCCTGCTGGGATGAGTCCCTTGACTTTCTTCTCTGTCCTTCCCCCATTCTCCTTCACATCTTAGTTATTGGTTTGTTCTGCTTAACTGTTCCCTCTGGTGGTAACACTGACATTAGTGGCTATAGCTTGGACCCACCTGAATCCAAGCTTAGGTCAGCCTCAGGATCCATCCCAATACTCTCACTTTTATTTTAGTTATTACAGATAACAATAACCAAGAGACTGGTACTAGCTTGTTCCTTGTTACTTTTCATTTCCTTATTTATCCAGTACCATCTCCTCAGAAATGGAGCCATTATTTCTAAATTCCTTTGGTAACTTCTGCCTCCAGCAACTAATTGCAGCACAGCATTAATTCCATACCATCGGCAACCCTGTGGCCATCCAGTAATCAAAGGTTCATCACCACCAACCCTTTAATCACCCCCAGCCCTTTCCTCCTTCTTCCTCTCAAACCACATGTTTCAGCAAGTCAGGGTGGGGCTAGTGAATCCCACCTCTGACACCTACTGTGAAGTGTTTTGGCGACCTGTAATGTCAGAGGGAACCGTCATTAAGACCACTGTTGCTTCTGAAACCAATTGCAAATACAAGGGTCTCCAAGATCACGCTTAGGTTTGATAATTTACTAGAAGGAGTCACAGAACTTAACTGAAATCTATTATACTTACAGTAATGATTTTTTTTTACATGGATACAAATCAAAACCAGCCAAGGGAAAAGTGCCTGCAGTGGAGTCCGGGGGAGTCAAATGTTTTTTTTTGTTTTTTTTCTTGTGGAGTCAGCACACATTACTTTCCCAATATCAACATATGACAATACACACGGAATGTTACTGACCAGTGAAGCTCACATAAGCTTTGTTGTTCACAGTTTTTACTGTGGTTTGGGTGCATGTTTGTGGATATCCTAGACTACAAGTCCAAACTCCATCATTTTCACAGGCAGCTACCCCTGGAGCGCCTCTTGATTCTAGGGGTGCACACTACAGGCATGGCCTACCCTCAGGAGGACTGACCCAGGGAGAAAGGTCCATTAGGCATTGCAAGTGGGTTCAGGGCAATCTGAGAAGGATATCCAAGCGCCATAATATTTGGAACGTGCTCTTGAACAGGAGTGCAAGCTTTGAGTGAACATGACTTCTTTGATCTACAAATTGTCTCCTACGGGAAGGGGGCTGGACAGGAAAGGAAAAAGCATGCCTGCTGGTTGGAATAGATCCTGTTATTTAGCTAATCCTCTTGGTGCTTTTCAAATCTTTAATTAGCCTGCCTTCTCTTCTTGTCTTAACTACTACTGGATTATCACTGATTTAAGTTTTTGAGGCACTAGACAATCCAAAGAGCTACAAAAACTTTACATCTACAAGCCAAGGCACCGAATCCCAGCCCCAGAAAGAGACTATGGCCCTCCTTCCTTATCAGGATCCCAAGAAGCCATAGAACAAGAGGCTATAAGATTGGAAGGACACTGGAAAGGCTTCATGCTGCTGTAGGTCATGGATGGACAAACTTTGTGTCTGGAGCTGCTGGTAGTGGGCCACTCAGTAAGTTCACCCAGGCTCCCACATTCTCCATGCTCTGTTTCAGGAAACAACCAGAACTGTGGAAATCTTACCAAAGACACTAACATCATCACCAGAGGATTAAAGAAATCCAGTGAGTGGCCCACAACAATTGACTGGCATGGGACATGATCCTAGCTTCCCACAGGGCACTTGGGATTGTGCAATCAGAAGTGACCGATGTGCATATGTTTCCACACACCTCTCTGATGTCTATGCCATCACCAAAAATATTCAGACTGCAAACCAGGAAATGCATTGAATGGCCACTATTGTCCTTATACTTCCGTTTAAGGACACTCCAGGCCCAACGTCTCAAGGCCTTTTAGGCTAGCTTCCTTCAAACCTCAAATCTTGGTTACTCTCTAATTTAACTTTTAACCCTTTTCCCATTTACCCTGAGAACACTCGCCAGCAGCACTTCCGGCTGCAGCATTTACCCTAAGATAACTTTGCCAAGAAAGACCTTGGTTTTATTATTACTTTTGCATTTCTCTGGCATATTGATGTTGGAAACAAAAGACATTATTCTATTTATAGCATTCTGTTTTTAGTAGTGGTATTTCCATTTACAAAATATAGTAATCCTTGATCGCTAAAAATGTCAGAGCCTAGAAAACGTAGCATTCCTATGCGTGATGTTAACATCATTAAACGGCTGTTGGCCGAAGACTCATGTGATGAATCCAATTTTTCTAAAATAGATGGCTCAGATGATTCCAATGATTCTGATATTAGGTCTGTTTAGAAATAGAACTTCAAAAACAGTTTTTATATTTTCCTTCCACATTGAAAATCAGTCAGATTTGCTTTGGCCTCAAAGCATGTGTTTATGTAAAATTAAATGAGCACTAGCAGCCAGCTGTACTTTCTTTTCTTTTCTTTTCTTTTCTTTTCTTTTTTTTTTGAGATGGAGTCTTGCTCTGTCGCCCAGGCTGGAGTGCAGTGGCCAGATCTCAGCTCACTGCAAGCTCCGCCTCCCGGGTTCACGACATTCTCCTGCCTCAGCCTCCGGAGCAGCTGGGACTACAGGCGCCCACCACCTCGCCCGGCTAGTTTTTTGTATTTTTAGTAGAGACAGGGTTTCACCAGGTTAGCCAGGATGGTCTCGATCTCCGGACCTTGTGATCTGCCCGTCTCGGCCTCCCAAAGTGCTGGGATTACAGGCTTGAGCCACCACGCCCAGCCTGCACTTTCTTTTCTAAATGGAAAAAAGGATTAATAATTATTATTTTAAACATATGCTAGGTATACCTCTCTTAAATGCTGATCTCTAAGACTCTCTAACAACTGTCATTCTAGAACACAGTCAGCAGATGACACAGCTAGATCTTCCGGGCCATTGAGAACGTGAAGGCCAGCCCACCCCTGAGACCTGACTGAACCAGCCTCAACCTTACAATGAAGGTTATTCCATCCCTAACAGCATTGAAGGACAGATTTTGTCTGTCTGAAACAATGAAAGAATAACCACAGGCTCACAGTTGCCAATTTTTTACCAATGACTTTGGCTTGACCAAACTTTAATTGGGTTTTTACCCATAAATCCCAAATGTTGCCTTTCATGCAAGCACTCAGAGGCACACTGTCTTCCTGAACAGCTCAACTGCAAAATCAGCTGAATATAGAGAAAAATATTTCCTGTTGAAGAGACCTGATTTTGCCACCTGTCTACTATCCATTTACCCTCCTCCATAACAAAGCTTCTGCAAGTCCTGCTTACCCCACCCTACTAAAGAAAAGCTCTATCTAGTTAATTTTGGATGCACACAGGTTAATAAAACCAGAGCATTCTCTGTATTTCAATAAGCCTTTTGATTAATTTCTTTTTTCTTTTTGTTTTTTCTGAGACAGAGTTTTGCTCTTGTTGCCCAGGCTGGAGTGCAATGGTGCAATCTCTGCTCACTGCAACCTCCACCTCCTGGGTTCAAGTGATTCTCCTGCCTCAGCCTCCCGAGTAGCTGGGATTATAGGCACGCGCCACCACACTCGGCTGATTTTGTATTTTTAGTAGAGACGGGGTTTCACCATGTTGTTCAGGCTGGTCTCAAACTCCCGACCTCAGGTGATCTGCCCGCCTCGGCCTCCCAAAGTGCTGGGATTACAGGCCTGAGCCACCTTGCCCGGCCTAGTTTCTTTTTATCTAAGTCTGAATTTCCTTTTTTTTAAGAGACAGGGTCTCTCTGTGTTGCCCAGGTTAGATTTGGACTCCTGGGCTCAAGCAACTCTCCCACCTCACCCTCCTGAAGAGTCGCAAGTCCAGTCGGAGGCCATTGCTCCCAGCTTGGATTTGTATTTATTTGACCACAGGGTCATCTGACGCCCACAGGCGAGGGTGTCAGATAAACTCCCTTGCTCAGGCACTGTCTAGACATGATGACATATACCATGATGCTCTTGCTGCCCATCCCCAAGGCAGCAGGTGACAGCACTGGGTGGGGGCTATAATTACCAAGCCCAGCAGGGGAGGCAGCAGCCAGACTGGTGCACGGGTGGATGTGGTCTCTTTGAGAACCGCCATGTGGCCCATACAACCTCCCTACTGCAAATTCACAGTGGAGCCAGCGCCCTCACCATGGCCAGCTCCTTCCACTGCCACCCAGGCGCCCTCCCAGGCTCCTGCTGCCCTTCTCCACTCAGTCCCTCTGGTGGTCAGTGCCAGCATGTAGATTGGTGGCATAAACCTGCACTGTTGCAGGGGTGCCTGGGATCTGTATCAAGAGAGCTTGATCCCTGGAGGCAGCCACAGGTGGGTCCCCCCTCTCCTTAGTCCTGCCACGACCCGTCAATCATCCCGGATGCAGTGGCATTCAGCCCTGCCTGGGGTGACAGAGCCTCCCTGTACCCCTTCTCGATTTCTCTACCCTCCCCACACTCTCCCTAGAAGGGCATCTGCTGTGCCCCCTCCTCCTCCAGGGCCCCTCCCAGCCTTTCAGTCTATCGCCATAATATGGCCGATGCTCTGCAGATTTTCAAGCCCCTCAGCAGCGGCTGCTGCAGGAAATAGGGGGTGCAGCTCTTTGCTCTCTGTCTAGCACTTACTGTCTGACCACAAAAGCCCCTGTTCCAAGGACATGGGAGGAGGACAAGGCCATCCTTAGTGACATTCAGGATGCAGAGCCATGGTGTGGTTCTTGTTTCATTTCAGTTTTGGGAGGTCATCAGTGATGAGCATGGGGTCGACCCCACAGGCAGTTACCATGGAGACAGTGACTTGCAGCTGGAGAGAATCAACGTGTACTACAATGAGGCTGCTGGTGAGTAGCAGGATGTGTGTGCCCAGGAATCCTTGTTTTCCATGATGTGGGAGATGAAATGTCCTAGGAACATGCACGTGACAAAGGCATGCTTCTTGCATATTCATTTCAAATGCCAACTGCTGGAAAAACACGCTTTATGGTTACCTAAGGGTCCTGCCTGTTTGCCACAGTTAAGCACGCTCAGGACCTCCTTTTTCTTAAAAGCAGAAAATCTCCTGTTCTCCTTTTGTCTCAGATGCTGGAATTGAATGCTGCTGTGAGTCCATCCCTAAGCACAGGTCTGAGTCAGTTCTCATTCCCCACAGGTAACAAATACATACCTCAGACCATCCTGGTGGATCTGGAGCCTGGCACCATGGACTCCGTCAGGTCTGGACCCTTCGGCCAGATCTTCAGGCCAGACAACTTCGTGTTTGGTATGTAGTCATGATCACTGGGAACTGGCCAAATGACACCTTCTTCCTAACAGCCCTGCAAAGCACAGTTCGTAGTGTTCAGTGCCAAGGTGACACTGTGTCCACAATGGCCCTGAATCCTGGCCTAGCTCCACACAGTCCACGGGTGGTCATGGCTCACAGATCAACGCCAGCCTGCAGAGGGCTGCCGCAGCCCTTCCGTTGCAGAGCAGCCTCAGACTGGAAGGAAGAAAGAGCAAGGAAAAGCTTCAAGCCAGGCTTCATAGGCTATAGGCAACTTCAAAGGACTTCAAAGAGTCAGGGGCCAAAAGCACAGGTTATGACCAGAGCTAGACAGATGCTGAGGCCACCTTCTCTCCTAGTCACACTGCTTTCACCTTGCCTGTTTAATTGTACTTGAGTATAAAGAGAATGCCTGTTAAAAGTGTATGTATTTCAGAACCAATTAAGTTTTCTAACCCTATCCTCTTCCTCAATCAATGGCCTCAGATTTGCTAAACTTCTAACTTTATTATGATCCCGAGTGTTTTTGAGAGTTACTGACATACAAAAATATTTCCGGCCAGGTGAGGTGGCTTACTCCTGTAATCCCAGCACTTTGGGAGGCCAAGGTGGGTAAATCACCTGAGGTCAGGAGTTTGGGACCAGACTGCCCAACATGGTGAAACCCTGTCTCTACTAACAATATAAAAATTAGCTGGGCATGGTCACAGGTGCCTGTAATCCCAGCTACTAGGGAGGCTGAGGCAGGAGAATTGCCTGAACCTGGGAGGCAGAGGTTGCAGTAAGCCAAGATTGCAATGCTGCACTCCAGCCTGGAGGACAGAGCATGACTCCATCTCAAAAAAAATACAAAAAAGAAAAAGAAAAATATTTCTTTAGGTAAAAGAAGAGTATTCAAAAGAGAAGAATCTGCCAGTCTAAGACTAGTCCTACCTTCTCCTCTGTAGTCAAAATGACATGTTTTAGGCAGGCCAGAGCGGAGCTGGGAATAACTGGGCCAGAGGGAGCCGAGCTGGTTGACTCAGTCCTGGACGTGGTGAGGAAGGAGTCAGAGAGCTGTGACTGTCTCCAGGGCTTCCAGCTGACCCACTCTCTGGGGGGCGGCACCGGGTCCGGGATGGGCACCCTGCTCATCAGCAAGATCCGGGAAGAGTACCCAGACCGCATCATGAACACCTTCAGCGTCATGCCCTCACCCAAGGTGTCAGACACGGTGGTGGAGCCCTACAACGCCACCCTCTCTGTCCACCAGCTGGTGGAAAACACAGATGAAACCTACTGCATTGATAACGAGACCCTGTACGACATCTGCTTCCGCACCCTGAAGCTGACCACCCCCACCTACGGGGACCTCAACCACCTGGTGTCGGCCACCATGAGCGGGGTCACCACCTGCCTGCGCTTCCCGGGCCAGCTGAACGCAGACCTGCGCAAGCTGGCGGTGAACATGGTGCCCTTCCCGCGCCTGCACTTCTTCATGCCCGGCTTCGCGCCCCTCACCAGCCGGGGCAGCCAGCAGTACCGCGCGCTCACGGTGCCTGAGCTCACCCAGCAGATGACATGCCCTTGCCTAGCATCCATACGCTAAGAGGAGAGGGCGGGGAAAGTGAAATGTTTCGCAGCAGCTGCACAAAGAACCAGGACAGCTTCCTGTGAGTCGCCAGTGCGCTGAGGCTCTCCAGTGTGTGAGTCGCCAGTGCGCTGAGGCTCTCCAGTGTGTGAGTCGCCAGTGCGCTGAGCCTCTCCAGTGTGTGAGTCGCCAGTGCGCTGAGCCTCTCCAGTGTGTGAGTCGCCAGTGCGCTGAGCCTCTCCAGTGTGTGAGTCGCCAGTGCGCTGAGCCTCTCCAGTGTGTGAGTCGCCAGTGCGCTGAGGCTCTCCAGTGTGTGAGTCGCCAGTGCGCTGAGGCTCTCCAGTGTGTGAGTCGCCAGTGCGCTGAGGCTCTCCAGTGTGTGAGTCGCCAGTGCGCTGAGGCTCTCCAGTGTGTGAGTCGCCAGTGTGATGAGGCTCTCCAGTGTGTGAGTCGCCAGTGCGCTGAGGCTCTCCAGTGTGTGAGTCGCCAGTGCGCTGAGGCTCTCCAGTGTGTGAGTCGCCAGTGCGCTGAGGCTCTCCAGTGTGTGAGTCGCCAGTGCGCTGAGGCTCTCCAGTGTGTGAGTCGCCAGTGTGATGAGGCTCTCCAGTGTGTGAGTCGCCAGTGTGATGAGGCTCTCCAGTGTGTGAGTCGCCAGTGTGCTGAGGCTCTCCAGTGTGTGAGTCGCCAGTGTGCTGAGGCTCTCCAGTGTGTGAGTCGCCAGTGCGCTGAGCCTCTCCAGTGTGTGAGTCGCCAGTGTGCTGAGCCTCTCCAGTGGTGACATAATCAGACCTGCATCTTCCCAGCCTTCAAACAAGAACGACTAAATGAGTGAGAGCTTCATTGGCCTTTGCATTCAGTTCTGAATCCAGTGCCTCTCTAGATTACAAAGTATTTAAAATCCTGCTTCATGGTGGGTCCAGAGAGGGACTGGAAATGCTTAGCTAGTGAGGAGAGCACTGCTGCAGCATGAAAATGACAGGAATCTGAATGGCAGTGCAGAAGACAGACGTGTCAGCTAAGGGGACACAGCAGGACCAATCGCTGAAGGCCACTGTCAGTAGACACAAGGACTTTCCCATCAACCTTCTTTGTAGCAGACACTGTTGGACCCACTCTGTGCCTTTGGCCATGGTTTTTCTCAGACCTGCCGATGGCTTCTTACTGAAAGAAACTGTGACCTGCCCCAGGGCTCATTTGTGCAGCAAGGTAAACCCCTTTGGAAAGAGGCCCCATTTACTGACAGACTGGAGGCCAAATAGCGAGTTCCCGTCCCCTCAGGCGGGGCAACGCCGAGTGCAGTTCTGCCTTGTCTCTGACAGATGCCCCTGGGTTGAACCCTTGCCACCTGCAGCAGTAACCTGTCCTGAGGCAGCCCCCTGGCTTCCTTCTCCTTCTTGGCTCTGTTCCCTACAGCACTTCCAGCGCTTCCCAGGACAGACACTGCCCTCATCAACTTCCACTCAGATCCTAGCCTCAGGGTGTGCTTTGGGGCACCTGACCTACATCACTCATCAAAGAAGAAATCGTGTACTAGTTTGCTATTGTAACAGGTTACCACGAAGTCAGCAGCTTAACACACCACCTCACAGTTTCCATTGGTCTTGGTCTGGTCGGGAGTGCAGCAGGGCTGGGAGGGCTGCACTCATCAGGAGCTCAGGGGCCTCTCCCATGCTTGTTCACATGCTCAGCAGGGTCCAGGTCGTCAGGGTCATAGGCCGAGGTTCCTGTTTTCTTGCTGGCCTTTGACCAGAGGCTGCTTCCTGCTCCTAAGGGCTGCCTTCTGTTCCCTGCCACGCGGCCCTCTCCGTAGCAGGCTAGCTGATCCGTCAAGGTCATCAGGAAAGGGTCTCTACTGCTTCCAAACTCGAATATCCTTTCTGTCAAAGTGTGGAGAAATCCTCTTCTTCAGAAGGGCTCAAGTAATTAGGGGAGGCCAATGAGATCATCTCTCTATCTGAAGGTCTTGGAAACTTAACTGCATCTGGAAAATTCTGTCACAGCAGTACCTAGATTTATGCTTGATTGAACAACCGGAAAAAGGTGAGTGTTGTAAAACAAAAATAAAATTCTAAGGCCCCCCAGCCATCTGAATGGAACCCTCCTCTCAGCCGAGGTCTTTCAAAGTTAACCTGAAAAACTAATTCAGGCAATGATGGGAAGTGGGAGCTGGACATGTCTCTACATTCCCTCCTCCCTTTTGGAATTGCTGATAGAACAGACTCTCAAGTCTGATGAGAAATATTTACAATCTATTCTCTCTGAGGCCAGCTACCTGAAGGCTTCATCTGCATGATAAAACCTTGGTCTCCACAACCCCTTATCATAACCCAGGCATTCCTTTCTATTGATAACTCTTTCAACCAGTTGTCAGAAAACCTTTGAATCTATCTATGACTTGGAAGCCCCCCTCCCTCCAGTTGTCCTGCCCTTCCAGACCAAACCAATGTATATGTTATATGTATTGATTGATGCCTTGTGTGTCCCTAAAATGTATAAAAGCAAACTGGACCCTGACCACCTTGGGTACATGTTCTCAAGACCTCCTGAGGACGGTCTCATGGGCCATTAGTCACTCATGTTTGGCTCAGAATAAACCTCTTCGAATATTTTACAGAGTTTGACTCATTTTACCAACAGTATATACCATGAGCCCGGTGAATCTTGGGCCACCTTAGAGTCCTGCCTGCCCCAGAGTGGAAACAGCACAGCCTCTGGAACAGGATGAAGCTGCGTTCCTAAAGTAAGTTATGTTTTTTACTTCCTAGTTATATGGCCTTGGGCAAGGATTTTAATCTCTCTGAGCCATAACTTCTTTGTCCCAAAAACGGTGATCATGGTGGCCACTTCAGAAGGGTATTATGAGGATTAAATGAAATGCACATGTAAATTACTCGTCACATGTGTGTGCAATAACTAGCTCTGTAAGAGCACCTTGTCAAGGGAGGTGTTCAAGGATAGGCTATATAACTTCCTGTCAGGGATTCTGCAAAGATAAACCATGATAATTTTGGAATATCTTTTAATTTTTTTTTTTTTTTCGAGACTGAGTCTCCCTCTGTCAGGCTGGAGAGAAGTGGTGTGAACTCGCTCACTGCAAGCTCCGCCTCCCAGGTTCACACCATTCTCCTGACTCAGCCTCCCGACTAGCTGGGACTACAGGCACCTGCCACCGCGCCAGGCTAATTTTTTGTATTTTTAGTGGAGACAGCGTTTCAATGTGTTAGCCAGGATGGTCTTGATCTCCTGACCTCATGATCCACCACCTCGGCCTTCCAAAGTGCTGGGATTACAGGTGTGAGTTACCGCACCCGGCCGGAATATCTTTTAATTTTTAAATCTACAATCTTTAGGTTCTTTACAACCAGGAAAAGTCTGTGGCTCCATGTAAACATTCTTGAAAGAGCTTTTCGTCAGAAAAAGGGCTTCATTGATTGGTATTCAAGTATTTCCTTGGGGCCAGGTGCAGCGGCTCACACCTGTAATCCCAGCACTTTGGGAGACTGAGGCAGGAGGATTACTTGAGCTCAAGAGTTTGAGACTGGCCTGGCAACGTAGTGAGTAAAATGTTCTTGTATTGGTTCGAACCCCGAGAGTGCGCCAACAGAGAACACGAGGCGGTTTGGAGCCACACACTGTTTTAATGAGTGCCTGGGTGCAGGCAGGCTGAGGCCTAAAATGTCCTCAGCACCAAATGAGGACAGGGCAGGGGTTTTATAGTCTCTTGTAAACAAGAATTGCGTCAGTCTGATGTAACTGCTCCGTGGTACCCGGATAGCCTCTCTCGGTCTTCAGGGGATACGTATCTTCCAGCCAGCTCTCGTCCTGCTTCTACTATCTTGCTGACACACACTCTGGCACAACGGGCCTGGCACCTTGGGACTGGGCCTGGGAAGGGAGGAGTTATTCATTCCTTTAAGTTTTCAGGCCTCGGGGAGAACCTTTCAGTGAGATCTCCTCTCTACAAAAACTAAAAATGAGGCCTGGCGCAGTGGCTCAAGCCTGTAACCCCAGCACATTGGGAGGCCGAGACGGGCGGATCACGAGGTCAGGAGATCGAGACCATCCTGGCTAACACGGTGAAACCCCGTCTCTACTAAAAAAAAAAAATACAAAAAACTAGCCGGGCGAGGTGGCGGGAGCCTGTAGTCCCAGCTACTCAGGAGGCTGAGGCAGGAGAATGGCGTAAACCTGGGAGGTGGAGCTTGCAGTGAGCTGAGATCCGGCCACTGCACTCCAACCTGGGCGACAGAGCGAGACTCCATCTCAAACAAAACAAAACAAAACAAAACAAAACAAAACAAAACAAAAACTAAAAATGAAAGTATTGGCCCGTTGTGGTGGCTTGCATCTATAATCCCAGGTACTTGGGAGGCTGAGGCAGGAGGATCACTTGAGCCCAGGAGTTCAAATTTGCAGTAATCCATGATCATGCCACCACACTCCTTCCTGGATAACAGAGCAGGGCACTGTCTCTTAAAAAAAAAAAATTATAGGCCGACGGCAGTGGCTCATGCCTGTAATCCCACCACTTTGGGAGGCCAAGGTGGGTGGATCATCTGAGGTCAGGAGTTCAAGACCAGCCTGGCCAATATGGTGAAACCCCGTCTCTACTAAAAATACAAAATTAGCCGGGTATGGTGGTGCATGCCTGTAATCCCAGCTACTCAGGAGGCTAAGGCAGGAGAATCGCTTGAACCCAGGAGGTGGAGGTTGCAGTGAGTTGAGATCGAGCCATTGCCCTCTAGCCTGGGCAACAAGAGTGAAACTCTGTCTTAAAAAAAAAAAAAAAGTGTGTCCTTAGAGTACAGAATTTAAGGGGGTGGAGCCTGTTTGCCCAGTATGGTGGTAGGAAAGTGAGAGGTACAAAAGAACTCTAAATCAAAGAAAATGACCAAGGTGAGTCTCAGTCATTTTAGAGGTTTATTTTGCCAAGGTTGAAGACACACTTGGTGGGGGGGATAAAGAACACAAAACCACGGGAACCTCTGTGATCTGTGCTTTTTCCAAAAAGGGTCTGGAGACGTCAATATTGAAAGGAGAAAGAGTGGCAGTGGGGGAAAGAGGAAAGAAAAAATGGTCGGGTAGATAAAAGGAGAGCATTTCACTGAATGCACATTTTACGTCTGAAAGGAGGAGGTAGAAGGCCAGTCAATTATGCATTTGTCTCAGTGAATCTGCAGTTTTACATTAGATAAAGTAATCACAGGGTACAGGAAGCAGCCAAACATGCATTTGTCTCTAGCGAGTGGAGGGAGGATCTAGTCCTGTCTTTGTCCTTTACCTATGAAGATGAGCTGTGAATTCACGTTGTCAGGGTGAAATTCAACAGAACTGTTTTAGGCTAAAGATCTAGGGACCTACATGGAATTTCTTCGTGGGCAAATCACGTGGAAGGTCCCCTAGGGAGGTTTGTGGCCTTCTATCTTTGTAGCTATCTACTTAGGAACAGAAGGAAGGCAGTCTTTGCACGACTCAGTTCCCAAGCTTTTCCCTTTGACTTAACAAGTTTGGGGCCCTGAGATTTTTATCTTCCTTTCACAGAACAAAAAGGAGATGTAACCACCCTTACTTACAATGTCACTGAGGACTAGTCTGGATCAGTAAGCTAAATTTACAACTGCAGGTAGCTACAATGGAAATCTCTGTCTCAGGCTGGGCTCAGAGTACCAGCAACCTAGGTTTCTCTGAGTCAGCCCTGCAGGGCAGAGGTCTCCTTGTAACCCACCTCTGACATATACATCCTAGTCTCTTGGTCCTGCTTCCCCATCAAGGCCTTTCAGCCAGATCTGAGATTGTGTCACAGATTCTGATTCTTGCATTAATCTCTGGTCATTTTTAGCAGCTCATTTGTTGACTCAGCTCCGGAGCCGCTCAGCCTCTGTCCTCACTCCCTCGTCTCATCCTCAGCCTGGGCGTTCCCCACCATGGATGGCCTCAGCCTATGCTGTTTTCAGCTTCATTTCTCGAAGGTCAGTGTGATATTGTGAAGTATATGTTCAAACTCGTTTTCTGGCATACAACTCCTAAAATCCTTAAAGTCTCCAAAGTGATATCTTTTTATGCTAATGAGTCAGCTGGTGGCTGGCAGTCCCTAGATAGCTTCAGGACGGGGCTGGTCACTGGAAAGACCATGGCATGATCAGAGGGTTGGGACTTTCAGCCCTATCCCCCACCTTCCCTGGAGAGGAGAGGGCCTGAAGCTTAAGTTGATCACCAGTGGCTAATGATTTAGTCAATCAGGCCTACATAATGAAGCCTCCATAAAAAACTAACCCAAAAGGACTGGGTTTGGAGACCTTTAGGTAACTGAAGATATAGAGGCTACTGGGGGTGGGGCATGTCCTGGGAGGGCATGGATCCCTTGCCCATACCTCACTCTAGGCACCTCTTCACCTGTAACCTTTGTAATATCCTTTGTAATAAACCAAGAAATGTAGGTGAGTATTTCCCTGAGTTCTGTGAGCTGCTCTGGCAAATTAATTGAACCCAAAGAGGAGACCCTGGAATCCCGGATTTACAGCCAGTTGGTCAGAGGCACAGCCTGGCACTTGCAGTTGGCATCTGAAGGTGGTGGGGAGAGCCTGGGGGACTGAGCCTCACCCTGTGGGATCTGACACTATCTGCAGGTAGACGGTGTCAGAACGGAACGGAAGTCGAGGACAGCCAGCTGGTGTCTGCTGCAGAATCGATTTCCTGCTTGGTGTATGGGGAAACCCCCCTACACGCTGGGTCACAGAAATCTTCTGTGTTGGGTGTTGTGCCGTGAGAACAGAGAAAAAACAATTGGTGGTTTTTCACTCATAGAGTCAGTATTGGCCTCTCAATGAGATCCACAATGCCTCATTAATTACAAAACTATCCAACCTTAAACGGTATCTGTAAATTATGTCAGTATGCAAGTATTCATGAGTTAGCAAATTTTGAATTTTGAAAGACCAAGTACATAGAAATATCCAGTTGTACATTGCCTCTCTATCCTATCATGCACCCTAACTCTCCCCTCTTCCCTAACCCATGTACAGCAACCAAGTTGCTCTTGGCCTTGAGGCCCCTGAGGGTCAGTAAGGGGAATGACTGCCCGCAACCCCTGACCACCTACCCGATTTCCTCCCAAGGAAACTGGGCATAAAAGGAGCACCTCCCCTTCCCCTTTCCACATTCGCTGCTCTGTTAAATTGCCCTCAGAGGGTGTTTCTCCTGCATATTTGTCTGCATCTTCCTTAATCTTCTTCTTTCTTTCAGTTATTAAAAAAATTCTGGGCGGGCCCAGTGGCTCACACCTGTAAGTCCAGCACTTTGGGAGGCCGAGGCCGGCGGATCACTTGAGGTCAGGAGTTTGAGATCAGCCTGGCCAACATGGTAAAACCCTGTCTCTACTAAAAATACAAAAGTTAGCCAGGCATGGTGGCACACGCCTATAGGCCCAGCTATTTGGGAGGCTAGGGCAGGAGAATCGCTTGAACCGGGGAGGCGCAGGTTGCAATGAGCTGAGATGGAGCTATTGTACTCCAGCCCCGGGGTCACAGCAAGACTCGGTCTCAAAAAAATAATTCTGCCCATTTCTTCATAACCAGAAAATGATACTAAAAGTGGGTGATGAATGGAGCCAGCTGGAGCTCTGGAGGTCACTGGCACTCTTTTGGAGGAACAGTCTCAAATCATATTAAACATGTTTCATTTTCTATTTTAGCTTTTTACATTAA
Source organism: Macaca fascicularis (assembly GCF_037993035.2). Taxonomy (NCBI): domain Eukaryota; kingdom Metazoa; phylum Chordata; class Mammalia; order Primates; family Cercopithecidae; genus Macaca; species Macaca fascicularis. Next base: position 169,912,131 of record NC_088378.1, read on the forward strand.
TTATAATTTATACATTACAATATAAAAGTTGAGTTGTCTTTGACTAATTGACATGATATATTCTATAGACATTTAAATTAACATTCATGGCCGGGCGCGGTGGCTCAAGCCTGTAATCCCAGCACTTTGGGAGGCCGAGATGGGCGGATCACGAGGTCAGGAGATCGAGACCATGCTGGCTAACACCGTGAAACCCCGTCTCTACTAAAAAATACAAAAAATTAGCCGGGCGAGGTGGCGGGCGCCTGTGGTCCCAGCTACTCGGGAGGCTGAGGCGGGAGAATGGCGTGAACCCAGGAGGCGGAGCTTGCAGTGAGCTGAGATCCGGCCACTGCACTCCAGCCTGGGCGACAGAGCGAGACTCCGTCTCAAAAAAAAAAAAATAAAATAAAATAAAAAATAAACATTCATTTTACTATTGCAATTTTCCTTTCTTATTTTGGAGTCATCAGTACCCTTATACCCCCCACACCCCAATTCTGATCTCAAACGTTTTCTTAGGTCTGGAAAACTAATTAGCACTGTGCTTGTGGTGACTAATGGTAAAACTGACCATGCCGGGCAAACTTGAGGTAATGGAAGGAACAAATGTTCTTCCTAATTAAGAAGAGACACAGAATATATACATTGGCAGCCAGCCATCGGTGGCATTTCATTAACACTAGCAACAAAATGTGGTGGCATCAAAAAGTAAATTTAACAAAATTAGCCCACCCCCCATTAAAATGTTCCCTATTGTTATTTTTGTACTACAGGGCTGTTAGGCGAAGGCGGAGGTTGCAGTGAACCCAAATCGCGCCATTGCACTCCAGCCTGGGTGACAGACCAAGACTGCACCTCTCAAAAAAAAAAAAAGTACTTTGATATTCTCTTATAGCTCCAAAAAAAAAAAAAAAGGCACGTCCTATTTTGAGCGCATTTCCCGCCTGGTATTTCATGAATTTGTGGGAATGGTTGTTGCTCCCGCTGCAAAGGCCGTCCGATCTTGACACAGAAGCTCAGGCCGCCCCGGCGACGGGCAGGGTGGGGCGGCGGCGGCCTCCAGGCGGAACCCGGGTCTTAGGGCGCGACGAGGCGGGACTGGCAGGGCCTCCAGGGGGCGCAGCCCCGCCCTCCCTCTGCGCCGCAGGCCCCGCACCCCAGGGCCTCTCCCGCCCGCACGAGGCCCCGCCCCGCCCCGCCCCGCCGTGCCGCGCTCTCACTGCGGGGAGGCGGCCAAGCTCAGCCTTTCCCGAACCGCCGTTTGTCTAGAGCGTGAAATGGAGCGGGTCGCGCGACCCGGCGCTCCGGAAGGAAGAAGGCAGCGTGGTGGCCCCACCCCGAGTCCCTGGCAGCCCAGCCCCGGCGAAGGGTGAAGAAGCCTGGGTCCAGAACTAGGTGGTCAGGGAGTCAGGCAGCAGGAAGCCACGGAGCCGGCTCTCCCGGGTGCCTCGCGCCGCCCGGCGCCGCCCAGCGCCCTCTGCCCTGGAAGGTGCAGAGGTGGGGCAGAGGGACCCTGGACCTGCAGACTTTCGGGGTCTGGGTGGGGGCAAGAGCGTTCCGATGGCGCCTCGGCTCGCGCTTAGAGATCCTGCGCCCGCTCACGCTGCAGCGCCAGCCTCGGGATTAGGGGCGAGGAGCGTAGTGCGGAGCTGGGTACAGAAGAGCGTGCGGCCGGAGGAGACCGCAGTCTCGCCGCAAGGGAGCCTCGTAAGTGGCTCTGGAATTGAGTCCTGATTCATGAAGAAGAGCTCCAGGGATGGAGGGGAAGGAGGGAGAAAAAAAGGGAGGGAAGGAGGGGGGAGAGGACGGGATTAACCAGTTATAATAGCTAATATTTATATAACACTGGGGCAGGTGGTATTGTAAGTGCTTTCACATATTCATTCAGGCTTTATCACAACCCCAGGAAGCGGGTACTATTATTACTATCACTTTGCAGATGAGGCAACTAAGGCAGAGCGAGGTTAAGTAACTTGCTGAGGTCACGAAGCTAAGAAGTGACAGAGTGAGGATTCGCAGCCAGTCCATCGACTCTAGGCCCTGTGCTCCTCAGCAGTCAGGGAACACGGCAGGAGGGCACTGAGGTAGGGACATTTATTCCAGTCCTCTAAACGGCCTTAGTCACGGGAAGCAGAGATGAGTTTGCTCAGATAATTCAGTATGGTCTGGACACCTCAGATTATGGGGACGATGATAGTTGGGAGTACGTTACATGTTTTTGAGAATTTGTGAGATTATGTCTAAGTCATAGCATAAGAAGATATAGTATTTTCTTCATTCTTAATGTTGAAGGCAAAAAAAAAAGTTATAAAGGAACAAAAACATCTAAACAGCCCATGAATAGGACAAACAAAAAGGAATATAATACATCAAGCATTAAAAAAAATCTCGAGAACAGTGGGAAGATACACTTGTACTCTTTAGTACTTTCTAAGTGTTTCTAATTTTATAATCAGACAATATGTATATAAGATATATGTATATATAATTGCTGTGTACATTGTATTTTTTTAAAAAATTTTTCGGGTATAGCTTAATGAGAATTTGACATCAAGAATGACATCTTTGAGACCAGCCTGGCCAACATGACGAAACCGTCTCTACTGAAAATACAAAAATTAACCGGTCATGGTCGTGCGTGCCTGTAATCCCATACTCCGGAGGATCGCTTGAGCCTGGGGGGCAGAGGTTGCAATGAGCCCAGATCATGCCACTGCACTCCAGCCTGGGCGACAGAGACTCCATTTCAAAAGAAAAAAAAAAAAAAGACATCTTCAGTTTTGAAAGGCCCCAGATTGACACTTGTAATATGAATGTCACATTCTGGGACATAGCCCATCCCAGAAAGTGGCTAAAAAAACTTCTGTATATTTACTCTGTATTATTATAGTCATCTGAAAAAAAAAAATTGTAAACTTTGGTGGGGTTGATATTTTAAAATTAAATTTAATTGGAGTTCAGACTTTTATTTTAGGTAACCTTTTGAAAAGGTTACATCCTCTTACATGCTTTGAACAAAATTCTTCCATCTTCATAAAGAGATGCTTTTATTTAAAAAATAGCAGACAGGGGCTACAGTGGATGAGTTTCATGGGAAAGAAGTTGGAGCGGAGAGTGCAGCTAGTTCCCTGGGCCTCCTCTGAGGGCACAAACAGGATGCAAGACTGTTCCATACGAATTTAGACAATTGTGTTGCTCGGATGGTCCTTGGGTTTTCGTCATTCTGCTGAAGAAACTGGTGTTTTCGAAATTCCAGGACTCTTTTACTTGGACCAACTAAATCTGTTTCAACTAGATCATAATTGTCACCCTTAGAGATGGCATCAATGAACAGTAATGATACCATCATAGCACCACATATTCACAGGGTACTTTTCACTAGAACATTCTTGCCAGGACCCTTCTTGTTGGGCCCTCTGAAGCAGGAGGCAGGAAGGGCAGGCAGAAGGGTAAGAGATTATGTCCTTCTGTAAAAGACAGATGTGGCTCAGCCTCCTACCAGGAACACATTCTCTAGTCTGAATTTTGTCATTACACCTGCCCTTCCCTTCCCCTCCTGCCCCCCTCCTCCCGCGCCAATGATGCCTTCAGGGTAGGGGTGGCTCAGACACTGCGCGTGGCATCCTGTCTAAAGCAGGAAGTGCCTTGAGGCTGGAGGAGGTTGGTTCCCTTCCCCTTCCCCATCCCCCGCCCACCCAACAGCCAGTGGAGCTGCTCCTCTTTAGACACCGAAAAATGGATGAAAGGGGAGCGAGTGCTCCTCAAAAGCCTATTCTAGGGAAGGGGAGAATTAGCAGGCTCCATTTCGTCTGTTATCTGCATCGGTGCTGCACAAGGTGGAGTTGCTTAGTGACAGCAAGGTGGGGTTGGGGATATCTACACTTGCCGCGAGGGAGGGGAGAACAGGAACTCACAGCCTCAGATGAGTCACCGTAGGCAGGGCAGGCATTATTTAAAACTCCGCGTGTGAGTTTGTCTGATTATACACTAACACACATCACGGGCGGCGCCGAGGGAGGAGGGCGCCAGAGAGAAGTAGTCTGGGCGTGAGCTGCCAGGCAGGAGAAGGCTGACTTGGGCAGAACATTCACTGCCAGCCATCCAGAGCAGACAGTCAGGTGCCTGGCCTGCGCCCATGAGCCCTGCCATGGATTTATTTTCTGTGCGCTCACTGATGTCCAGTTCACAGACAGTGCCTCTCAGCTTCCCAATGTAAGAAAAATCCATTTCCATTCTTCAGATATGGTGAGAGAAGCTCAGAGAGGTGCAGTGACTTGCTGGAGGACTGAGCTAGGAACAGCAGAGTGGTCACATGCTCCACAGGCCAGGAAATGCCCAGCTGCTAGGGGTCCCCGTGTCCCCAGTGCTGTCCCTTTCAGGTCTCATCCTCTGCTCCTATTTGGCCTCAGATTTCACGTTGAATTAAAACACAAAGGCCAAGAAGCAATTATCTCCGGAAAAACCTTTTCAGAACTGTGTAATGAGTGAAGGTACCCCAAGAAAAGCCATTCTCTGGAGAGGTTCTGGAAGGCTCCGGCTGGTGGTGAAGAGCCAAGATGTGGGAGGTGGGGTGGAGGTGGGGAGAAGGTGGAGTCCAAGCTCTGGGTACCTGGGAGCGGCATCCGAGGGACAGGCTGTCCACTGGGGGCCCAGCAGCAGGGAGAGGGGAGACAGGAGGAGAAGTTCTAGGAAATCTGTCCCCACCCTGTGAAGAGGCACTAGGCACCTGCCTACCTACATGCTGGGAGGATGCTGGGCACTTCCTAAAGCTGGGGTGATTAAGACCTGACTTGGCCTAAGAGGCTACTCATAGACATCTGGCTTTATTTTCCACCTCCGATACAGACCAGCTATTGAGGTGGCAAGTAGGGTGCACATTAAGAATGACGGCATCACCTTGGGTTTTACCAAGGCATTTTTGCTCCATAAACTCAGTGTGCTTTCATATATGGCTTCTCATTTCCTACCACAAAGCCAGCTCCAGGGCATCTGTAATTATCATCATTATATAGTCGGAATGTGCTGGGAACCAAAGGCAGTCCCCAGGCCCCTGTTACCTAGTCCACTGTGCAGGGCCATCTTTGTGAATAATTAAGACTAGTCCTTACCACAGCCCACCCAAGCCTTTAAAACTCACCTGGGCTTTCTCTTTGTACAAAGACTTTAGATTCCTTCCTTTACTAGCTTTGTGACTGGTCAGGTCTTTCAGCCTCGCTTTCCGAGCTATGAAATTGGGGTAGTAATAATGCTTACCCCAAGCCAGTGGTAGTCAACAAAAATATGCATAAGTGAGCAGCAAATGGAAACCAAGTATGTAATTTTATATTTTCTAATCTCAAAACAAGTCATTTAACACAATGTATCCAAAACACTATTATTTTGATAGATCAATATTTAAGAATCAATAATGAAATATTTCACATTATTTTAACTTACTGAGCCCATAAAATCCAGTGTATACTTCACACTTAACAGCACATCTCAGTTCAGACTACCTACGTTTCAATGTTCGGCAGCCACCATGCCTAGGGTCTACGGAACTGGACAGCCTAGCTCCGAAAGCTTCCCTGAGGATCAGGTGACCTAAGGGGTGTAAGGGGCAGGGCCATCAGCTGACACATCAACGTGGCAGATATATTCCTCCTGTCTTTCCTCTCTGACACACACACACACACACACACACACACCCGCAGAATTTTCCACATTTAAAAGGCCTTTACAAGGACGCAGGAGCCCAAAGCAGACATGTGACAAATCCAGCCCTTTTCTAGACCCCCCAACTCCCACCCCAGACCAAGCCATCTTCCTTCCCTGTAGGGGCGAAAGGGCGCCCACCCTGCCATCCTGCCATTCCTTTCAGGCAGCTGCCCGTCGGCTCCCCGGGGCTCCACACTCCTCTCCACGCTGCCCACCGCCTCCCAACGGCGCCCTGGCCCCTGCCCAGGATGCGGGAAACCTTTGCTACCCGCTGGAGAGCCCAGTGCAAATGGGTCTTCAATTTCCAGTTCCCCACTCCAAAGGGTACTCGACACCTCTCCCCGCCCCCTAGGAGGCGAGGACCCTGTTCCGAGGCAGCCCCTCCCCCTGGTTCCGGGGCCCCGGTCTCCAGCCCTCCTTGAGGGTCCAGAGTGGGCGGGGCGGGGTGGGGACTGCGGCGTAAGCGAGGAACCCAGTCCCAGGGGTCGCCCGCGCCCGTGGATCCGGCAGGGGGCTGCGGCGGGGTCCGAGGTCCGGGCACCGCGGTGACCGCGGGACAGCGGGGCCGGCGGCCCACCCCAGACCCAGCGGCAGCCGCAACGGGCCGAGCGCCCCCACACCTCGCACCGCGCCCCGGCTCCCCCTCGCGGTGCCGCAGTCCCAGCCGCACCACCCCCGCGGCCGCAGCCCCGCCCGTCATGACGTCACCGGGCAGGGCGGGTCCCCGGGTATAAAAGACGGAGCTGGGGGGCGGCGGCAGGTCTCCGCGCAGCTAAGCCCGCCTGTCCACGCCGCGCACCGCTCCGAGGGCCAGCGCCACCCGCTCAGCAGCCGGCACCATGCGCGAGATCGTGCACATCCAGGCGGGCCAGTGCGGCAACCAGATCGGCGCCAAGGTGGGTGCGCTGCCGCGGAGGGACCTGGGGTGGGGACCGAGGGTGCGGGCTGGGGCTGGGGCTGGGGCTGGGGCCGGGGCGGGGGCGGGAGGCCGCGGCGACCCCGGGCTGGCTGGGTGGCACATTCCGCGGCGAGGCCGCCGGGCGGGGCCCGGGAGGCTGCATGACCCGTCAGGATGCCCGCAGCGCCGCAGCTGTGCGTGCGTTTAATCCGGGCCCTTTCGATTTCCCTGGGACACAGCCCTTCTGAGGGACGCGGTTGGCATTCCGCTGGGTGTATTTGTCTCAGAAGCTTGGGTCGGGGCTACGGTCACATTTATTGCGCTAGCTTCATATGAATTTAATTTGTGTATTTATCTCTACGGTTTGAATGAAAACATGCAGTGTCACTGGACTGACAGATGTAACAGAGGCTTCCCTTTGGGTCGTACAGGCGAGGGTGTTAGATAAATTTCCTTGCTCGGGCACTGTCTTGACATGATCACATACAACGCGATAGTTTTGCTGCCAGTCCCCGAGGCGGCAGGTGACTGCGCTGGGCGGGGGCTGCAATTACTGACCGCTGTGTGGGAGGCAGCAGAGGGCCTGGTGCATGAGTGGGGGCGGGAGCCAGTACAAGGACGTGGTCTCTTTGAGAACCGCCATGTTGCCCACCCAGCCTCCCCGCCCCCTCCCTGCCGCAAATTCACAATGGAGCCAGCGCCCTCACCATGGCCAGCTCCTTCCACTGCCGCCCAGGTGCCCTCCCAGGCTCCTGATGCCCTTCGCCCAGTCCCTCCGGTGGTCAGTGCTAGCATTAAACCTGCACTGTTGCAGGGGTGCCTGGGATCTGTGCCAAGAGAGCTTGATCCCTGGAGGCAGACACAGGGTGGGTCCCCCTGTCCTTGGTCCTGCCACGACCCATCAATCATCCCGGATGCAGTGGCATTCAGCCCTGCCTGGGGTGACAGAGCCTCCCTGTACCCCTTCTCGATTTCTCTACCCTCCCCACACTCTCCCTAGAAGGGCATCTGCTGTGCCCCCTCCTCCTCCAGGGCCCCTCCCAGCCTTTCAGTCTATCGCCATAATATGGCCGATGCTCTGCAGATTTTCAAGCCCCTCAGCAGCGGCTGCTGCAGGAAATAGGGGGTGCAGCTCTTTGCTCTCTGTCTAGCACTTACTGTCTGACCACAAAAGCCCCTGTTCCAAGGACATGGGAGGAGGACAAGGCCATCCTTAGTGACATTCAGGATGCAGAGCCATGGTGTGGTTCTTGTTTCATTTCAGTTTTGGGAGGTCATCAGTGATGAGCATGGGATCGACCCCACAGGCAGTTACCATGGAGACAGTGACTTGCAGCTGGAGAGAATCAACGTGTACTACAATGAGGCTGCTGGTGAGTAGCGGGATGTGTGTGCCCAGGAATCCTTGTTTTCCATGATGTGGGAGATGAAATGTCCTAGGAACATGCACGTGACAAAGGCATGCTTCTTGCATATTCATTTCAAATGCCAACTGCTGGAAAAACACGCTTTATGGTTTCCTAAGAGTCCTGCCTGTTTGCCACAGTTAAGCACGCTCAGGACCTCCTTTTTCTTAAAAGCAGAAAATCTCCTGTTCTCCTTTTGTCTCAGATGCTGGAATTGAATGCTGCTGTGAGTCCATCCCTAAGCACAGGTCTGAGTCAGTTCTTGTTTCCTGCAGGTAATAAATACGTACCTCGGGCCATCCTGGTGGATCTGGAGCCTGGCACCATGGACTCCGTCAGGTCTGGACCCTTCGGCCAGATCTTCAGGCCAGACAACTTCGTGTTTGGTATGTAGTCATGATCACTGGGAACTGGCCAAATGACACCTTCTTCCTAACAGCCCTGCAAAGCACAGTTCGTAGTGTTCAGTGCTGAGGTGACACTGTGTCCACGGCAGCCCTGAGTCCTGGCCTAGCTCCATGCAGTCCATGGGCGGTCATGGCTCACAGATCAACGCCAGCCTGCAGAGGGCTGCCGCAGCTCTTCCATTGCAGAGCAGCCTCAGACTGGAAGGAAGAAAGAGCAAGGAAAAGCTTCAAGCCAGGCTTCATAGGCTATAGGCAACTTCAAAGGACTTCAAAGAGTCAGGGGCCAAAAGCACAGGTTATGACCGGAGCTAGACAGATGCTGAGGCCACCTTCTCTCCTAGTCACACTGCTTTCACCTTGCCTGTTTAATTGTACTTGAGTATAAAGAGAATGCCTGTTAAAAATGTATGTATTTCAGAACCAATTAAGTTTTCTAACCCTATCCTCTTCCTCAGTAAATAGCCTCCGATGAGCTAAACTTACTTCTTAACTTTATTATGATCCCCAGTGTTTTTGAGGTCGCTGACACAGAAAAATATTTCTTCAGGTAAAAGAAGAGTATTCAAAAGAGAAGAATCTGCCAGTCTAAGACCAGTCCTACCTTCTCCTCCATAGTCAAAATGACAGATTTTGAAATTCCTTATGTTTTAGTGTCTAATGTTCACTTTCCCTCTGGCAGGCCAGAGCGGAGCTGGGAATAACTGGGCCAAGGGCCACTACACAGAGGGAGCCGAGCTGGTCGACTCGGTCCTGGACGTGGTGAGGAAGGAGTCAGAGAGCTGTGACTGTCTCCAGGGCTTCCAGCTGACCCACTCTCTGGGGGGCGGCACCGGGTCCGGGATGGGCACCCTGCTCATCAGCAAGATCCGGGAAGAGTACCCAGACCGCATCATGAACACCTTCAGCGTCATGCCCTCACCCAAGGTGTCAGACACGGTGGTGGAGCCCTACAACGCCACCCTCTCTGTCCACCAGCTGGTGGAAAACACAGATGAAACCTACTCCATTGATAACGAGGCCCTGTACGACATCTGCTTCCGCACCCTGAAGCTGACCACCCCCACCTACGGGGACCTCAACCACCTGGTGTCGGCCACCATGAGCGGGGTCACCACCTGCCTGCGCTTCCCGGGCCAGCTGAACGCAGACCTGCGCAAGCTGGCGGTGAACATGGTGCCCTTCCCGCGCCTGCACTTCTTCATGCCCGGCTTCGCGCCCCTCACCAGCCGGGGCAGCCAGCAGTACCGCGCGCTCACGGTGCCCGAGCTCACCCAGCAGATGTTCGACTCCAAGAACATGATGGCAGCCTGCGACCCGCGCCACGGCCGCTACCTGACGGTGGCTGCCATCTTCCGGGGCCGCATGTCCATGAAGGAGGTGGACGAGCAGATGCTCAACGTGCAGAACAAGAACAGCAGCTACTTCGTGGAGTGGATCCCCAACAACGTGAAGACGGCCGTGTGCGACATCCCGCCCCGCGGCCTGAAGATGTCGGCCACCTTCATCGGCAACAGCACGGCCATCCAGGAGCTGTTCAAGCGCATCTCGGAGCAGTTCACGGCCATGTTCCGGCGCAAGGCCTTCCTGCACTGGTACACGGGCGAGGGCATGGACGAGATGGAGTTCACCGAGGCCGAGAGCAACATGAACGACCTGGTGTCTGAGTACCAGCAGTACCAGGACGCCACGGCCGACGAACAGGGGGAGTTCGAGGAGGAGGAGGGCGAGGACGAGGCTTAAGAACTTCTGAAATCAATCGTGCATCCTTAGTGAACTTCTATTGTCCTCAAGCATGGTCTTTCTACTTGTAAACTATGGTGCTCAGTTTTGCCTCTGTTAGAAAAATGCACACTGTTGATGTAATGATGTGGAACTCCTCTAAAAATTACAGTATTGTCTGTGAAGGTATCTATACTAATAAAAAAGCATGTGTGGAAAACCTTGTGGTCTCTGCTCTCCCTTCAAGTAATTTTTATTCTTTCTCTAAATGCTTAAGTATAAAGTTTCAAGGTTTAACTTGGTACTGTTTTTATTGTGGTAATCAAAGTTTAATAGCAATGTAGGATTTCTGCTTTAGTATTTTAATTAATAGCATTCCTGCCCTTTTAGTACAGAGCCATGAAAATACGTATTTTGTTCGCCTTTACTGGCCCAAAGTATTCATCTCTCAAAAGTGAACCAGGAGTAAAGAGGGATATGGGGTAAAGCAAACCTGCTTCTATCTGCTGCTGGTCTGGACATCCTATGATCTTAGAATTGAGGACCTCAGGCACGGACTCTCCCTACTTCTCTTTGAATATGATAAACACAAATAAAAACACAAGTGAAGCTTGAACCTCTCAGATAAAAGGTACAGTATAAATTCAAGACGTCTTAAAATCTCCAACATTGACACTACACATTCTCCAGGTAAAATTTATTTGAAAGTAAATTATGGCAGGAATTCACCTGTTAAGACAATGGTATAACCTATCACAACTTCATATTAGAAAATCAGATTTAATTTTCATAGCTATGAAATTTAATTTTCATAACATAGAAGTTAGAGGCTTTATTCCTTTTTTTTTTTTTTTAAAGACAAGATCTTACTCTGTTGCCCAGGTTGGAGTGCAGTGATGCAATCACAGCTCATTGCAGCTTTGAATTGGTTCAAGTGATCCTCCGCCTCAGCTTCCGGAGCAGCTGGGACCACAGGTGTGTGCCACTTCGCCTGGCTAATTCTAAAAAACTTTTTTTTTTGTAGAGCCAGAGTCTCCCTATATTGCACAAGTTGGTCTTGAACTCCTAGGCTCAGGCAATTCTCCCGCCTCAGCCTCCCAAAGTGCTGAGATTATAGCGGTGAGCCACCGTGCCCAGTCTGAAGCTAGAGGCTGGTTTCAGTATGTCATTGTTCTCATCTGGTCAGGATAAGATTGAAGGGAGGGGTAGAAAGTTTCCAAGGCGGAAGGTTTCAAAGGCATCATGGTAACAGGCAGCAACACGATGAAGCCCCACGCGAAGGAGCCACCGAGACTCCAGTGCGCACTCTCACTGCAGGAAGCCTTCTGCTAACCTGTTGAAATCATTTGCAAAACGCAAATGCAGGTTGTGTTTGCCTTCTGGCATCAAATGCAGCCTAAAAACAGGAAGAAAAAACGCTTTGCGTCAATGGCACACCATGTAAGAACAAACCCCTCACTCTCCCCAACACTTCACAAACATCTAAAGTGAAAAATTGCCACATTTTCCCCATGAGCACTATCGAGGAGAAAATGGAACCCATCAGCCTTCTAAGAATACAGACAGAAACGTGAAACTTGGAGTTTATGACGACCCCTGAGGCTGACTGTAAGGCGACGACTTAACAGTAGCAGACACATATTATATTTGGAATTGAATCACGTAACAAATGGTTTGACCAGAAAAAGACTGAGAGTTGGGGAGGTGATTTGGTGGTTACTCTAGAAAAATCCATTTTAATGAAGTTGATTTTAAGAGAGGTTGGTAAGATGATAAAAAGAAGAAATGTCCAGAATGCACTGGGCTGGAGCAGGTGAGTTTCTTGGGCTGTCAATGTAGCGGGCAAGTGCAAAGCAGAATGCACAGCCGCCCTCAGCCTGCTGCTCAACGTTCCAAATCACCCTTCCATTTTTGGATTACTGAACAAATCCATCTACATACAAGCCGCCAGACAAATGGCTGTGAGGGTGGTGAGCCCACGCCAGCAGGCCTGTGCTCCAGGAGCCGCTGCTGCAGCTGTCACGGCTCAGCGCTGTGGCAAACACACTGTCCTCGTAAGGCTTCTTCCTTTCAACAGGATTGTGATAAAATGGGACAGGTTTACAGTTTCCTGAATAAATGCAGCCTTCTCTTTGTTCTATATTTGACTTATTAGCTACAAAAGTATAGAAACAGTAAAAGTGTTAAAGGTTCTAGGATGAAAGCCTAAGTTCAAGCCACTTTGTCTACAATGATAACTAGACATTAAAAGGACAATATTGGGGCAGAATGCGTTACCATGTTGCCGAATTTTTTGACTTTCAATACTTGGGGACTGACAGCTCAGAACCTCAGCAGGCTCCAGGGAGGGACTGTGGGGCAGGGAGCTGTCCTTGGAAGATGCTGGGCCTCTTCCAACTCAGCCACCACATTGTGGGTGGGAATGGGGTACCAAGAGAATCAACTTGAAAGGAAGACATATTGTTGGGACCTTTCCAAGGGCCTTGGAAAATTAGTAATGCTATTACTAACAACCAGAACATTCTAAATTCAAATTTAACACTATTCAGAAAAGAAGGATGAGTTGCACCTACCCCAAAGATAGGATCCCAGTTGCCTACACAAGGAACAGGGTTTGCAGGGACACTCAAGGCCTTTGTTTTCAGGAAACAGGAAAGAACCAATTGCCAAGGATGCTGAGAGGTCACAGAAGGTCACGTATAGGCTAAATTGCATCCCGTAATCTGCACTAAGCTGGATTGGGAGGCAGGGAATCCCCAGCCTGCCACACGTGAAGTCCTCCTCTGTAAACAGCCCAGCCCATCTGGCTACGATTTGTTGGTTTCCCACAAGGAAGGAAGGAGACCCTCGCTGTGAATCCTTTCTTTTTAGCTGTTCAGCACTGTCTGCACTCTTCCTAATCTCTAGATCTTGGGGAAATAAAAATTAGGTTCCCTTCATTAAACTGTGGGAGACCTGCTCTGAATGCTGGATGGATGAATGGACAGATGCACAGATAGACAGAAGAGAATATGAAGACAACTGTTCTCCTTGATATCTTTTGAGGGTCATTTCAAGCTCCTTCGCAGCCCTTGCCTCCCTTAGGTCTGACCCAGGTTTCACTGCACGGAAACTCTACTGTGTTCCTCTTTGGGAACAGGACCACGAGAGACCATCATGAATATCAGCTGTCAAGGCAAGGCAGGAGCTCTGTAGCTGCCCTAGATTCTCACCCAAAAGGATGTAATCACATGCTTTGTGGAGAGTGCTTTTCAAACAATAACATTCTCCAGAAAAATGAGTACGAAACCCCCCACTGCTACACACATGGCCGAGTGGGACATGAAGGGGCTTCAGAGGATGAACACGAGTTCCTCTGCCCGGGCAGGTTCCTCATTGCATGTTGCACCTTCAGAAACAAGACATGATTCCAGATATTTTGAGGAACTAGAAACTAACCCCAAGATAAATGTATGGGTCACTTTACCTCTGTCGATACAGCTCTTTTAAGTCAAAATGGCATAGGTGAGATGCTGGCCTCGTGACGCTACCTTTCCTGCCCCGCCTGGAGCCCTTTTCATCTTTAGCTGAACTTTCTTTTTTTTTTTTTTTTGAGACGGAGTCTGGCTCTGTCGCCCAGGCTGGAGTGCAGTGGCCGGATCTCAGCTCACTGCAAGCTCCGCCTCCCGGGTTTGCGCCATTCTCCTGCCTCAGCCTCCCGAGTAGCTGGAACTACAGGCGCCCGCCACCTCGCCCGGCTATTTTTTTGTATTTTTTAGTAGAGACGGGGTTTCACTGTGTTAGCCAGGATGGTCTCAATCTCCTGACCTCGTGATCCGCCCATCTCGGCCTCCCAAAGTGCTGGGATTACAGGCTTGAGCCACCGCGCCCGGCCATTTAGCTGAACTTTCACCTGTAACTCAGGGAGTTAGACAGTAACAAGGCCACAAGTAATGCGCTGTGGCGTGTCTTCACCTTGGATCAATGTAACAAAACTTGATCTATGAATCCATAAAGTTGTCAGTAAGTCTGTAATCCGTAGAGTGCCAGTATTTCACACTTTTGTTTTAACTGGAACCCAAAGCAGGCCGCTGGATCTTTGCACAGCATATCTTCCAGTGTGAAACTGGGCAGCAACATGGATATCACTTCTTCAGGCATTCCTTCTGACACCATCCAAACCTGGTTGCCAGTAGCCCCTTTTTATTCAGAAACTAAATATTGTCCTTTTTCATTCTGCTTCTTCTAGAAAGCACCATCTAAGAAAAAGGTACTAGACCAGGCACGGTGGCTCACGCCTGTAGTACCAGCACTTTGGGAGGCCGAGGTGGGTGGATTACTTGAGGTTAGGAGTTCAAGACCAGCCTGGTCAACATGGTGAAACTCCATCTCTACTAAAAATACAAAAATTAGCCAGGCATGGTGGTGCATGCCTATAATCCCAGCTACTTGGGAGGCTGAGGCAGGAGAATTACTTGAACCCAGTAGGCAGAGGTTGCAGTGAGCCAAGATCCTACCACTGCACTCCAGCCTGGGCAACAGAGCAAGGCTCTATCTCACAACAAACAAACAAACAAACAAAAAGGTAATGGTGGGCCAACCACAAGCTCCTTGCTGCTGCTGAAGCTGGGGGCTGCCTGGCTGGACAGGCTCTCCTCTAGTTAGGGCTGACCAGGCATTTGGGGATGGTGGAGGCAACAGCTCACCGAGAGCTCCTTTTCGCAAATGCGACCATCTCTCAAGCAGTAGACACAAGCATTAGATGCAAAACTGCCCCGGAGGCTACCTTCTGGGCGGTGTGTCGGCTTAAAGGGGGCTGCTAGAGGACCCTCGGGCTGCTGGGTTGGTGCTTTTAAGTGGTGTGTGGAGGACAAAGCCTTTCCAAGTCTGCTGTGACTGTGGGGACCTAGTCAGGCCCTGGACTGCAGGAAAGCTTTCTTCCTCTGACAGTTGGATGTAAACTGGAGGCATCATCGCGGGAGGAAAACACTGGCTTTATGGGGCCAGGACATGTTTTGTCTAACCAGCACAGAGTCCGAACTGACAGGCTACATCCATCTCCCTGAGTCACAATTCCTCATCTGGAAAATGCGGACAGTCACAGAATCTACCCCGCAGAATCATTCTGAGGATGAAATGAGGTAGTAGATTCAACGTATGCAGCATAGGGTCTGTGGGTACGTGGGAAGCTTAACAAATGTCTGCTGTTATTTTATTAGTGTATTTGTATTGCACTTTACAATGTGCAGAATTCCTTAAGGTGTTAACCTGTGCGGCACATTAAACAATGACTGACTCAGGGGAGCACAATTAATCTACATTTGTTGGCTAACACAACACCTCCAACTGCAGGCTTCTTCTCTTAAGAGTGGTTTTAATATAATCTTAGGTAAGATTTGTCTGGAAAGGTTCAGACCACACTGTTTGAAATATTAATACAAAGGACTCAACTTGATAAGCACTGGCTAATTCTGTGTGCAGTAAATCCTGTCATGAGCCCACAAGCAGTGTCCGGAGCTGACGGTTTTCCCTTCCACCTGAGCAGCAGCTGGGAGGAGCTGAAAGCAGCACCTGGGAAGAGGAGGGCTGGGATGCCAGTGGCGGGGAACTGTCACCTGGGGCGGTAGCAGAGGAGCGGGCGAACCACTGCGTCCAGGCTGGAGGCAGTACAGAGCGGAAGCTGCAGCCCTGCCTGCCGGCAGCGTCCACCTCCCCACCAGAACCTGGCTTCACTTTTCTATGGCGCTGAAAATGAACCATTGTCACTGGTGTGAATCTTTTCCACCTAAGCCAATTCATTTCACTCCACCAAGCGGTAAGGCTCCCACTGGCCGGCCTGGGAGGACTAGGGCCGTCTCACCGCCGGCGGCCAGACCCGAACAGCCAAGGAACCTGCAGAAAGAGGTACTTCCTTCCGTTCTGTGGTTCACACAGAGGACAGGGACTGGCCACTGCACAGACATCCCAGCACACCCTGACGCCTCGCTGCCAGCACACCCTGTGTGAACCCAACACAAGGCCCAGACCTTTGTAGAGATGGCATCTCTCAGCCCTTCACCCTGTGACTGTACACTTTGTGTCAACTTGACTGGGCTACAGGGTGCCCAGATATTTGGTCAAACATTATTTCTGAGTGTGTTCATGAGGGTGTTTCTGGATGGGTTAGCATTTGAATCCATGGACTGAGTAAAGCAGAGGCCCTCCCCAGTGTGGTGGGTCTCCTCCAATCTGCGGAAAGCCTGAGTAGAACAAGAAGGCTGAGAACAGGGAATTCCTCCCACCTGGTGGCCTTCAATCTGCGATGCTGGCTTTTTCCTACCTTTGGACTCAGGCTGAAACATTGGCTCTTCCTGGGTCTCAAGCCTCCTGGCTTTCACACTAGAACCACACCATCACCTCTCCTGGCTGTCAGGCCTTCAGACTTAGACTGGTACCACACCTTTGGCTCTCCTGGGTCTCCAGCTGGCCAACTCACTCTGCAGACCTTGGGACTTGTCAGCTTTCATACTCCATGAACCAATTCCCTGTAATGAATCTCTTTCTTTCTACCTATATATACATACACACATATATGTATTGTTGGTTCTATTTCTTTGGAGAACCCAAATATGCCCATATACCTACACTAATAATGGTGTTGTCTTAGCTATTCAGGAGACTGTAATGAGCCGTGACCACACCACTGCACTCCAGCCTGGATGCCTGGATGATAGTGCAAGACCTGTCTCTTAAAAAAAAAAGAGAAGGCCAGGTGCAGTGGCTCACACCTGTAATCCCAGCAATTTGGGAGGCCGAGGCGGGCGGATCACAAGGTCAGGAGATCGAGACCATCCTGGCTAACACAGTGAAACCCTGTCTCTGCTAAAAATACAAAAAATTAGCTGGGTGTGGTGGCGGCGCCTGCAGTTCCAGCTACTCGGGAGGCTGAGGCAGGAGAATGGCATGAACCCGGGAGGCGGAGCTTGCAGTGAGCCGAGATCGCGCCACTGCACTCCAGCCTGGGTGACAGAGTGAGACTCCATCTCAAAAAAAAAAAAAAAGAAAAAGAAAAAAGGTATGAATAAGGAGCCACATGACCTCAGATAGGTGAGTGAGCAACTGGAGGGGCAGGCAGAGGCAAGGAAGCCTCACCGAGGAGCTGCCTGAGTCCTGGCCTAAGGGGTGAGCACACACCCAGGCAGGCAGAGGCAGGGCTGAGGGGTGGCGAGTGGCTGCAGGCGAGAGGCAAGGGGCTCATCATTTGCAGCCAAGTCTGACACCCAGAACCAGGCATCTGGTTCCTGAGATCCGAGCACCTCCTCAGAAGCACTGTGATGGGCTGAACTGTACCCCTCATATTGATATGCTTAGATCCTGACTCCTAGCATCTCAGAGTGTGACCTCCTTTGGGTAGGCCCGCCACCACGCCCAGCTAATTTTTTGTATTTTTAGCAGAGACAGGGTTTCACCATGTCAGCCAGGATGGTCTCGATCTCCTGACCTTGTGATCCGCCCGCCTTGGCCTCCCAAAGTGCTGGGATTACAGGTGTGAGCCACTGTGCCTGGCCTTCTTTTTTTTTTTTTTAAGAGACAGGTCTTGCGCTGGTTCATGGGTGTTTAAAGAGGTAACTAATTTGAAATGAAGTCATATGAATAGGTCCTAATCTATTACGACTGCTGTACTTATAAGAGAAAATCTGGACACAGGAGGCAGAACGGCAAAGCCTGCTGTCACCGCTGTCGTTTGAGCAGCTCTCACTGTGTGTTTCGTATCTCAGACTTCGGCGTAAGAGCTTGTTAGAGGAAGGGCTTCAATCGACTAAAAACACATGTTAAAACCACTGAGCTTGAGTGATCTCTAAGGCCTCTTTGCTTAAAATAAAAATAAGCGATTCTTATTTTTCTTCTACCACAAAGAGAGGAGAGAAAGAGAAAATTAACATAAGCTGGAGGCAGACCTGCTGAGCAACTCCACCCTTTGTTCAGCCTCCTTCTGAGGCAAGAAAGGCAGTTTGGTGTTTGCTTTACACATAATCTGTATTTCTTGGTAAAAATCTGGGAAGGGATGTCTGTGCCTTTAAGTGTTTTTTTGTTTTTTTTTTTTTTTTTTTGAGACAGGGTTTCGGCTCTTGTTGCCCAGGCTAGAGTGCAGTGGCGTGATCTTGGCTCGCTGCAACCTCTGCCTCCCAGGTTCAAGTGATTCTCTGCCTCAGCATCTTGAGTAGCTGGGATTATGGGTGCCCACCACATCTGGCTAATTTTTGTATTTCTAGTAGAGACGAGGTTTCACCATGATGGCCAGGCTGGTCTTGAACTCCTGACCTCAGGTGATCTGCCCACCTCGGCCTCCCAGAGTCCTGGGATTACAGGTGTGAGCCACCGCGCCTGGCCTGTGCCTTTAAGTTTAATTAAAAGTGTACCTGGCAGCCGGGCATGGTGGCTTGTACCTGTAATCCCAGCACTTTGGGAGGTGAGAGGATGGCTTTAACCCAGGAGTTCGAGGCTGCAGTGAGGTATGATCCCACCACTGTACCCTAGCCTGGGTGACAGAGTGAGACCCTATGTCAAAAAAACAAAAGTACCTCGCAAGGCAATGAAATATCCAGTTCACTGGAAGCTTGCTACACCAAGTTGTTTCCCTGCTGTCAGATGGCTGTCAGATGTGCACACAACACAGTCGGGTTTTGGTACTCAGGGAATCTGCCTTCGTTTTGTGGATACCAAAATAAACCAACCACATTCTAGGTAGGCTCATGCCCAACATAAAGGGCTCTTACAGCAGAGGAAGGTAATAAGTAGAAAATACAAGCCAGTTTTCTTCTCGGCTCACTGCAAGCTCTGCCTCCTGGGTTCACGTCATTCTCCTGCCTCAGCCTCCTGAGTAGCTGGGACCACAGGCGCCTGCCACCACCATGCCCGGGTAATTTTTTGTATTTTTAGTAGAAACGGGGTGTCACCATGTTAGCCAGGATGGTCTCGATCTCCTGACCTCGTGATCCACCTGCCTTGGCCTCCCAAAGTGCTGGGATTACAGGCGTGAGCCACCGCGCCCGGCGCTACAATCCAGTTTTCGACAGTCATTGCTAATAACACTTTATACTCCACCTATTTCCTCCACAGAATATTGCTTTAAGAAAGTGATCTTCCATAAAATAGTCTACCAAAACAATTAATATCTGCATAGTAAGGGTGGTTTTCTCCTATACTGATGTATTCTGTTGCTAGGAGATGGGCTTAAATTAAACTTTAATTCCTAAATTAAACGTTCTTGTAGACTGACTTTAATTGAACCTGGCTGTTTAAGGGCACATACCACATTTACTATGTATGTCACTGTGAAAAACCTGTCATTTCTGAAGCTGGAAGACAATTAACCAGGTCACCTGGTATCTTATTCTGGGCACGTTACCATCGTACATATTAAGAGAGAAGTGGCAGCTGTACTATGGTGGAAAAGCACCATATTAGGAGAAAAATCTAAGATTCATTATTTACTAGCTATGCAGCCTTGAAAGATTGCTTAACATCTCTCAGCCGTGATTTCTCACCTGTAAAATGGGTAATTTTTTTCATAAGTGTGTCACAAACTATAACTAGATACTATGTAAAAAATACCTTTAAAAATATTAAGTGCTATATGGAGACACCACTTTGCACACTGCAAACACACACAATCAAAAGCACAAAAACTGAGATTGCACAAAAAACTTTTACAGGCTGGGCGTGGTGGTTCATGCCTGTAATCCCAGCACTTCGGGAGCCCGAGGCAGGCGGATCATGAGGTCAGGAGATCGAGACCATCCTGGCTAACACAGTGAAACCATGTCTCTACTAAAAATGCAAAAATTAGCTGGGCGTGGTGGCACACACCTGTAATCCCAGCTACTCAGGAGGCTGAGGCAGGAGAATCACTTGAACCTGGGAGGGGTTGCAGTGAGCCAAGATTATGCCATTGCACTTCAGCCTGGGCAACAAGAGCGAAACTCCACCTCAACAAAAAAAAAAAAAAAAAACTTTTGCAAGGATTAATAAGAAAGTATACTATTGGAATTTTGTACCATGACCATGACTTAGTATTATAATTTTGTAAAGTCTAGTTTGAAAATACCTTTTATTGCCTACTAAATACATTTATTTTTATTTATTTATTTATTTATTTATTTCTGAGACGGAGTCTCACTGTGTCACCCAGGCTGGAATGTAGTGGCATAATCTTGGCTCACTGCAACCTCTGCCTCCCAGGTTCAAGTGATTCTCCTGACTCAGCTTCCTGAGTAGCTGGGATTACAGGCGCCTGCCACCATGCCCGGCTAATTTTTGTATTTTTAGTAGAGATGGGGTTTTGCCACGTTGGCCAGGCTGGTTTTGAACTCCTGGCCTCAAGTGAACCGCCCACGTCAGCCTCCCAAAGTGCTGGAATTACAGGTGTGAGCCACTGTGCCCAGCCCCTACTATATCAATTTAAAAACTCCAAGTGAGGCGTGGTCGCTCACGCCTGTAATCCCAGCACTTTGAAGGCCAAGACAGGCAGATCACGAGGTCAGGAGTTTGAGACAAGCCTGGCTAACATAGCAAAAACCGTTACAACTAAAAATACAAAAAATTAGCTGGGCGTGGTGGCGGACACCTGTAATCCCACCTACTTGGGAGGCTGAGGTGGTAGAATCGCTTGAACCCGGGAGGCGGAGGTTGCAGTTAGCCGAGATCACGCCACTGCACTCCAGCCCAGGCGACAGTGCGAGACTCTAGCTCCAAAAAAAATAAATAACTTCTCCACTAAACCTCTTTGTCCACCCACAAAATAATCCTGCCTAACTCCCACCTTTGCTCTTCACTGACTCTACGCTCTCACCACATGAATTATTTGTTATACAGGCTCATGTGCATTTTTGATTCATGGTTGAAGTGGCATAGGAGGAATGTGTGGAATAAAGAGATGCCTTTTAACTTAAAAAATGCTAAATGGATATAGCATTATCCATTATGGATATAGAGATTATAAAGGTTTATGGTAATTGTATTTTATTATGGAACAGAAACTTTTTATCCTCATTTACAAATTCTCTGAGAAATCCGTTGTTAAATATACCACAGAACAGAGTGATAAGGAAGCAGTGGAGCTGTTTCTGTGCCTGCTTTCCCGGCTGGCCGGAGGGCTTTCGGGACAGGGAACACTACCATTAGCCGTGCTGAGTGGCGCTGCCTGTCAGCAGACATCAGAAATTTGGTTTAACAGATTTTTTTAAATTGGGTGGTCAGTGCTTTCATAATGATAAAAAACTAAACTGAAAATTCCTAAATTGTGTGAAATTATTTCGGTTAATACTGATGGAAATAAACCTGAACTATTACCAAGTGACAGGACTTAGCACCTATGAGCATGTCTGCCACTCATAAAAGTAAGAGCTGACTAGCTGAGCGTGCCTTTCCTTCCGGTTATCAATCACCCACAGTTCAGGGCTTCTGTCCTCCGTGGTCCCCTAAATAAAGCGGTGCTACTGACTGCACTGGCAAACGGGGGGCCGTGTACTCTAAAACTCCAACTCCTCTTGGTTCTTTTCCTTCCAGTAGCTCTGCCCATTGACTCCGAGGCTCTGTGGGGGGGAGCGTGAAGGTGGTGACAGGACTTACCGTGAGCCTTTCACGTGCTCATGAATGAAGTTGGCATGAAACCGCGGGACCAGAGGATCCTTCTCACCGTGCACAATCAAGGTGGGGCACTGGACCTGGGGCAGCAGGTGCCGGCAGATGTTACCTGAAGGATACAAAGCACAAGAAATCTGCTTTAGTGCAACCAATCTACGCTGTCAGAGGAAGCAAAGCTCGGCGCGCCCTGCCCCTCCTTGGCCCTCAGTTTGCCTATCTGTAAAAACCGTGGTTTGGATTTGACCATGCCTGGGATCCCTTCCAGCTCTAACATTCTTTGGATTCCCTTTTCTGATTCTGTTTCTTGTTTGTTTGCCTGTTTCTGAGTTCTACTAGTAAATAAGCAGCCTGATTTAAATTCACATAAAATAGTAGGAAAATCAAATAAACACCCCACCACTATATTCCACAGTGGCAGTTCCCAATGTGAAAACAGGGGTAGGTGCTGGACACCTGTAGAGCTTTTCCCTGGAAATCACATGTCAGATGAGTGTAGGGGCCCCGGCCAGTCCTCAAAGCATATGAGCCTCACAATGAATTCATTATACAACTTGCACATCACTGATGCCTTATCACTGATGCTTCTGTGACACTCCTGACTGACATCCTTTGGAGAGACTGTAAGGACTCACCCCCATTTATGAGAACTTTCCGGAGGCAATGATGGACAGCCTGGGCCCTAGTCCCTGTACTGCAGTTTCCTGCCTCTGTGAGACTGTGGTGGCCCCTTAACCACTGGGAGCTTCAGCCACAAACAGGAACAATCCTAGTTCCCGGGGCCTGTCGTGGGGCTAACAGGAGAGCTGCTTCTACGGTTCGGGCATCCCTAAGCTAGCTCTTTGCTTCTCCTCCCTCCCTTCTCCGTGTGTGTCAAGAAGAAGATGCTGCAGCTCTGAGAAGGCTGGGAGCTGCCCCCACAATGCAGTGCTGCCCTGCCTTGCCCTGGGCCTTTCCCTCCTCTTCAGTGGGAAGTCCCCGCCTGCTAAGTGAGAAAGGGACCCGGTGACTAGGGAAATACTTCTCCAGGTCTCTGACACTTCCCTCTCCTGTCCCGAGATGACACACACTGGCCAACTGCTTCATCATGTGATGATCAAAGTCAATATTCCTGAGTGCTCACTTTGTACCAGGAACTGTTTACACAATTTCATATCTGTTAAACCCAGTAGTTACATGTTTTAACTCATTCAGCATATAAAAATGTTTGTCTGTTAAGTACTTTTGTAATAACAGTAACGCCAACCTTTCATTAGGCACTTACTCTGTCTTTGATCCTGCACCAAAGCTGAACAGATCATATCTCATTTAATCCCTACAACAGCTTTTCCAGGTCACAGACAGGAAACTGAAGCTTCAAGAAGCGAAGTTACCTGCCCAGATCCATTCTAATAGCAAGCCAGGGGCACAGCCAGAATGCACACTCCGGCCCATCACACGCCAGAGCCGTGCAATGAATCCCTGTGCTATACCAAGCATCCACAAACCTGAGAGGACAGTGAGGAAAACAGGGCTCCTACCAAATTAGCCAGCACAGAAGGGGGACAGAGCATGAGGGCCTCGCTGTGAGAGAGTTTATACACTGCTGCAGCCTCTGTATCAAGAACGTATTTTTGAATTGCTGATTTAACCCTATTTCCACCTTTAAATCTTCCTATCTTTTCACTACTCTCTTAATAAAATATAAAAGTTTACATTTTACAAATGTGCCCTCTTTAATGGAGAACTGTCTCAAACATTGCTTTATGGCATTTATTTTTTGTTTTCAGAGCAGAGATTTCCAGGGCCTGTTTCCACGGGAGGATACTGCATCTGAACAGGAGCATTATAAGGCATATATTTGATATATTTGCTGCTTTCAACTCAAACCAGAAGAGTAACATTTCCAAACGTCCTTTTCATTGTGAAAGTTCTGGCAGATGACTCACGCAGGAAATGATTACCTAATAGATCAAATTGGTCCTTCAATCACAACCATTTTGTAACAATGCACTCCAAGATTAGATCTCAGCTACTGTTTTCTCAGCAATTAAAAAAGAAAAAGAAAAATGATATTATAAACATAAATAGCTGTATGAAAATAAACTATAATTCAGAATTTCTCTTAAAGATGTCAATTCTTACTTTAACTGGAAATCTTGGTAATTTTTCAGATAAAGAATAGGAGGCTAGGTGTGGTGGCTCAGGCCTGTAATCCCAGCACTTGTGGGGGGCCAAGGTGGGCAGATCACGAGATCAGGAGATCAAGACCATCCTGGCCAACATGCTGAAACCCTGTCTCTACTGAAATACAAAAAAAATTGCCTGCATGGTGGTGCATGCCTGTAGTCCCAGCTACTTGGGAGGCTGAGGCAGGGGAATCGCTTGAACCCGGGAGGCAGAGATTGCAGTGAGCTGAGATCATGCCACTGCATTCCAGCCTGGCGACACAGTGAGACTACATCTCAAAAAAAAAAAAAAAAAAAAAAAAAAGAATAGGAGATATTTGTTCATAGTTAAGGTCATATCACTTAGTTCTAAAGATGGGAAAAAATTATATTTTCTTCCTCATATTAACTCCATTGAGATTAAAGATTAACAGTGTCCTTGTGGGGTGACACATCTAAAAGTGTAAAAAGGAAAAAATATTGTACATATTGTGGTCTATTTATTTTCGAATGACTCATTCTGGAATTAGAAAATAGAAACTGTTCAAGGCTTCTGGGTAATTATTTTGTCATCACACACACACCAAGGATAAGAAGGAAAAGAGAACAGTCTGCTATTAAAGACTCAACAATGTGAACCTTTGGACGTGCAGCCCTATCTCTACGTTAAGCCAGATTGACTACACAAGAACTGGCACAGTACACAGTAACTAGTATTCTCTGTTCTGTTCACACATGAGCGTGTGAGGGCGATGGGCAGATTCATGAATCACTGAGCAATTCTGGAACACTGGGGAGGAACTCGCGCACCCTCTATAACAGGCAGAGAGCCCTTCGAGCCCAGTAACCTACCATCTGGGAGATGTTTAAACTGTCTTATGCCATCCACCCACTTTTCACAGGTTCTGGCAAAGTAGTCATACCCATAGAGGGCTTCTAGAGGCTTTCTTGTTCTCTCACTCCATTTAGAAACATCTCGGATGCCTGAAAAACAGAAGTGTAGGCAAAGAAACATTTAGTTTCATACTGAAGTATTGTCTTTAAGTATTCCGAGCAAGAGCCACTTCTGAGCCCATGCGCTCACTGCCTCGTCTGCTGGAATGCCTCCCTCCCTCCCTCTGCTCGGGTTTAGCCCTGGTTGCTGCTTTGCAGTGCCTTCTGGACCCATGACTGAGTGCCTGCCTCCCACTAGGACCTGGTGCAGTGGAAGGGACTTTGCTTTGCTCCTCACTGTACCCCAGGGCCTCCCACAAAACAGGCCCACAAATCAGTGCTTACCAAGTGAATGAAATTAAGAGCTGCACTTACTGCTCTCCTTTAAAGAAACAAGATAAAAGAAAATATGACCCTAACAGGGTCACCTGAGTAAGAGCGACAATATTTGCAAAAGAGGAGTTTCTTCTGCATTGCATTTGTATGGACATTGAAAAATGCACACAAAGTATTCATTCTAACTTCTGCTACTGAAGAAATATGGGTGTAAAAGGCTAAGAACCAAACTTCAAACTATATTGTAGATGATTCATTAGTAGGGAAGAATAGCTAAAAACAACCCTTAACATGAACCAACAAATACGATTCCTTAGGCCAATCTTGTCCATATTTCTTTAAATACACTGTGGTAAGTAAAGATTCTAATGTTCTTGGGCATATTAAATGTTGCTTACTGAGAGCTACATGTTACCCATGGAAGAAATATAACACTAATGGCATGAACTCATATGAACACAATACGTACAGGGTCCCGGACAACGTCAGGCGCCTGGCAGGCACTCACCGTGTGCTTAGTGAATTCAAATCACCAAATAGAGGAAAAACTGCTATTGACAATCACAACTCCCTTCCGAGGAGGGAGGACCCCCCATTATAGGCCAGTGCCTGGTGCCTGCCTTTGCTTCTGCTAATTGGCTTAAAAATTCAGAGGTAGGCCCCGCGTGAGTTGAAGATAAAGGCTGAAGAGGATGAACTGCTCTGCACAAGAATGAAAAGACTTGAGTGAGGTACTAGAGACAGGGTGAAGAGGTGGGGAGAAGATGTGGGAAGAAGAAAACGTTTGGGGGTGGGGGTAAGGGAGAGAGAAGCAAGACAGTGTGAAGATGGCTAGTAAAACGGCCCCGCACAAGTTTCTGCTTGTGGCTGTATGGCAGACCGCACCCTCTGAAAGGCCTTTTTCCAGGGGAATAACTAGATCTTTAACAAAACAGAATTTTGTGGCATTGCTGAAGTTGCCGTGTTAATGGAAACCAGGGTGTGAGCGTGTGTGTGTGTGTGCGCGTGAGTGTGCGTGAGTGTGAGTGTGCGTGAGTGTGTGTGTGTGCATGAGTGTGAGTGTGTGAGTGAGTGTGCGTGTGTGAGTGTGCGTGTGAGTGTGTGCGTGCGTGTGTGCGTGCGTGTGCGTGAGTGTGCGTGTGTGTGAGTGAGCGTGAGTGTGTGCGTGTGTGTGAGTGTGCGTGAGTGTGCGTGTGTGCGTTGAGTGTGAGTGTGCGTGAGTGTGTGCGTGTGTGTGTGCGTGTGTGTGCGTGTGTGTGTGACTGTGCGTGTGTGTGAGTGTGCGTGTGTGTGTGAGTGTGCGTGTGTGAGCGTGAGTGTGCGTGTGTGTGTCTGCACATGAGAAAGAGAACCCTGAAAATACAGCAAAGGAAGTAAGCCAGCTCCCAAGGCAGGCCTGCCCTGGGTGGAGATGCAGTGTTCACGGGCAGGCTGGGGGCCCAACCTGAGACTCCTGGATTAAGCTGAGCTAAAAATGGCCCCAACCTGGTATGATCCTGTAGTTCCCAAGAGCAGCAAATGCAAATCTTCTCGGAAGGAAAGCGCTCTCGATGTATGCTCACCGTTTTGTTTGTTTTCAGATTAAGAGTAAGCAAATATTAGCTCCTAACCAAAGGTCACGAAACAAACAGGATTTTTATAAAGTTGATGGAAAAACTAGAAAATTGGAAGAGACATCTAAAGAAATGATGCAGAACACCATGCAGACACAAGATGAAGAGATACGGAAGACGGAAAGACGAGGTCTACAAAAGTCCACTCGTCTCAGAAGAGAATAAGGAGAATGAACGAGATGCCTACTTGAAGAAATAATGGGTGGGAGTATTTTTCAAAATGAATCAAAGAATCCACAAACAAAAATGCAATGTATTCCAAACAGGATAAGTAAAATGAAATCTGCACTTGGACAGAATATATTAAAACAGCAATATACCAAAGGTAAGGAGAAAATGTGAAAAACAGCCAAAGAGTTAAGACACATCACTCCAAAGCAGGAACCATGTAGACGGACAGGAAACATCTCAACAGCAACGATGGGAGGCAGAAGACTGCAGAATGG
Organism: Macaca fascicularis; assembly: GCF_037993035.2. Taxonomy (NCBI): domain Eukaryota; kingdom Metazoa; phylum Chordata; class Mammalia; order Primates; family Cercopithecidae; genus Macaca; species Macaca fascicularis. Next base: position 169,939,316 of record NC_088378.1, read on the forward strand.
GGGAGACGATGATTTTCCGCTTCCATTTCCACACTCAGCTAAACAGACTTGCAGAAAAGGTGGGTGAAAGAAAAGACACTTGTTGGTAAAAACTCAGTTGACCATTAACAGGCTGCCCTTAAATAACTTCTAAAAATAACTTCAGGAAGAAGAGAAGATAAATGCGTTTAGAAGGAACATTTGTGAGGAAAGAACAGGTGAGTAAACAGGCAAACATGTTGGTGGATCTAAAACCAAACAAAATCAGTCAAACCAATGAGAAAATAAAACATTGTGAGGCCGGGCGTGGTGGCTCACACCTGTAATCCCAGCACCTCGGAAGGCTGAGGTGGGTGGATCACTTAAGTCCAGGAGTTTGAGACCAGCCTGGGCAATGTGGCGGAACCCCATATCTACAAAAAATACACAAATTAGCCAGGTGTGGTGGCACACGCCTGTAGTGCCAGCTACTTGGGAGGCTGAGGCAGAAGGATAGTCTGATGTTGAGCAGGTTGCAGTGAGCTGAGATGGTGCCACTGCACTCCAGCTGGGGCAACAGTGTGAGACCCTGTCTCAAAAAAAAAAAAAAAAAAAAAAAAAATGAAAAGGAAAGAAAAGAAAAAGAAAAAGGAAAGAAAAATAAAACATTGTGGCATTTCATTAAGTACTTCTGTCCATAAAAAGGCAAGCCACCCACTGTGAAAGGGTGTTTGCAACACAGTTACCCTAAAAGGGGTTATGAATTAGGATCAGAATATTTTCTTAAAACTGCACAGCAGCAACACTGGGATAACATGTTCTGGTGCTGAGTTGGGTGGAGAGTCGGGGGTTGTTTCATTGTTACATTTCATACGTATACCTAAACATACTGTATTGCACGTATCAATTATTACATAAAAAACTTTTAGCCAATAAAAATACATGAATAGATATAATACAGAAGAAACTCAAATGGTGGATAAACACAGATTTTCAATCTTATTAGAAATACGAAATGCAAATTAAGACCCCAATAAGATAATATCTGACACCCATTTGATTGGCCAGTGAATTAAGAAGTCTGAGAATTTCAAGTTTTTGTTGAAGAGGTAAAAGTTAAGGAATCTCATCTATTGCTGGTGGAAGTGTAAATTTATTTTGCTGGAAAATAATTTGTCACTTGTAATGCAGTATATCTGTGCACAACACTCAGCAATTGCACTCATGGACTTAGACCCTGGGGAGATACTGTTGCTCCTACAGCCAGGAGACAGGTACAAGCGCCAGCTGTCCGTCTGCAGCAGAGTGGCCTGTGTGCTCACACGGGCAACGGAGAGGGTGTGGCAGCGGTGAGGGCTTCCTAGAGGATGGAGTGGTTGGGCCATTCTGGGAGAAGGGAAGTCAGCAAACAAGTGAAGGAGTGGGAAGGGAGCGGGAAGGGCCCACACAAGGAGGCAGGAGCCCGCCACCTGCTGCAGGGGGCCAGGTGGTCTCGGATGGCTGGACACTGGTGGTTGGGAGGGGAAAGTGGGGGGAGGGGACATGGAGAGGCAGAGGCCGGGCCACTCATTCTGTGAGCAAAGTGAAGGAGCCTGAACTTTATCACGAAAGTCGTGGGGAGTCCTGGAAGGCTTAAAGTAAGATACCATGAGATGCACATATTGCTGAATTGCTCTCGGAGCATCATGGAAGGCAGACTGGTAGGAGGCAAAGACCTGGACCGGTTGGAGAGGCACAGAATCAGCCCAGGTGGGATCAACGAGGCTGGCGGGAGCCTGGTGGTGGGGGGGGAGGGCAAGATGGGTCCACTCAGAGCCCAGCAGAGGAGCGGAGTGGGCTGCAGGCTGCAGTGCGGGGCATGTGGTCTGGAGGGTTTCCTCACTTTTGTGAGCCCCTGTTTTTTACCTGATAAGCAGGCTGAGTATCAGAGATCTTACAGGGATAACACACGGTTATAGACTTTAGCTCATGGCAGGCACTCAATAAATAGTAATTAAAATACTATTTTGAGGGAGAAAGTATATTCCGATAAGTATTATTTATAAAGACAAGAAATGTAGCAGAAGGGACAGGCCTAGAGGGAAGATCATGAATACGGTATTAGACAGACTGAATTTAAAGTATGTATGAGACAACCAGATAAGAAAATTGAATAAAAAGTTGAATAAGGCAACATAGTGAGAATTTAACTCTTTTTCTTTCCTTTCTTTTTCTTTTTTTGTTGGGACAGGGTCTTGCCTCTGTCACCCAAGCTACAGTGCAGTGGTGCAATCACAGATCGCTGCAGCCTCAACCTCCCCGGATCAGGTGATCCTCCACCTCAGCCTCCCAAATGGCTGGGACTACAGGCACATGCCACCATGCCTGGCTAATTTTTGTATTTTTTGTAGACACGGGGTCTTGCTATGTTGCCCAGGCTGGTCTTGAACTCCTGGGCTCAAGTGATCCTCCCGCCTCAGCCTCCCAAAGTGCTGGGACTACAGGTGTGAGCCACCACACCCAGTGAGAACTTGTCTCTTAAAAAAAACAACAAGTCGACTATGTGGGGTTTGGGAGTTAGGTGAAGCAAGGAGCTGAGTGAAGCTACTCAGGTGTGAGGGTGAGAGGGGAGCAGAGCACCGAGGGTGATGCCTGGAGGACCCCAACACTGTGGCCCACGTGGGGGAGCAGGCACGTGTCAGCCAGGGAACAGCCTGAGAGAGGAGGGGAAGTCGGGAGAAGACGGTGGCAAGAATTTCCAGACAGAGAAAGCTTCAAGAAGCGGGGCGTGACCGATGGCGCACACATCATAAGCACGTTCCCAAACGCTGCAGAATGAACAAGGAGCCAAGAGGAGGTGAATGGTGGGGGATTGGTTATTGCAGCAGACTGGCGGGCCACAGCCATCCTGACACAAGTTAGGAGAGAATGGGGGATGAGAAAGAAAGGGTGGCCAGGAGGGGAAGTAGACAGATGTCAGAGAGTAAAGAGTGCATGCTACTGAGAGACTCTTGCTTTCATAAAGAAAGGAAAGTCAGAGCAACTGCACGTGGTGAGTTCCCACTGCAGTGACCGAGGCAAGGGACTGAGTGACGACAGTGTCCAGGATGAAGGGCCGTGACACAGGCATGTGCAATGTGTGGCAGGGTCCAGGAGGGAGAGCACTGCCAGGTATCAGGGCTCCAGGATGCCTTCCCAGACGCTGAGCCCCAAGGAGCTGTGTCGGGGTGAATACGCCCTGGCAGAGGATGTGGCTGAGGGGAAGGCTGGTGTGAGGTGGCACAGCAGCAGTTCCAAAGGCGAAGAGGCATGAGGGGGTAGCTTGTTCCGGGAATGGCCGTTTATTCCATGTGGGAGAGGCACCGGAAGGATGAGGAGAAAGGGGAGATGGGAGAATGCCCAGTGAGGGGCTGGCGGGAGGGGCCAGCCAATCGGCACAGACTTTGCTGGATAGTGAAGGATTTTAAGTCCTCTAGTAGAATTAAGTGATTCGATTTTTGCCTTACAAAGGAAACTCTCCTACGGAGGACAAACTATCATAAGAAGTTAGCGGCCTAAACCAGGAGAATGGGGGGGAGAAAGAGAGGTGAGGATGACCAGAGGGGTAGTATGCACGTGGTGACAACAGAAAGCATCACAGTTCAATGAACAGGGCAAGGTGGGCAAATGAAGAGGGCAGAAGAGGACTCTGCCCTCTGCCCTCGAGGGATGCGTCTGGGGCTCTACCTGGATGCCAGGTCATCTGCAGGCCATGAACTGAGATAGAGATTATGGGAAAGAACAAGTGGGCAGCGGTCAGTGAGAAGAATTTCAGTAGAGGGGGCCAGAATGGGCCAGAGAGGGAGATGGGGCAGAATGGACTAAAGAAGGAAGGAGAGGAGGATCCCTAGAAGCAGGGAACGCAGGTGGCTCTCTCCATAAGTTTGTGGGAAAGAATAAAGAATGGGAAGATAGCAAATACAGGTAGGAGTGGCAACTTTCTGGAGGAAGAATTGTGCCCACTTTTGCAGGCTGAGAGGACTGACCCAGTGGAGAGAATTCAAGGACACAGGAGAGGGAGGAAGAACTCAAGGCAGCCTGTCCTAGAGGCCGCGGGAGGAGACAGATCCGTAACAGAGCGGAATGGCTTACTCTGCACAAGACGGACACCAGGCAGCAGCACAGACAGGACTGGCAACCACATCAGACTCACCGTAAAAGCTTCATATTCATTTAAAACACAGAAAGACTGTGAAGAACTACGATTCTACAATAGAACACTGCCACTAAGTAGCTTACTTCAAAGTCATGTGAATTGCAGGAGAGCTGAAAAACACTAGACTTCTGATATTCTAGTGAAGAGATCTGTACACCTTTTATGTAAAGGGCCAGAGTAAATGCACATTGTAGGTTCTGCTGACCAGAAACAAAATCAGAGACATTATGCAGATACTCACACACGAGGAGAGAAAATACCTGACACACCTAGTCCTACGTGTCTGGGGCAGGCCATCTGGGATCCACTAGATCACACTTGGGACAAAAGCTAGTGGCCTGAGGAAGAGGGTCCTGGTGGGCCACGCTGGCAGGTGGGGGTAGTAAGGTAATGCAGCTCAGGTTTACTTCTTGTCCCAGCAACCCCTAGATCCTGGTGCACACTTCGCTCCTCCCAAGAGCCTGGTCATCTCAATGTGGGCAGCTTGCTGGAGGCTAAGCAACTCCTGAGCTGCTGACTGAAATTCCATGACTAGTCACCCCTGTGTAGTGACCACCAGTGCAGGTCTGGGGCAGCAATGCTGGGTGATAAAGGGATACCCCAGCTTGGTCTCTGTGATTCACAGCACTAGCCGCCTTGATTGGTACATGGGCTGCACAAAAGTGGGAGGCAGGCTAGGTGTAACGCACAGGCTACAGTTCGCTGGCCCCTATTCCAGTGCCCGTAAAAACCTCAGGCTGGGGGCGGTGGCTCATGCCGGTAATCCCAACACTTTGGGAGGCCAAGGTCGGGAGTTCGAGACCAGCCTGACCAACATGGAGAAACACCGTCTCTACTAAAAAATACAAAATTAGCCAGACGTGGTGGTGCATGCCTGTAATCCCGGCTACTTAGGAGGCTGAGGCAGAAGAATCGCTTGAACCCAGGAGGAAGAGGTTGCAGTGAGCTGAGATCACGCCATTGCACTCCAGCCTGGGCAACAAGAGCGAAACTCCATCTCAAAAAAACCAAAACCAAAACAAAAAAAACTCAAAGACAGGCTTGAAGGACAACCTTAAAGCATGCAAACAGCACAGAAATTATTTTAAAAGGTTTCATATTTGAATACAGTGATTCTTTTCCACACTCAACATTATTTTCTTTCCTCCCCCATCTCTGTCTCTCTCACTCCTGTCACCCAGGCAAAAGTGCAGTGGCACAGTCATGGCTTACTGCAGCCTCGACTTCCTGGGCTCAAGAGATCCTTCTGCCTTGGGCTCCCAAAGTGCTGGGATTACAGGCATGAGCCACTGTGCCTGGCCTCACATTATTTTCAATGAGGTTATCGATAACACTTCACACCACCCCCTCCTTCCTTAAAGTTCATTATCAGTAGTAGTCAATGGAAATAGTGATTTTCCTGAGCCTTTTCCTGAGCCATGAAGTTTCACTCCTGGAAATAGAAAGCTTTAAAACTCAGACTGGTTAAATTGCATTACTTTTCTGAGAACTCGTTATTATTCCTACCTGAGAGTTGAGAACTAGAAGCAGAAGAGATATGACTTGTCAACATATCTCACAACAAGAGATGAGATGCGGAGAGAGGGGAAGGATCTGCTGTCCCAGCATCTCCACTTCGCAGAACCTACCCTCGTATATCATGCTGTCTTCGTCGGTGACGTAGGCATTGGCGCCCCAGATCACCATCTTGTGGATGTAAGACGGATATTTTGCAGCGGCAATGAGTGCGGTTATGCCCCCATCACTCCACCCCAGCAGAGAAACCTTCTTAAACTTCAGCGCCTACGATCATACGATAAAACGCATAGCACAAGTTATTGCTCCTGTCTGTTAAAAGAAACTGAGTCACTAATTATCAGAATCAATACAGGTGTGGGTCTGGAGTAACAATTAGTCAGAAAAGAAAAATCCTAGAGTCCACCATTTGATGACATCATGTTTTCTCTTAATTAGTTTTAGTGGAAATTGTCAAAAAACCTGAGTATATGGTATGGGTTTGAATTAGGAGGGAACTACATCTTCTGGTTGGATAAAAAGCTCAAGGAACTAGAATCAATGGAGACCAACTACTTAGATACGACAAATATAGCGTGCATGTGTATGTGTGAGCGCATATGCATGCCTGAGCAAGGACCTTGAGAACAGTTCCATAGATCAGAGAGGGGACCCTGAGCTCTGCTGGATGAAGTGAAGCAGGGTATCTGGTAAAGCAACTGTGGGAAGAACTGGCAAGAGCCAGGCTGTCAGAGAACAGTGTCATGGGGAGGTTATGTGAGCCCGCGGGTGAATCAGCCAGGGTCTGCACATGTGTTTGGCAGGGAAAATGGACAAAGATTACATCTTAGAGGGGCTGCCAAGAAGAAAGAATAGAATGACTGGAAAATTAAAGGTAAAGAATTAATATTAGTCCAAGATATTTGCTGCCTGGACCATAAAATGGTGTAACTACTCTGGCACTATCCTGTAAAATGAACATCTGGAACTTCTATCACCTAGCAAATTGTCTCCTGAATTTGTATGAAATTCTCCCACATGTGCCAGGAGCTCAGTCCAGAATGTCCACAACAATACTGTTCATAGTAGCAAAAAAATGAAAATGGCCAGGAGCAACAGAATATTCACTGCCTGCTATTTATAACAGCAGAAAAAGACAACTTAAAAATTAAGTCAATTATCTACTATTAGAAAACTGGTGAAATAGGCCAGGTATGGTGGCTCATGCCTGTAATCCCAGCACTTCGGGAGGCTGAGGTGGGTGGATCAGGAGGTCAGGAGATTGAGACCATCCTGGCTAACACGATGAAACTCTGTCTCTACTAAAAATACAAAAATTAGCTGGGCGTAGTGGCGTGTGTCTGTAATCCCAGCTACTTGGGAGGCTAAGGCAAGACAATCGCTTGAACCCGGGAGGCAGAGGTTGCAGTAAGCCAAGATCACGCCACTGCACTCCAGCCTGGGTGACAGAGCAAGACTCTGTCTCAAAAAAAAGAAAGAAAATCGGTGAAATAAGATACAGTACATCCATACAATGGAATAATATGTGCCTATCATACAACTAGTATAAATGCATATTGATTGACATGAAAGTTATTTCCTTGAAAAATTGTTCAATAAAAATAGTAAGTTGGAAAAACGTTAGGTATAGTACGATGGCATCAATATGAAACTGCGTTTGTGATAGAATAAGACTGGCCAGAAAGCAGAGCCGCTGAGACTTGGTAGTGTCTCTGGAGAGCTGGACTGTGGACTATTCCCACTTTCTTCTTTATACCTATTTGAACTCTGAGTTTTCTATAGCAATCACATGGTATTATTTTGTAGAAAGATATAACAACAAGATTTAAACAAAATAAATGAACACAGGCCCAGCCACCCTTCCTCCCCTAGCCCTTCCCTAAGAGACCCACCTTCATCAAATCAACAGCATCTTTTGCATCCCTTTCAAAAAAGTCTGCTGGGAAATCGCGATCTGGGGGCCTGGAATGTCCATAGCCTCGAGGATCCCAGGCGACCACTGTGAAGAGCTTCTTATTGAGGTTCTTGAGCTGAGGTCCAAAATCTGTCTCTCCACTTCCTAAAAACAGCCACTTGGTTACCCTCAGGTGATCGCTTATCACCTGTCAAACACATTACAGTGAACACAGAAGCAATAACAATCTTAAAGCAAAGTAACTAATTTCTACTCAAAGCGGTCAGAATATAATCAGGAAAGCAGCCTTGCAATGACTTAATCCATCTACTCAAAGAAAGGAGGCAGGCTAGTCGGGTGCGCCTGTAATCCTAGCACTTTGGGAGGCTGAGGTGGGCGGACTGCCTGAGCTCAGGAGTTCGACACCGGCCTGGGTTTCTACTAAAATACAAAACAAACAAACAAACAAAACAAACTAGCCAGGTGTGGCGGTGTGCATCTATAGTCCCAGTCACTCAGGAGGCTGAAGCAGGAGAATTGCTTGAACCCGGGAGGTGGAGGTTGCAGTGAGCCGAGATCCTGCCACTGCACTCCAGCCTGATCACAGAGCAAGACAGTCTCCAAAAAAAAAAAAAAAAGGAGGCGGGCTTCCTTTCCCGGCGGAGCGCAGGCCCGCTCCGACCTCCCCCTGGTGGCTATTTCGAGAAGGACAGAGGCCCTGGGTCTTCCTTTGGTTCTGTATTATTTCAGCACTTTCGAAACCTCTTTGGCTTAATCTTCCTTTCCTAAAGAAAAGAATTAATGAAACTGTATAGAAATTAATTTACAGATATGCTTCTGGTTTCTCTTTTCTTCTTAAAACAATGACTTACACATGAGAGGGATCTCTATAATATCTGCAAGCAAATTTATGAGATTTGGTCCAAGTTATTCAAAGTAGAATTCTAAAATTCCAGATTTAATTTTTTTTTTTACTAAGCTAAGGTGAATAGCCTAAAGATTTTATTTTGTAGTTATATTTAAAAACCAGAAAAACTAAATGAAAACACTGGAATGCAGAAGAGGTGTGGAGGAAAAAAACCAAATCAGTTTCATCAGAAGAGTATGAAACAGCCTATGCTAAAAGCCGAATTCTATTAGTGGGCCTGCAGGGAGCTTGGCCTGCTAGTCCACAGCCCACCACATGTCACTGTAAGTGTGGTGTGTTCACACCTAGTGTGCACAGTGCAGAAGGCCACTCTCACAGAGCCCAGTCCAGGGGCAAGTCAGCATTGTATCAGTGAAGTCTGCTGATTTCTGAGGACTTCTATCTCAGGCCACAAATGACTACTAACCACTTTGCCTGATAAACTATATTAGAAAATGTCTTTCACGGTGGTGCAGGATCATTTAACAACGTGAAGGCCTATCATTTTTCCTGGCAAGATATATCTTTCTCGAGATCAAGTAAATCATCAGAAAATTCAAGCCAAAACCAAATGAATGGATCTCCAGCCCACATCTGCTGCTGTGGCCCCTGAGCCTTCTCTTCTGCCTCTGACCTGGAGGGTTCTGGCGAGGGAAATACCCTGAAGGAGGGGCAGGAGGTGAGAAGATGGGAAAAAAGAACAGTCTAAAAGACCAATTTCAGAAACAAGAAGGCATTTGCTCCTGGCACACACGTACACATTTGAAGACCAGTGCCAAGAATATAAAACTTTAAAAAGCGTTTAGGGAATATATGTACCTAGTTATCAGCATGTGACACCTGAGAGGCTTGTGGGGAGGGGAACTGGGTGCTGAGGATCGGACAGGAGAGAGAATCTCCTCTGGTCCATTTTTTTTTATGTTGGAATCATGCTAATATTTTACATAAACAAAAATTAAATTGGGGACAGGCACAGTGGCTCACGCCTGTAATCCCAGCATTTTGGGAGGCCGGGGCAAGTGGATCACCTGAGGTCAGCAGCTTGAGACCAGCCAGGGCAACATGGTGAAACCTCATCTCTACTAAAAATACAAAATTAGCCAGGCGTGGTGGCACACACCTGTACTCCCAGCTACTCGGGAGGCTGAGGCAGAAGAATCGCTTGAACCTGGGAGGTAGAGGTTGTGGTGAACCGAGATCGTGCCACTGCCTCCAGCCTGGGCAACAGAGTGAGACTCCCTTTCAAAAAAAAAAAATTAAATTGATAAGTTTTTAGCACCTGGACAATGACTGCAACACTGAAATAATGGAAAGCTAAGATGGGAAATGCTTTTACAGATAACTTTAGCTCCACATCAGCCATGAAAGTCAATGTCCTCATTCATCAGCTTAAGGCAAACAAAGGTGCCCAGCACCATTTGGACGCATGCGCCTCGCTAGCTGCAGCCGTGCACAGTCCGCTGAGGCTCAGTCAAGTGGAACTTTTTCAGCACTTTACTTTTCGAAAGAAGCAAATCACAAAGAAATAAGTACAGTCAGCCTTCCTATCCACGGGTTCCACATCTGTGGATTCAACCAACCTCAGAACAAAAATATCTGGGGAAAGAAATGGATGGTTGGGTCTGTACTGAACATGTACAGGGTTTCTTCCTTGTCATTATTCCCTAAACAATCCGAGATAACAATTATTTACACGGCATTTACACTGCATGAGATATGGTAAGTAATCTAGAGATGACTTAAAGTATACAGGAGGACATGTAGCTTCCATGCAAATACTGCGCTATTCTATATCAGGGACTTGAGGACCCTCAGATTTTGGGATCTGAGGGCTTCCTGGAACCAATCCCCCATCGATACTGAGATTAAATATTAGGATTATTTTACCAAATCAAAAATAAAGCAACAATAGTAATGCCCTTAAAACCAGATTTGGGATATCCTGGAATCACTGGAAATTTTTCCCTTGAACTTTCTACATCTGAACTCTAGTTATGAAAATGAGACTAAAATCCAGTAGGTTTTATTATGGCCCATATATCGAGAGAGGGTAATATGCCAATCTAACTCTGATTTCTAACAAGATTTAAACTGAGTTTTTTTTCTTACCTCTTATTTTAACTGAATATATTATCAACCACAACAAGTGACCAATCCACCCTAGTTTTAGCACTGAAAGTCCCACATCCTGGAAAATCCCCCCATGCCAGGCAAACTAGGATGACTGATTACCCACTCACCTTCTTCCTTTATCTACACCTTCTTCCCACACCCCTTTCCTTGACCCCTGTCACCCTCCCAAATTATGGGCAACTGTGATTTCATAGTGTACTTGCACAGGAAAACTGGGTACTTTACTAAAGGAATAAAAAATTCAATTCTGAACAGCAGTAGAAAGTTACCTACCTTTCTAAGTCATTTAAGTTTGATTGTAGCAAATATTAAAACATTTCAGAAAAGCACTAAAACTAATCATCAACATTTGGCATCTAGTATTGTGAATGCATCATAGATTTTACAGCATGCAAAAGCATTCCATTAAAAAGTGTCCAGACCCAACATCCCAGGAAGTAGCAGGACTGCATGACCTCCCTCTCCAGTCTGCTGATAATGCAGTTGAACGCCATTCACAGCCACTTTGGCAGAGGTTACCGAGGTTCTAGAAGAGAAAAAACCCATCCCCACAGGGGGAAAGGGGAGACGGAAGATTTCTTAGTTGATTCACAATTCCAGGTAGACAGGAGGAATAAGTGTTAGTGTTCTGTGCCACTGTGGGATGCTAACAATAAGAGATCTTTTCAAATAGCTAGAAGGAAGATACTGAATGCTCCCAACACAAAGAAATGAGAAGTGTTTGAGACGATGGATATGCCGATTACACTGATCTGATCACTACGCTTTGTATGTATGGAAACATCACTGTATACCCCAAAAACAGGTACAATTATGTCAATTAAAAAATACAACTTGAGAAATGTTTAAAAATGCACCCCCAAAGGAAAATCATTTAATTTAAGATGATAAAACTGTCTGCATACGAATGAGTCGCTTCCACATCGCCTCGCAGGCTCCTTGGGTTATTCTGATTTTTCCAATTCTGAACAGTGACATGAGTTTGAATCTTCTTTACTAGACTGCCAATCTGAACTGTACTCTCATGCTTGAATATGCCATTGTGACCAGCCTGGGGCTCACCCTACAAAAACCCTAGCAAGCTTGCTGAATCAGCCACAGAGGCTCACGGCACACGCTGGTGAGCTGGAAGCTGAGGGTACTCAAGTGCAGGCTGGCATGGGGCCTGGTGCAGTGAAATACGGGTGGACATCGGGGCAAAAACCCTGGAGCCACTCATGTGCACCTCAGCAGACGCAGAGGACCCACCCAGACCTTCAGCAGCCTTGGTGACATTTCCAAAGATGCGATTGGTCTCAAGGTGCTGATCTCCAGGCTGTTCCTTAGCTGTAGGGTATCCTGTGTTGTCTGGCCTGCGCAGGAGGGCCATAGTCAAGACTGCCCATCTGCACTGATAAGGCCTACTGTTTTATAAAATGTTAAAATATGTCTGTGTCAACTACTAAGTAGCCCTGTCCATAAGCCTCCATCTCAAGAGCCTCCTTCCTGCCACTCACCCGCCTTGGCCTAAGACCTCCTAGGATCCAGCATCTAACTGGACCACGCTTAGTACAGGACAACGCCTCAGGACAGGCACAATGCCGGTGTCTGTCCTGCCTGAATTAGGTGTGCTGTACAGGTGTTCTGATTAACCTCTCCTCAGCTGCTCTTCCAGGAGCGCCAGACTGTCCTGGGATATACACCAGAGGGGCACACGGACGGCACCTGCACCAGGACCAGGCTCCACCAAACTTCCCACAGCTTATCAGACAGATGACTGAGTGAAGCACAGGAGGAACATGATGGCAAGTCAGGACAGATGCCAGAAGGAGGCGCTCCTCTTCTCCTGGTGGAGTGCCAACACAACGAAATCAACCACCATCTCCTTTACTTTTCTTTTTTTTTCTTGCTCTGTCGCCCAGGCTGGAGTGCGTGGCACGATCTCGGCTCACTGCAAGCTCTGCCTCCCGGGTTCACGCCATTCTCCTGCCTCAGCCTCCCGAGTAGCTGGGACTACAGGCGTACGCCACCACGCGCGGCTAATTTTTTTTTTTAAGTAGAGACGGGGTTTCACTGCGTTAGCCAGGATGGTCTCGATCTCCTGACCTCGTGATCCGCCCGCCTCGGCCTCCCAAAGTGCTGGGATTCCAGGCGCGCTCGGGGCATCTTTTTCTTTTACATACTCCCTACCCCTACCTCTGCCCTTAGTCAAAAGATAACTGAAACACAGCCCCTGAAAAAACGAGGTCCTCTTTTCTCTTTTGGTTTAATCTTATTTGCCAATCTCAAGTAAAAAAGAAACAAACGTGGAAACAGATGTGTTGAATACAGCTACATCTAATCTTAACACACAATTTCTGGAAAAATAAAAGACAGAGTTGGGTAGTAATAAGTCTGACCAAACTCTAAGCTCCTTATCTACAGAAATATTATTAGAGGGGCATCAATGAAGCCAGCAAACAACGGCAATACTGACCCTGCCATTTACTTATTATGATTCCTGCCCTATTCCTCTGAGAAATTCATTTCTATGGTTAAGATAGCTTTGGATCAGCCGGGCGTGGTGGCTCACACCTGTAATCCCAACGCTTTGGGCGCCCCAGGCGGGTGGATCACGAGGTCAGGAGATCGAGACCATCCTGGCCAACATGATGGAACCCCGTCGCTACTAAAATACAAAAAAAATTTGCTGGGCGTGGTGGTGCGCGCCTGTAATCCCAGCTACTCCGGAGGCTGAGGCAGGGGAATCACTGGAACCCAGGAGGTGAAGATTACACTGAGCCGAGATCGTGCCACTGCATGCCAGCCTGGCGACAGAGAGAGACTCCATCTCAAAAAAAAAAAAGAAACTGCTATTACAATATCATATGTTCAGCTATTTCTTTTGTGTATGTTTTGCAAAGTAGCCTACAATAAAGTATTTGCTACTTTCAGGGCTTGAATTTACGTGAATCTTGATGAATTATTTTTACATTTCTTTTTTTTTTTTTTTTTTTTGAGATAGAGTCTCGCTCTGTCCCCCGGGCTGGAGTGCGGTGGTGTGATCTCGGCTCACTGCAAGCTCCGCCTCCCGGGTTCACACCATTCTCCTGCCTCAGCCTCCCGAGTAGCTGGGACTACAGGCGCCCGCCACCTCGCCCGGCTAGTTTTTTGTATTTTTTTAGTAGAGACGGGGTTTCACCGTGTTAGCCAGGATGGTCTCGATCTCCTGACCTCATGATCCGCCCATCTTGGCCTCCCAAAGTGCTGGGATTACAGGCTTGAGCCACCGCGCCAGCCTACATTTCTTATATATTGTACTATTATATAAATATTCCCATTGTGCCTACTAATTACTTCATGTTTATTATATCCCCAGGCTTTTACATTCATTGTTTCAAATGCTCACAAAAACACTGCAAGGCAAGAGGCTCAGAGAGGTTGAACAATCTGCCCACATTCACATAGCTAGGAAGTGGCCACGGGGCCATCAGAACTCCAGAGGCCATGATTCCTCTCTAACCTCATGGCTGAGCAGAGTCCTAAGAGGGCTCAGGCACTGGGGCCATACTCTGACTGCCAGATACAGTGTGGTGCAGGCGTCAGCAAGACAGTCTCTGATTCTCTGGCAGGGCATCCCAAGGTTGAACTTGGAAAATGTTTTTTAGGAAGATTGTTAGGTTATGTGAATTATTAATATCTGTAACTGTACATAATACACAATTTCAGGTAGAAAAGTTTTTTTTTTTTACCTGACCCAGGAATAAATCACCTTACAGATTTTGAAATAAGGGTCAAAGTTCCAAACAGCAGACTTACAAACAAGTTTTTGGAACACAAGTCAATTGTAGGTTGGGCAGTGGCTATTCTGAAGCTAAGTTTTTACATGAATCCTTTTACCTACTGACACTGAGCTACAGCTGCGTTTCAGGATTAACTAACACCACTGCCTGTTTTTCCAGATTATATGTCATATCAACTTGCAGCTGCATGTATAAAATGGCAGTACGAAATCCAGAGAAACCTGTTTTTTCAGAGATATTTTAGGAAGAATGACCTGCAATGCAACTCGGTGAATGGGGCCTTCCTCAACCATTAAATAACCTATCAGAACTATATTGGTAGGCCGAGAGCGCCTGTAATCCCAGCACTTTGGGAGGCCGAGGTGGGTGGATCATTTGAGGTCAAGAGTTCGAGACCAGGTTGGCCAACCTGGCGAAACCCCATCGCTACTAAAAATACAAGAATTAGCCGGGCATGGTGGCGGGTGCCTGTAATCCCAGCTACTTGGGAGGCTGAGACCACGAGAATCCCTTAAACCTGGGAGGCAGAGGTTGCAGTGAGCAAGATCACACCACTGCACTCCAGCCTGGGCAGTAGCGCGCGAGTCAGTCTCAAGGGAAAAAAAAAAAAAAAAAAAAATATATATATATATATATATATATGTACAATTACAGTAACCTTACTTATTTCAATGCCTTTCTACAAACAGGAAACGGAAAAAAAATCATCTTCACTGTTAATTTATACAGCTGTAGCCATTGACATGTTTTTCCATCTATCAAAATAGCCCTGACCATCTTATAATAATTCTAAAATTAAAGGAGCTAGTCAATTGCAATATGAAATTTTAAAAGTTGGTCAGTTTTGCCCTCTTTTCTCCTTCTAAATCAAGTTTTCAAACTAAAAGTTTCTATGTTGGATCAAGTAAAGTTCTAAACGCTGTGTACCTATCTAGTATTGACTTCATGGAAATAGCCCATCAACAGTCAACAGAGCACATGCACTGTGTACGTTCGTTGTATACGTGCGTTTGCATGTGTGTAGGGATGTATGTAGACAATAAAGTAAAACAAGCTTCATGCCGCTGTATCCACATTTCTGCCCAGTATCTCTGGGGACCAAGAACATTCATTTTCAAGACGGAAGGTCAGAAATTAATCCAGTTTTTTGTTATTGTTTTACCTGAAATGGGGGAGAGGTGGGACGACAAATGAGAATAAAGCAGGTTCCTGGGCATCTCCACACATGTAGATCAGATCCTCTGGGAGTGAGGCCCAGGATTCTGAATTTTCACAGTTCCCAATGTGATTCTTTTGCACGTTAAGGTACGAGATCAGCAAGCAAAGAGAAGACTTAGGGCTCTCGTGACCCGGGATTAAGGCCTTAGCGGTACTAGAGAGCTAATGGGCACAGTCATTCTCAGGCTGATTTCTGACATAGGAGGAAGAAGAGATTATTGTCCTTATGCCCTTACAGTGTGGACTCTGGACAGAGCAATGGACTAATAAGGGTGTTGGGATTCTAATCCGTGCTTCGTCACGGGTGAGTCTATACTGCGGGCAAAAGTATCTCCCTGGGTCTCTCTGGTCTGCACACTGAAGGGGCTGCACTCCACGGCCCAAGGCCTCTACTGCTCCGGACTCTTTGAACTTAGGCTGACCGAGGCGCATGCACGATCGAGGGACTCGCTCACCAAGCGCGGCTGCACCCCAAGATCGGGGTCTCGCGGCACAAAGGGCGGCAGGGCGGCCGGACCTCGCCCACGCCCAGTGCCCACACGCCTGGAACTCCTGCGGTCGGCACGCGCCCCTCCCGCCGCCCCTCGAGCGCGCGGATGCTGGGGATCCCAGGGGCGGGGTGGCCGCCATTACCCGAAGGCGGCCGCGGGTCCGGCCCGTGGGACGTGGATCCCGGGCTTCAGCGCCGAAAGCAGCAGCCGCAGCCGCAACACGCCTCGGCCACCCAGCACAGCCACCATGGTCACAAGTCGCGTCACCGTCGGAAGCGCGCATGCGCTGAGACCCAGGGCGGTCCGCGGCCCACTCCGCCCACCCCGCCCACCCCGCCGCTCCATCCTGCTTTGCCCTCTACCCTTCCGGCCCCGCCCCGAAGCCCCGCCCCGAAGCCCCGCCCCGAAGCCCCGCCCCGAAGCCCCGCCCCGAAGCCCCGCCCCGAAGCCCCGCCCCGCCGGGTGCTTTTCTGTGGGCGACCGAAACTCGGCTCGTGGTTTCCCAGTCCTGGAACTGCCTGCACCTGCATAGGCCGTCCCCTCTCGTGCTGGCTCTGGCTCCCGGGCTGAGTGTCCCAGTCGGCGCTGCCCCGCCCCCGCTCGTCGCCTCAGCGACCGTGGCCTTTCCAGGAGTCGAGGCTGCCAACCATAGCGCCCTCGCTGGGTGGGCGTCCACGCGGGGCTCCGGCTCTAGGCCGGCTACTAACGGTGGAAGTGTATTTGCTTTTCAGAGATGATGAGATCTAAATTTTCTTTATACAACTTCACACCCATTAGGATGGCTGCTAGCAAAACCCCCAGAAATTATTGTTGGTGTAGATGTAGAGAAATTGAAGCCCTTGTATATTGCTGTTGGGAATGTAAAATGGTGCAGCCACTGTGATGAACAGTACTGTTGTTCCTCAGAAAATCAGTTATATGATCCAGTATTTTCTTTCCTGGGTATATAACCCAAAATAATTTAAAACAGGGTGTACAAGAAGAAATGTTTTTACACTCATGTTGACAGCAGCACTATTCACAATAGCCAAAAGAGTGGAAGCAATTTAAGTGTCCAAAACCAGATACATGGATAAACAAAATGTTGCCTGTGCATGCAATGGAGCATTTTTTAGCCTGAACAAAGAACGAAATTCTGACACATGCTACTACATGAACCTGGAGGGCACTATGCTGAGGGAGGTGAGCCAGTCACAAAAAGACATACTGTGTGATTCCACTTATATAATAAGGTGCCTAGAGGAGTCAAACTTCTAGGGACAGAAAATACAGTGGAGGTCGTCGGGGGCTGGTGGAAGTGGGAATGGAAAGTTGGTGTTTCCTTGGGACAGTGTTTCAGTTTGGGGAGATGGATTTTCGTGATGGCTGCATAACATTGTGAGTGTACTTAATGCCACCGAACTATACACCTAAAAGTGGTTTAAGTGGTAATTTTATGTATGTTTTACCACACTTAATGTTTGCTTTGACTATATAATTCCAGCTTTATAAATGTTATAGACATTATCTAATTGAAAGCTCAGTGGAGAAAAAAAACACTATTGCTTTAAGCCTATCGTTGTGCCTTAATTGGAAATAACTGGCAGATTTGTGGCTACTGTTGTAGCCTTGGCTTGAATAATTGGAGACAACAGCTTCTTTGCATATTGCATGACTGTCCCTCCAAGAGACCTTTTTGGTGTCAGTCAGTCCTGTGGGCACAGTGCTTGTAGGTGTTACTCATGGAAATGTCTGCCACCTGCAGTGTCCTCACTGGCCCTTTGGAGTTTCTTGAGTAGTAAAGGCAGTTTTGGCCTAAATACAGACTATGCAAAAGTTTTCATATACTCTCAACATAACTCTATCACATTAATTCCTGAATAAAAGGAAAGAGACATATATAATGTTTGAGTGGAATTTAATCATTTGACTTTCAGCAATCTTTGGTGAGGTATTTCCTTTTTTCCTGATATGTTGATTGGGGTTTCATCTCAGAAATGATAAAAATAGCTGTCTGTACAGTTTCAACACCAGTTACCCTAGTGCTAAGCAAAACAGTAGCACTGAGTTTTTAGGTCTTTGGTGTCACTATTTTTTTCTTTTTTTTGAGATGGAGTTTCACTCTTGTTGCTCAGCTGGAGTGCAATGGCGCGATCTCAGCTCACTGCCACCTCTGCCTCCCGGGTTCAAGCGATTCTCCTGCCTCAGCCTCCCGAGTAGCTGGGATTATAAGCACCCGCCACCATGCCAGGCTAATTTTTGTAATTTTAGTAGAGATGAGGTTTTGCCATGTTGGCCAGGCTGGTCTTGAACTCCTGACCTCAGGTGATCCACCCGCCTCGGCCTCCCAAAGTGGGATTACAGGTGTGAGCCACCGCACCCAGCCTGGTGTCACTATTTTTAAGTAACATATCTGACAACCAGTTCTTTATATACAGCAAGATTGTGCAGCTTAAAAAACTGCCATTTTGTGCCACGCATCTTATGATGCATATTTCTTTAATCTTCACATCAGCCTTTTGTGCTATTGCACTCCCCATTTATAGATGAGGCATCTGAGGCTAAGAAAAGTTAGGAAGCAAGCCCTGGGTGACACAGCTGAAAAGTAATTTTGAGCTGCTCAATTTCAGGACTCTATACTTGGATAATGATGGTGAAAGGTTAGGAAGCAAGCCCGGGGTGACACAGCTGAAAAGTGACAGAGGGGAGTTTTTGAGCTCTCAGTTTCAGGACTCTATACTTGCATGATGATGATGATGATGATTGAGACATGGTGTGATCACAGCTCCCCACAGCCTCAAACTCCTGGGCTCAAGTGATCCGTCCACCTTAGCCTCCCAAGAAGCTAGGCCTACAGGCATATACCACCACACCTGGCTAATTTTTTGTTGTTGTTGTTTTTGTGGAGATAGGGTCTTGCTATGTTGTTTTATGCTGGTCTCCAACTCATGGCCTCAAGCAATCCTCCCAGCTTGGCCTCCCAAAGTGCTGGGATTACCAGCATGAGCCACGATACCTGGTCATATACTTGGATTATTACATATTGTAAAAATCACTGTAGTAGCATTAACCTTTCAGTGATTGCTCTGCAGCCCCGTTTCAGGGGTGTGTATGTGTCTGCTAGAGTTGAGGGGGTTCACAGTCAGAATCAACAACACTGTTATCAGCCCAAGACACCAGAATCCGTTCCGACAGCCAGACTGACCATCACCACACCCTTCTCGTCCTCCCTCTGGGGATAGCTAAGCACACGGCCTTCCCTGTCTGTTTAGCAAAATGCCAGTGGAGACGCTGAGCGGCCCACCCAGCTTCAGTCTTCTGAAGTATTCTAGTTCCTTCATCCACCCCCAGGTTTCAGGTGGACTTTGAAAGGTTGGGTGCTACAGGCACAATTCCCACAGTCAGGAGTTGTCCTTCTTCACTCTGGCACACAGAAAAATATGAAAATACTTTCACGGTACAGAGTAAACCGAGGAAGCCACTCAACAGTGTCAGCCCTGAGGTTCTGCTCTCACCCAGGCGTAGAGATCAGCATTTCCTGTTCCCTCTCCAGGGCACCCAGGCTGGGTGAAAGTACCAGAATGCCAGGAAGTAACTTTCAAAGTCAATCAAGAATTTCTGCTGTAGTCACAGTTAGTAGCATTTCCTTGCAACAACTGGGAGATCTGATGTTTCCCCCCTCCTTGGTACCCCTTTAAATCTGTTCGGTTAATTTGAAAACTGAATATAAATTCAATTAATTTAAAAAATAATCGATAATTTAATGGAGTGAAGACTGCATGTGATTCTTAGAGCCTATAGTGACTGATACGGTATTTGATATCCATGTTAACAGACTCTGTAACGTGGCAATGAGCTGCAGTTGTGATTCAAAAAGTCTCTGAACAGGGCTTAGAATTTTACTGTACTTTGTTCATAACAGGAGCCTACGTGAAGAAGAGAGCACACAATTTTAAAAGTTGATTTTATGTTCTCTGAGTTTTTCTTCTTGCTTCAGCAAAATTCTAGGAAATGCCATAAGCTGAAAGCAAATGACCTTCCTCAGACATCTCTTCTCTCCCTTTCCAAACCCAATCAGGAATCATTTTTTGATTGGTGCTAGGCCATTAAGAGGTCTTCCTGCTTACGCTTTCCTCGGAGCGGATTGTTGGCTGGGCACAGTGGCTCATGCCTGATATCCCAGCACTGTGAGAGGCCGAGGCAGGAGGATCACTTGAGTCCAGAAGTTTGAGACCAGCGTGGGCAACAGAATGAGACCCCTTTGCTGCAGACTTCTTTCCCCATTCCCCAGCTATGAAATACAGGAAACAATATTTCTGCAGACACAGAACCCCCATCAGTGAGGACAGAATTCTGAATGCTCTGAGGCAGCCAGCTTTCTGGGGTTATTCACTAAGTGAGGAGTCCGCTTCAGCTGCCATAGCCCATCCAGGGTTAGTTCTGGCTGACGTAAATCAAGTGGTTCAGAAGGTCGATCCTGGCACACTGGTGGAGCACCTGGGCCAGCTTCCCCACTGTGGCTCCCTTAATGCCTTCCCTCATCACCCACTTTTGGAGCATCTGGTAAACCTTTTCTTTTAGTCCATCTCGCTCATAGTCATGGTCAATTTCATCAATCTGAGACTGTGTGAAGCCCAGTTTCCGGGCACAGTTTTTCCAGTGCTTTCCCAGATTTTCCCTGATTGGGTCCAGGTGTTTATCGGTCAGACTAGTGGTATTATCTGCCAAATGGGAAAGAGAAGAAGGTGTCAAGCTAAAGCCCATTCAAACATTCCAGCTTCCTGAACTGCTAAAAAACCCAAGTGAAACGAAGAGTACCAGAAGACAGGGCAAAGATAACTTCTTAGTTCTACAGCTGTTGCCGCACTGGAGACACTTCACACGCCTGCTAGCCCACATGCAGTCTTTATGTGAATTACAATAGGGCATTCCTGGCCTGGCGTGGTGGCTCATGCCTATAACCCAACACTTTGGGAGGCCAAGGCAGGAAGATCACTTGAACCCAAGAGTTCTAGACCAGCCCTGGGCAACATAGCAAGACCCTGTCTCTATAAAAAAAAATTTTTTTTTTTAATTAGCTGGGTATGGTGGCACATGCCTGTACTCAGTTACTCCTCAGTTACTCAGGAGGCTGAGACAGGAGGATCACTTGAACCCAGGAGTTCAAGGCTGCAGTGAGCCATGATTGTGCCACAGTACTTCAGCCTGGGCCATAGAGCAGGATGTGGTCTCAAAAACAAAACAAATAAAAAAGAATAAGGCATTCCTTCCTCCCAGTAGACACATCCCTGAACCACAGCTGATGGCTCTGTGAACAAAACCCCTATGTGGCTACCAGGTTGGGTGTTCTATTCAATCTTAGCCCGTGACCCTGTTGGTATTAGACGTTCCTGGATGTAAAGGGAAAAACCACCATTTTTGTTCCTTTTAGACATTTTCCACTTACATCTGGCCAGAGTGAAAGCCACGCAACTCCTGACCACCACCCCCGCCCAACAGTTCACTTTCCTCTTACTTAATCAAGGAATTGTCCAGCAGGTGTGAACCCATTCAGTTACAATGCCTTCTTTGTCTTTCAAGCGATGAGGTAACTACTCTTCAAGGTCTGTTTCTGGACCCTTCCCCTCCTTTACTCCACCCCGCCGCCAACTGACATTGCCTCTTCTCAAATAGCCATAACCTCTCTCCTTCTACTGGTTCTTTCCCTTAGCCCTTCGTAAAAATAATAAAAGGAAACAAAAATGTAAAACAACCACAACAAAATTCCTTAATCCCCACACGACCTCATTAAACAGAACATAAGGAAGAAAATATTTCATTTTTCCTTTCAACCTATCTTCTTTCCTCAGCCCTCCATAATGTGGCTTGTATTGCCACCAGTTGATTGTCAGCAGTCCAAGAACTTCCCAACATACTTTCCAAATTTTGTCAATATTTCTGTAGGGGGTAGATCCCGCGTTTCATTAGATTCTCACAGGTGCCCTTGACCATTCAGAATTTCTGTTCTAGGTATTTTAAAAGCAAACTATGGCCTGTGGGCCACATCTGGCTCCCTGCCAGTGTTTGTAAATAAACTTTTATTGGAACACAGCCGTGCTCATTCACGTGTGTATTGTCTGTGGTTGCTTTTGCACTACAATAAGAGAGTTGAGTAGTTCCAAGAGAGACCTCAAAGACAGCAGGGCCTAACATTTCCTACTGGTTCCTTTACAGAAAAAAAAAAAAAAAAAATAGCCAATCCCATGGTTAATTAGAAAGCTGGGTTCTTAATCAAGTTGTTTTGGCCTCATGACTTTTTCCAGACTGTACTTTGGGATTAGCATTATGGGCCTACACAGTAGAACCCTGTAAGAGATAGTCCTCTTGATTTTATTACAGAAGTGCTGTGGAGGGCACAGTCTTCTATCTTGTACAGGATCTCCTTTGATGAGGGCCTGACACAGCTGTTTCTTCCAGGTCTGACCAGTAATACTGATGATGCTAATGATGAAAGTTTAACACTTTTTATAGAACTTACTATGTGTCAGGCAGTCTTCTAAGCTTTTTATACATACCAACTCATTTAATTTTCACAACAAATCCATAAATACTGTGATTATCTCCATATTAAAAACAAATAAATTGGCCGGGCACGGTGGCTCACGCCTGTAATCCCAGCACTTTGGGAGGCCAAGGCGGGTGGATCACGAGGTCAGGAGATCGAGACCATCTTGGCGAACACAGTGAAACCCCGTCTCTACTAAAAATACAAAAAAAATTAGCCGGGCGTTGTGGCGGGCGCCTGTAGTCCCAGCTTCTTGGGAGGCTGAGGCAGGAGAATGGCGTGAACCCGGGAGGCAGAGTTTGCAGTGAGCCGAGACCTCGCCACTGCACTCCAGCCTGGGCGACAGAGCGAGACTCCGTCTCAGAAAAAAAAAATAATAATAAAATAAATTACAAAGGAATTATATGGAAATTACAAAGATATTTTGCAGAAGTAACATGAGAAAACTTTCAAGAAGAATTATCAGAGAAATTTTAAGATTCCACTATGTCCTTCTCACAAGTAAGAAAGTTCAAGGTTGCTAGACATGGGGTCCCTCCAGGGTATCTTACCAAAGATAGCTTGGTACTTGGAAGCTGGCTCTTCTTTAAAGTTCGTATTTGTGCTGTCTAGTAGTGATGAACTCGTCCCACCAACCTCCATATAATTGTAGGCTCCAATCTGAATGCCAGTACTATTGTATATAGCATATTTTATAGATTCATCTGAACAAAGAGAAACACACAGGTAAGTAATTCTAGATCAAAAGCAAGAGAAAAAGTACAGCATGGCAAACAAGCAGGGCTTTACCCCAAACATTAAGTTCATTATCCTATGCCACAGTTCAAACTATTCTTCTTTAAAATCTGGCTAAACCACCTCATACCCATTAGGATGCCTACAATTAAAAAAAAAAAAAAAAGACAGAAATAACACATATTGACAAAGATGTGGAGGAAATGAAGCCCCTGTGCACTGCTGGTGGGAATGTGAAATGGTGCAGCCACTGCTATAAACAGTATAGTGGGCCGGGCGCAGTGGCTCACGCCTGTAATCCCAGCACTTTGGGAGGCCGATGTGGGTGGATCACCTGAGGTCAGGAGTTCAAGACCAGCCTGGCCAACATGGTGAAACCCCATCTGTACTAAAAATACAAAAATTAGCCAGGCATGGTGGTGGGTGCCTGTAATCCCGGCTACTCAGGAGGCTGAAGCAGGAGAATCACTTGAACCCAGAAGGCGGAGCTTGCAGTGAGCCGAGCCGAGATTGTGCCACCGCACTCCAGCCTGGCGACAGAGCGAGACTCTGTCTCAAAAGAAAAAAAAAAGAGTTATCGTGATTCTTCAAAAAAATTAAAGATAGAATTACCATATGATCCAGCAATTCCATTTCTGAGTATATACCCAAAAGAACTAAAACAGGTTCTAAGAAATGTTTCTACCCACGTGTTCATTGCAGTGTTATTCACAAGAGCCGAAAGGTGGAAATCAGCCAAGCACCCATAAGCAGATGAGTGGATAACCCAACTGTGGCCTAGCTACACAATGGAATAGTCAGCCTTGAAAAGGAAGGGAATCACATCACATGCTACAACATGCATGAACCTTGAGGACCTTTCCTAAGTGAATGAAGCCAGCCACAAAGACAAATGCTGCACGATTCCACTCATATGAGGTACCTAGAGTCAGAGTCACAGGAATGGAGAGTAGAATGGTGGTTGTCAGGGGCTGGGAGGGGAGCTGGGGAGTTGGTGTTTAATGGATACAGAATTTTAGTTTTGCAAGATCAAAACAGTTACATAGATGGATGGTGGTGATGGTTGCATAACAACATGAATGTTAGGTAATGCCACTGTAAAAATGGTTAAAATGGTATATTTTATGTTTTTGAATTTTACCATAGAAAAATGTGGCTGTCAGAAATCAGAGGTGGATGAACAGCACAGCACAGCTCAGCCACACTTCCCAGCAGGATCCCACGACTCTGAACATCTGTGAAGGGTCCTCCTCCTTTACCTGATAAACTCAAACCTCTCAGGTTCAGTATTCAGTAGCTAGCCACAGCTCTGCCCTACCCTCTGTCTCTGATCTTCCTTTCACTGTCTCCGCCCTCTCTCCACTCCAGAGACTCCAGTCCCACCAGATTTCCCACTGATCTGCTGACATGGTGCTCCTGCCTCTGCCTGGACTGTTGACCTTCCGACATGCTTCTCCCTATCTGTGATTTTCTGCCACAGGCCCAGCACAAATTCCCCCTCCTTCCGTGAGCCTGCACTGTAATCCTAGACTCAGCACTCTGCCCTGGGCCGCTCTGTATCTGAGCTGGGTCTGTCTGACTTCTCCACTAGAATGTGAGTCCCGAGAGGGCAGCAACCATACCCACTTGTTTTTGTATTCCTTACACTCGCTAGCCTGGGACTTGGTACGGGCATGGGTTCAGTGACATTCATGCTGAGCTGAATTTGTCAAGTGTCGGTACTGTCCCTAAAGAGCACTTAGCATATCCTTGTAGGAGAGAGAAGGTGGTCGAGAAGACAGTTCTGAGGAGGGAAATGAATAGCAGCTCCAGGTACCTTTGTCAGCACACCTGACCCTAAGATAGGCCGCCTTCTGGACCAGGCACCGTGCTCATTTGTTGCATTTTCTCTGAGGAAGCCAAGGAAACTAGGGACCCTCTCTAGAGACAGGTGTAAGAAATATAGGATGTGCACGCACACACCATCTGTATGTAGTTCTGGGTGTTTATGAAGCTGCTGAAACTGGGGTCCTTGGAATCCTAGCAAGGAACCGCTGTGACAGTCTCTGAGGTACCTTCCAGCGCTCAAGGCTGTCTAGGTGTTCTTGTTAACAGTGATAATAACAGTGCCAATAACAGCAGCTACCATTTACTGAGCACTTATTCTGTGCATCGGCAGGCACAGTGCTAAGCTGCCTTACCCTGTTGAATCCTCCTGGCCCACCACCTCCAGCTTGTACTGACACTGTGTTTGTCACTCACAGTCTGCGTTCACCACGGGCTTACATGGAGGTCTACCCTGCACCTCTCTACTTGGAGATTTGTTTTCTTGAATCAGTGCTTTCTGCCCAAATTTGGCCACTGGAAAAGCCATGAAAGTTATGAAACGGAGCAACGAATGCAATATTAGAAACACACTAGAGCTTACAATGTATAAATTTTCACTCGTAACATTTTCATTGATAATTGAGGAGAATGAACTCTGGAAAGGCAAACGACTTTCCCAAAGTCACCCACTGCAGTGACTGGCACACGCAGGACTCGACTTGGGTCTCCTGACCCCTAGCCCAGTGAGCTTCCCTTTTCTAACCTCACTTCAAACAGCACAGTGAATAGAAACAGTGGGTCTAGGAGCTCTTTCACTGAGACGAAGACTTTTATTTTCCTTTTGTACTTACTGGATACACACGCCCTTCTTCTATGGCATGGCAAATTAGAAAACTCACATTTTGGTACAGAGTTGGGACATTTTGATAACAAAAGCAAGCAAAAGACTTATTTAAATTTGCAAGGAGAAACTCAGCGTGTTCATTTACTAGCTCAGTACTTAGCAGGATCATCTTTGGGAGCAGAAACACAGAAAATTCTATTATTTATTATAGATCCAAGTGCCCCCTCCCCCCTGAAAGCATCTCAGAATCCTGAAGAAGCTGGATGCCTGTACATCTGTCACTGGCAGAATCAGGAACCACAGCAAGAGTGAAAACAGAAAGCGATTTTGGCACTAAACTAGTGTATTTGGGTTGCTCATGTAGAAAGAAGATAAAAAATTACACATTAAATATTGGTTTAGGGTCTGCCTTCTGTCTACTAGGATTTAAACTATATGAGGGAAGGGACTCACTCAGGCTGTTGGCTCAGTTATAGCTCCAGTGCCTGGAGAACTGCATGGCACAAAGTGGGAAGTGCTTTGGAATTTTTTTTTTCTTTTTTCTTTTCTTTATTTGAGATGGAGTCTCGCTCTGTCACCCAGGCTGGAGTGCAGTGATGCGATCTCGGCTCACTGCAACTTCTGCCTCCCAGGTTCAAGTGATTCTCCTGCCTCACCCTCCCGAGTAGCTGGGATTACAGGCGCGTGCCACTATGCCCAGCTATTTTTTTTGTTTTTTTGTTTTTTTTGTATTTTTAGTAGAGATGGGGTTTCACTGTGTTAGCCAGGATAGTCTCAATCTCCTCACCTCGTGATCTGCCTGCCTCAGCCTCCCAAAGTGCTGGGATTACAGAATTTTTTTTTTTTTCCCTGAGACACAATCTCACTCTGTTTCCCAGGCTGGAGTGCAGTGGCATATCTCAGCTCACTGTAACGTCTGTCTCCAGGGTTCAAGTGATTTTCCTGCCTCACCCTCCCTAGTAGCTGGGGCTACAGGCATGCACCACCACGCCTGGCCAATTTCTGTATTATTTAGTAGAGACAGGGTGTCACCATGTTAGCCAGGCTGGTCTCAAATTCCTGGCCTCAAATGATCCACCCACCTCGGCCTCCCAAAGTGCTGGCATTACAGGCATGAGCCACCATGCCTGGCCAACCATGGCCCCAGCTGAAATTTTTATTGACTTAATCATGAATGAACAAAATGATATGGCAATACTAATGAAAAATTTTATCCCCAGACATGAAGGAAACAAAAGGATATTCTGCTCATAGGATTATACATGACTTGGATACTGCTTAATGTCTAATCCAGTATTTTGCATTCTACAGATCTTAATAATAAAACCTATGGAAAAAATCGAGGATGTTTTCAAAGGATGTTTTTGGAGAATTTGGCGTTTTGAAAGAAATTGTAACTAAGCTCTGTGGTTCTCAAAGCTTCCTGTACCTGAGTTGATTTCAGGATCTCCAGGACACTTGTGGGTATCACTGGTAGATGCCGTTCAGGTGGTTAAGGTGATGCTGGTGAGTATTATTTGATAAAAATGCTGGATATTACATTAAATCACTTCCATTCTAGACTGCCAGTAACTACTATCACGTACCTTTTACTTCACCTGATAGATATATGGGAGTTAAAAAAAAGTTTTTCATCACTAATGGTAGTCTTTGAGCTATATAAGGTAAGAAACAAAAATATCCAAAACTGATTTCTTATCTTCAAAAAACAGCAAGCAAGGTAAAAGCAAATAAGCAGATAACTTCCCATTGATCAGAGATTGGGTGAAATAGGACTACTATGCACTCCACATTAGAGTCAAAGGCGCCTGCCAGTCACAAGCACCTCCTGATGCTTGTGGACATGTGTGATGAATCCTAGCCCCAGATGAAACACTCCCAGACCAAGTGGCCTGGCGGAGTCCATTCCACAGCGGCAACTTGCATCTGGCCGTGGACGATACCCTCTGTCCCCATCACAACCCACAATCTACAATAGAGCTGGTTGGTTGCTTTACTTTCTGAAAAATAAAAAAAGACAAGGTTGTGACTATCAAAGACCCATTTACCTGTTAGTGGCAAGGAGGTGAATGGCATCGTGGGTGTGTTTCCTAAATAGTTGGTCTCAGGCACCGGGATTTTATACAGACTAGACATAGGACTTGGAATTGGCCCATACCAAACTCTGGGACCTGCTGTTCCTGGATCCAGCGGTCTTGTTCCAAAGCCATGTGAGCTATATAAAACATTGTTCCGATATGGCACTTGAGGTTGGCTGCTAAGCCCTGAGGGCTGGGGCACTGCATTACCATGACTGGCTGCACTAGAATAAGCGGTGCCTTTTACCTCTGTATTCTGAAAATTCTCATAAGGTCTTTGCTGTGCAAAAGGGTCATGGGAGACCCTTCGTCTCCTTTCCTCCTCTCTGTTGTAAGCCACATTCTGTCTGGGCTGCTGTTTCATCTGCCTGTCCATGCGGCTGCCATAGAGATGGTAGTTTGCTTCCTCTTGGAGTTTACTCTGCAGACTGGGCTCATTCTCTTCTTGCTGGTGCTCCAGGGAGGGGGCAAACCAGGACTCCTCCACAGGACCCATCCCAAGTCCCTGGGAACTGTGCAGTGAACCAGGCTGTTCTGTGGCTGAGAAGAAATGATCAACATTAGAATGGGGTTCGTGAAACATTAAAACGTAAAATAAAATCTGAGCGCCATCATGAATCTGTATCTCAGAGGGACGCACAGAAAATAAGTAAGAGACCAGTCCGAAGCATTTAGGAGATGGTCCTCTTCCCACAAGCTTTACAAATAATAGGAGCTCCTCGCTGGCAGTGAGAGAGTACTAGGAAAATTATAGCAAGCAAGAGAAGAGCGGCTGTTGCAGGGATGATCAAGGAAAAAAGGGACTTGGTTTGGAGCAGAGAAGGTAGTTGTCTCCTTGGAGCGATTCAGGTGGAAAATAAGATCTGCGACCAGGCACAGCACGTTGGGAGGCCGAGGCGGGCGGATCACCTGAGGTCAGGAGTTCGAGACCAGCCTGGCCAACATGGCAAAACCCCGTTTCTACTGAAAATACAAAAATTAGCTAGGCATGGTGGTGCATGCCTGTAATCCCAGCTGCTTGGGAGGCTGAGGCAGAAGAATCGCTTGATCCTGAAAGGCAGAGGTTATAGTGAGCCAAGATCACACCACTGCACTCCAGCCGGGGTGACAGAGGGACTCTGTCTCAAAAAAAAAAAAAAAAAAAAAAAAAAATCTGCAGCAGCTCTGTCCTAAGCACGTCCCATGAATTCTTTCATTCTTGAAGAGCCCTATGAGAGGAGGAGCAATGATGATGATTTGATGGGTGAAGTTTAGGAGAGGTTAAGTAATTAGCCACAGATCAGGTAGCTAAGTGGCTGCAGTATCCTATACTCTGCCATCCTTTCTGTTACAGTGGAAAAACTATTCCTACTTGACCTGAGACGAGCCTCTCTGCTTGTAGTCTGGCTCTAAGTCACTACGACCTCCTCAGGGACTTTGCTCTCACATATGTCCCTTACCTTCTTCTGAATCATCACTTCTCCCCATCAGGTATGTTAGGCCTTTTGTTCAGAACACTGACTGGTGAGCACACTGTTACTTCGTATTTCAAATACATGTAACTTGACTCTCGAATATTATAAATTCCTTTAAGGCAGGTGTTCACTTTTATAGTTTCTTCTGTTTCCCATGTGGTCCTGAGTAGCATTTTAGAGCGGAGTGAATGAGTAACCAAACAAATAAATGAATGGATTTTGAGCACAGTGTAATTTACCTGAATTTGACCTGCTCGGAGGCACTGGCACACAATCAAGTTGGAGAGACTGCATTCTCTTCACAACTGCATTTTGGTTTGAATACTCTTTCTGTAATTAAGAGCATAAATACACACTTTAACAACAGAAAAGATTGAGTCCCAGAAAATCATAAATGAGAATTCATATTTTCAGAAGGTAGAAATTTCACATAGATCTTACAAGTAGTAATTTTTTTTCATTATTGTTTTTCCCAAATAGCCAAAATGACCTTTAAAAAGAACAAGGTTGGAGGACTCACAGTTCCTGATTTCAAAACTTACTACAAACCTACAGTATTCAAAACGGTGTAGTACTGGCATAAAGACAGGCACATATGCCAGTGGGGCAGAATGGAGAGCCCAGGAATAAACCCTCCCATAAACAGCCAATTGATTTTTGACAAGGTTGCCAAGACCATTCGATGGGGAAAACTGAATATACACATATGAAATAATGAAGTTGGACCCTTATTTCATACCATATAAAAATTAACTCAAAATGGATCAAAGACTTGATTTAAGGGCTAGTGCCACAAAAATTCTTAGAAGAAAACACAGGGAAAAAGCTTCATGACACTGGACTTGGCAGCGATTTCTTGGTTATGACGCAAAAGCACAAACGAAAGTAAAAAGTAAAAATACATCAGAATTAAAAGCTCTGTGCATCAAAGGATACTATGAAGAGAGTAAAAAGATAAGCCACAGAATAAGGAAACAATACTTTGGGAGGCCAAGGCGAGTGGATCACATGAGGTCAGGAGTTTGAGACCAGCCAGGCCAACATGGTGAAACCTTGTCTCTACTAAAACTACAAAAACTAGCCAGGTGTGGTGGTGTGTGCCTGTAGTCCCAGCTACTCAGGTGGCTGAGGCAGGAGTATCTCGAACCCGGGAGGCAGAGGTTGCAGTGAGCCACCATTCCGCCACTGCACTCCAGCCTGGGTGGCGACACAGTGAGAGTCTGTCTCAAAAAAAAATAATAATAATAAAATAAATAAATAAAATAAAATAATGGGGAAAAATAGCAAACCATATATATCTGATAATGGATGAAATCCAGAACATTAAAAAAAAAAAATCCTACAACTCAACAACAAAAAACCAACAACCCAATCAAAAATGGGCAAAGAACTTGAATAGCAGTTTCTCCACAGAAAATATACAAATGGCCAACAAGCCATGAAAAGATGCTCAACATCATTAGTCACAGGGAAATGCAAGTCAAAACTGCCATGAGGTACACTTTCATACTCCTGAGAGTGACTGTAATATGAAAATGATAAATAAAAACTGCTGGGAAGATGCTGGAGAAATTGGAATCCTTGTGCATTGCTGGTGGGGAATTTAAAATGGTGTAGCTACTGTGTAAAACAATTTAATAGTTCTTAAAAGTCAAACATGGCCAGGCATGGTGGCTCATGCCTGTAATCCCAGCACTTTGGGAGGCCAAGGCGGGCAGATCACCTGAGGTTAGGAGTTGGAGACCAGCCTGGCTAACATGGTGAAACCCCCATCTCTACTAAAAATACAAAAAAATTAGCTGGGTGTAGTGGCACGCGCCTGTAATCCCAGCTACTCGGGAGGCTGAGGCACAAGAATCACCTGAACCGGGAGGTGGAGGTTGTAGTGAGCCCAGATTGTGCCATTGCACTCCAGCCTGAGTGACAGAGTGAGACTGTCTCAAAAAAAAAAACCAAAAAAAAAAAAACACCAAAAGAAACCCCAAAGATTCAAACAATGCAGAATCACACAGAATAACACCCAAACATTCCTTGAGCGCCTTCTTCCATTCCCCTGAGGCAAGCCTTATCCAGAGTGTGGTGCATATCACTCTTATTCTCTCTCTAGGAATTTGCACACACATTCCAGAAATATACTATATATATGTGTGTGTGTATATATATGTGTGTGTGTGTGTGTGTGTGTGTATATTTATATATATATATATTTTTTGAGACACAGTTTCACTCTGTCGCCCAGGGTGGAGTGTAGTGGCACGATCTTGGCTCTCTGCAACCTCCACCTCCTGGGTTCAAGCAATTCTCATGCCTCAGCCTCCTGAGTAGCTGGGATTACGGGTATGCACCACCACACCTGGCCAGTTTTTTGTATTATTAGTAGAGACAGGGTTTTGCCATGTTGGCCAGCTGGTCTCCAACTCCTGACCTCAAGTGATCCGCCCACCTCGGCCTCCCATAGTGCTGGAATTACAGGTATGAGCCACTGCACCCGGCCTATATATATTTTAACATTAAAAGGACCACACGGTAAGTATTGTTATGTGACTTATTTTTTCACTAACAGCTAATCTTGAAGATCTTTCTATATCATTACATGTTAGTTGCCACCTCTTTCTCTTAAATGGCTATTAGTATTGTGTAGTTTAGATGAATCATAATTTAGGGCATTTACTTACGGGCATTTGAGTTGTTTGTAATTTTTCACTCTTATAAACTAAGGTGCAAAGAATGGAAGCTACATCTTTGAGTGTACATGTGAGTGGTACAGATAATACTGAGAGTAGAATTGCAACAAAACTTATGGGCTTGTGGCGTTTGTTGGATGCCACACCTTCTAATAAACTTCTCCAATTTACACTCTTACCAATAGTGCAGAAGACTGCTTGTTATTCTGCATTTTCACCAACACATTGTATCATCAATCTTTTGAAAATTTCAATCTAATGGATGAAAAATCGTAACAGGTTCATTTTGCCTTTCTCTGTTGGCAAGGCCAAATATCTTTTCTGAACTGTGTTGTTCAGTTTATTTTTTGAATTGTCTGTGTTCTTTGTCTATTATTTTTCTTTTGAATTATTTTTTTGTTTGTTTGTTTGAGACGGAGTCTCGCTCTGTTGCCCAGACTGGAGTGCAGTGGCGCGATCTCAGCTCACTGCAAGCTCCGCCTCCTGGGTTCACACTATTCTTCTGCGTCAGCCTCCCAAGTAGCTGGGACTACAGGCTCCCGCCATCATGCCTGGCTAATTTTTGTATTTTTAGTAGAGACGGGGTTTCACCATGTTGGCCAGGATGGTCTCGATCTCCTGACCTTGTGATCCGCCCGCCTCGGCTTCCCAAAGTGCTGGGATTACAGGTGTAAGCCACCGTGCCCAGCCTATTTTTGTTTTTTATTTGTAGGCATTCTATTAAATATTCTAGGTATTAATCCTTTGCTAAACACAATTTCTCCTTTTCAACTCCCTTTCCATTTTCATGAGGTCATATACAATAATCTTAATACTTTGCAAATTTTGTGTGCAGCTTAAGAAACATACATGGATTGATTCTGGACTTTGTGGTAGACACAGTGATGGGCCTGTCAGATTCCCCAGCAAGGAGGGAGTTGCTGCCCTGTTGCAAGGAGCTGAGTGAACAAACAGCCTGTAGCTGTGAACTTCTTTGCCCCAGGTACTCCCCTTCTGAGCCAGTGACTGAGAAAGGCAAGGAGATAAAGCCTTGGCCATTTCAGCCTGACGTGGAATAAGCCAGAGGGGCATTTGCTCAGCGCTCCCTGCTGCCAGAGCTCTCTGTTCAGGCTTCGTTGCCCTCTGACTTCTTCCTCTGCTCATTCCTGCTTCCCACTCCTTCCTTGCACCCCAGTCCCCAACTCAGTGGCTGCTTCTGGAAAACCCAACCTGCAAAGACTCACCTTTTCTATTAATCTATTTGATTATCCTTGCTCTAGTCTACACTGTTCTGATCTCCTTCTTCAGAATTTTCTTGGCTATCTTTGTACATTTTTTCTTTCACATAAACTTAAGAGTCAGCTTGTTGAATTCCATAAAGAATTGGTTGTGCTTTTAATTAGGATTGCACTCCTTTGTAAATGACGTTGGGGAGAATAGACAGCTTTAGTATGTCAAGTCTTTCCATCCATCAACACATTTCACTGTTTATTTGGATTTATTTCTTGTCGTTTAGAAAAGCCTTGCCATGTTTGCCAATGTTTAGACACATAATATTATCTTATTGTGGTTTTAATTTGCATTTCTCCAATTACCAGTAAAGATGTGTGCTTTTTTGGTATATTTATTCTCTTTGGTGAAGTGCCCATTCAACTATTTCATCCCTGTTTTAACTGGGTTGCGTATCTTTTCCTTTCTGATTTATAAAATTTCTCTAGATTTTATGTATTCAAGTACTTGGTCAGTTATGTGTGTGTCGCACTTCTCCCATTCTGTGACTAGTTTGCTTGTTTATTATTTATTTATTTATTGGATATGGGGTCTCGTTCTGTAACCCAGGCTGGAGCACAATGGCGCAGCCTCCCAGGCCCAAGCAGGCTTCTCATCTCGGCCTCCTGAGTAGCTGGGACCACAGGTGCACACCACCATGCCCAGCTAATTTCTTTTTTTTTTTTTTTTGAGACGGAGTCTAGCTCTGTTGCCCAGGCTGGAGTGCAGGGGCACGATCTCGGCTCACTGCAAGCTCCGCCTCCCGGGTTTACGCCATTCTCCTGCCTTAGCCTCCGAGTAGCTGGGACTACAGGCGCCTGCCACCATGCCCGGCTAATGTTTTATATTTTTAGTAGAGATGGGTTTCACCGTGTTAGCCAGAATAGTCTCAATTTCCTGACCTTGTGATCCGCCCGCCTCGGCCTCCCAAAGTTCTGGGATTACAGGCATGAGCCACCGTGCCCGGCCCTAATTTCTTAATTATTATTTGTAAGGAGGTCGTCTCACTATGTTGCCCAGGCTAGTCTCGAACTCCTGGCCTCAAGCGATCCTCCCACCTCAGCCTCCCAAAGTGCTGGGATTACAGGCATGAGCCACCATGCCCAGCCTCCATTCTCTTAATAGTTTATTTTGATGAATAAAAGTTTTTAAATGAATTTATAAATTAATTTAAACATTTTATAAATTTATAAATGTATTAAATGTATCTATAAATTTATAGAATTTTACAATGAATTCATTTACAAATTCATTTTTAAAATTCATTTAAAATTTTATAAATTTTAAAATTTATCAATTCTTACCATTACAGCTAATGCTTTTGTGTACTGTTGAGGATTCCCTGTCCTGATATGAAGAAACTCTCCTATATTTTCCAATAGCTTTATAATTTTATCTTTCACATTTCTGTCAGTAATCAACCTGGAGCTGATTTTTTGGTATGGTGTAAGGTAGAAGCCCAATTTCATTTTTGTACCGTGCGGATACCCAGTTGTCTCAGCACCATTTATTGAAAAGACTGTCATTTCCCCAGATGGCAGTGCCATCTCTGTCACAATCAAGTTTCTAGGTATGTGTAAATCTATGGGTTTTCA
The DNA here is from genome assembly GCF_037993035.2 of Macaca fascicularis. Taxonomy (NCBI): domain Eukaryota; kingdom Metazoa; phylum Chordata; class Mammalia; order Primates; family Cercopithecidae; genus Macaca; species Macaca fascicularis. Next base: position 169,974,334 of record NC_088378.1, read on the forward strand.
ACTCCATTCCAACAGTATCTGTCCACCCCACACCAATACCACTGTCTTTTTAATATAGCTTTATAATTCTTGATAAGAATCTGATAAGACAAGCCCTTCACTACTAGTCTTGTCCTTCCTCAAGGGCATTTTGGCTGTTCTTACTCTCTTCTTTACCTTTTCATATGGATTTCAGAGTGGGTTTGTCAAGTTCCACTCCTCACACCCACTTTCCACACACACAAAACTAAGTTTGAGATATAGGCCTGGCGTGGTGGCTCACACCTGTAATCCCAGCCCTTTGGGAGGCCGAGGCAAGTGGATCATTTGAGGCCAGGAGTTCAAGACCAGCCTGGCCAACATGGTGAAACCCCATGTCTACTAAAAATAAAAAATTAGCCGGGGATGGTGGCACATGCTTTTAATCCCAGCTACTTGGGAGGCTGAGGTAGGAGAATCGCTTGAGCGCAGGAAGCAGAGGTGGCAGTGAGCTGAGATTGCGCCTCTGAACTCCAGTTTGGGCAACAAAGCAAGACTCTGTCTCAAAAAACAAAAAACTTGACTGGGCACAGTGCCTCACGCCTGTAATCCCAACACTGGGAGGACAGGGCGGGCAGATCATGAAGTCAGGAGATGGAGACCATCTTGGCTAACATGGTGAAACCCCGTCTCTATTTAAAAAAAAAAAAAAAAAAAATTAGCTGGGCGTGGTGGCAGGCACCTGTAGTCCCAGCAGCTACTCGGGAGGCTGAGGCAGGAGAATGGTGTGAACCCAGGAGGTGGAGCTTGCAGTGAGACAAGATAGTGCCACTGCACTCCAGCCTGGGGGACAGAGCGAGACTCCATCTCAAAAAAAAAAAAAAAAAATTCTTCTTCAGTTGTAATTGTGGATTTGTCTGTTTTTCTTTGAGTTCTGTCACTTTTTGCTGCGTTGACTTTGAGGTCATGTTATTGACGGTGGATTCACATTTAAAGTGGTTATACTTTCCAGATGCATTGGGCCTTTTATCATTATGAAATATTCCTGATTGTTTGAGGGAATGCTTTTTTGCCTTAGAGTTTATCTTAGCTGATTCCAATCTTTTTTTTAAATTATATTTTAAAATCTGTTTGCCTGTTTCATTTGCCGTAGCCTCCTGTTCATGACTATGGGGGTAAGTTGCTGGAAGATGTATGGCAGTAGCTTGATTCCAGAGTCGGCGGGGGCGGGGCAGGGTGGTCTCCATTCTCTTAGTTGATTGGTTCCTAATGAGGCCTTGTCATGCCCGTCTCACCCCAGACAGCACCTCCTTGCTTCAGTCTTGGGCAGATGCTACTGCCATCTGTTGCTAAGTACAGGAGAAGTAGGGAGAGAAGCCAGCTTTCCTAACTAGCATAAATAAGGTTCTCGAGTGACTCCCGTCAGCGTTCCAGGTGACTGTGCTGTTACTTCTGTACACTGACCCAAGACTGCCCCTCCGGTACTTCTTCCTCAGCATTATGTCTTGGGTTAGTATTCCTTTTCTGTTGTATGTCTCCGCAGAATAAATCTGTGGTCTTTCTATCTTTCAAGAATTCCTCAAAATGACTGATCCACTTATGGTGTTTTCCATTCTTTGCCAGTGACACTGTGCTTTTGTTTTCATAGTGCTATATATTTGTTCTCTCATTTCATGAGTTTTGAAGGAGAAATGGGTCCAGTATGCCAACAGGATGATATTTGCAGACAATTGCTCATTTTGTTTTATATGTTTACCAAGCTAGCTTACCTCAAATCTCAATAACAAATCACATTGTTTTGGTTTTCACGATTGACAGTATATATTTTGATATGTTAATATTTCAAGCATCTGCTATATTGCCTACCTTTAAACTCTTCACATCCTCTTCTACACTTTCTTCTAATTGACTTAAATAAAAAGGCCTAAATTTTTCTTCAATGCCTGTAAGAATAAAATGTACTTTAAATTTCTTAATTATTTTCTCACATAAAATAAAAAATATTAGCCATCTATTATCTTTGAATTACTTACCTCAGTCTGTGGGCAAAGCAGTAAAATAAAAACTTAAGCTCCAAATCACTGACTCTGATAGAGACTAATAAGATGAATAGAACAAGGGATGGGCTAACACAGGAAACCAGGGGTTTCTGCTGAAATAGCCTGTGCTCTTTGTGCTTTTTATTCGTGCTGCAGTTTCTCCGGCTGCAACACAAACCGCTCCCCGATGTGAGTCCATCTCCAGCTGGACAGGGATGGGTGAACTCCCTGTTTCTGTCCCTCTGGCATCAGATTTATGAGAGGTCGGGATACTCAGAGCAAGGATTTAGAGTAATGGGTTACAGCTGTTAGCCTTCAAAGAAAAAAGAAACTTCCAGTTCCAGGAAGATGGAGTGGACATACTTTCTTCTTATTCTTCCTTCTAAGCACAACAAACACATCCTCTATATTATTTATAAAACAAACGTACAGAGTCTCTGAAAGGAGAAGAGAAGAAGGCAGACCAGCGGGAAACCTCGGGATCAGATGAAACACACGATAGCGAGTTCACTGGATTTTCTCTTTTCCTCATAGCTCAGACTTGGCTGAAAAGGTGGCAACCTCAAACCATCAACGGCCACAGATAAAAAAAATCTCCAACCAAAGCCTGCTCTTTCTAGCCAAAGAACTAAGCAAGGGGCAGACAGAAAACTAACTTTAGTCAGTCTACAGCCATGCCATCCTGAATGTGCCCAAGCTTGTCTGCCCTTGGAAGTTAGGCAGGGTCAGGTCTGGTTAGTACTTGGATAGGAGAAAACTTTTAGTCAACAACCACTCTATTCCAGCCAACCCCCACAGACAAACCCTGTGGCTGCACCCCGACCCACAGCAGCTAAGGCCAAGTGCAGAGCCTCCACATCCAACCGGTGAGACAGTAACAATGTAACTCAACAAACTCAACAAACTCAACATCCCCACCGGGGTAATGTCAGAGAAGGCCCAACAGGAAGCCAGGGCTGTCCTACCTGCCAGCTGATAATGAGCCCCTCCACTCCTATGGTGTCAGGAGAACACAAGAATAGCCTGGATTTGCCCCACATGGCAGTAACAAGACCCCCCTTCCCCACTGGGGAAGTGTCAGAGGAGGTCTAGTGGAGAATCAGGACTTTTAACATTGTCCAGTCGTAATGAGGTGCCTTCACCTCTGTGTCAGTGGGGACTATGTGGACTCTGCCAGAATTCCCACCCCTCACCAGCAGGGAAGAGGAGCCTCTGACCATGGGCGTCAATAAGGGCTGAGTGGAGAGGCTGAACTTCTACCTCCACCCAGCACTAGTAAGGTGGCCACCACTCTTCCCTTGTCAGAGCAGTCTCAGAAAAGCTCAGCCAAAACAGAAGGCTTAAAGAGGATACAGAATCTCACAACACAGTAAGAAAATGTACAAGTTTCAACAGAAAAATTACTCCTTATATGAAGAACCAGAAAGGTCCCAAACTGAATGAAATAAGACAATCAACAGATGCCAATACTGAGATGAGAGCAATGTTAGAATTACCTGTCAAGGATTTTAAAACAGCCATGATAAAAACAATTCAATTAATAGTTATGAACCTGCTTGAAACAAATGAAAAATAGTCTCAGCGAAAAAGGGGAGAATATAAATTTTAGAGCTGAAAACTTCAATGACCAAAATATAATAAAAAGCTCAGTAGGCCGGGCGCAGTGGTTCACGCCTGTAATTCCAGCACTTTGGGAGGCCGAGGCAGGCGGATCATGAGGTCAGGAGATCGAGACCATCCTGGCTAACATGGTGAAACCCGTCTCTACTAAAAATACAACAAATTAGCCGGGCAGGGTGGCGGGCGCCTGTAGTCCCAGCTACTCGGGAGGCTGAGGCAGGAGAATGGAGTGAACCCGGGAGGCGGAGCTTGCGCCACTGCATTCTCCAACCTGGGGGGACAGAGGGAGACTCCATCTCAAAAAAAAAAAAAAAAAAAGGCTCAGTAGATGGTTCAACTGTGGAATCAAGGAGAAACAGAAAAATCAGTGAACTGGAAGACAGAATGATAAAATTATCCAGTCTGAACAAGAGAGAGGAAATTAACTGGGAAAAAAAAAAAAAATAGAAAGCCTCAGGGACCTGTGGGACTATAACCAAAGATACAGTTTTTGTTGTCACAGTTCCAGAAGGAAAAGAGAAAGAGAGTGGGGGCTAAAAAGTACTTACAGAAATAATGGCCAAAAGCTTCCCAGATATGGTAAGAGGCATAAACCTACAGATTCAAGAAGCTGAGCAAAACCTAAACAGAATAAACCCAAAGGAATCCACACCAAGACAAATAACTAAATCTCTGAAAAATAAAGGCAAAGTCTTGAAAGCAGCAAGAGAAAAATAACACCTTACCTATAAGGAAAAAAAATTTGGAATGACAGAGTTCAGACATATCCTAAAAGAATGATTAAGGAAAGTTCCCTAAACAGAAAGGAAACAATAAAATAAGACACCTTGGAGAATCAGAAAGGTCTGGTTTTGTTCATGGCAGGTAGCACCTAAAATCCTTGGAGTCTTCTAAGAGTGTCTTTTGGGTGGGGTCAGAAAACTAAGCAGCTTCAGAATGGGGGCTAGCAACCAGAAAGACCAAGCTATAATTAGAAGGTTGGGACTTTGAGCTCCACCTTTGACTTCCAGTGAGGAGAGAGGGACTGGAGATTAAGCTCAAGCACCAATGACCATGATTTAATCAATCATGCGTATGTAATGGAACTTCCATAAATCACCTTAAATGGGAAGGTGTGGAGAGCTTCAGGTTGCTGAACACATAGAAGCACCAGAACGTGGTGTGTCCTGAAAGGCTGTGGAAGCTCTGTACACCCTCCTCCCATACCTCACCTTGTACACCTCTTCCATTTGGCTGTTTCTGAATTGTACCCAGTACAGTAAAAGGGGAGACATAAGTAAAATGTTTTCTTGAGTTCTGTGAGTCTTTCTAATGAATTCCCAGACCTGAAGTGGGGCTTGTGGGAATACTCAAATAAATTTGTAGTTGGCTGAGCAGAAGTGTGAGTAGCCTGGGTACCCAATGCTGGTGAGGATGCAAGAACCTGCATCACGCAGACACCGAATATAAAATGGCACAGCCCCTCTGGGAAAATGTTTGGGAATTTTTTAAATAAACTGTACATGAAACTACCATACAACCTAGCTACTGCACTCCTTGGTATTCCAGAGAAATGAAGACTTATATTCACACAAAAACATGTACATGAATATTTACAGCTGCTTTAGTCCCAACAGTTAAGAACTGGAAACAAGTCTTTCAAGGAGTGAATAGTTAAACTGTGGTACATCCACACCATAGAATACTGCTCAGCAAACATCCAGGCACCTTTCCCCATCCCTGTATGACAGGGCCAGTCTAAATGGCAAAATACTTTCTAAAGATGCCAGCTAAACAAGGGAGGGGATGGAAATAAAAGAGGTGAAGAAGCAAAGAAGGCTGGTGAAAGCCCATACACGGATGAATGGAGAAACGAAATGCAGTCTATTCATACAATGGAATATTATTCAGCCTTGAAAAGGAAAGAAATTCTGACATCTGCTACAACACAGATGAACCTCGAGGACATCATGCCAGGTGGAATCAGCCAGACACAAAAGGACAAACATTGTATGGTTCCACTTATATACGGTACCCAGTGCAGTTAAATTCGTAGAGACAGAAAGTAGGATGGGGGTTGCCGGGGCAGGGAGAGAGATGATGGAGAGTGAACGTACTGTGGGACTGTACTTACTGCCCCTGAACAGTGCACTTGAAAACAGTTACAATGTTAATTTGAAAGTTATGTATATTTAAACCCAAGTTAAAAAGTTAGTTACAAAAAAAGGAAACAAGAAGGCCTTATGTGCCTTCATGCTTTTGAGAGATGGCTTCTTTGCACTGAACAACATGTTTGAAATCTAGAAAATCAGTTTAAAACCACAAGTAAAGTTGAACTCAGTTTTCTGAGGATTCAAACCAAGTTCCTAACAACATCTTACTGGGAAAATCACCACACAGGATGCATCCTACACAGTCAGAAAAGATGCTCTTACCAGGAAATGTCGGCCGAGCTTCTGGATTCGCTTCCCAGCACAGCTTCATGAGGCTGATAATTTCTCTTGGGCAGTACTCAATGATGTCGTCCACATCTGGCCTGTTCCCCGATTTTATGCACATTATCAGCTGCTGCTCACAGATAGCATCTGTAAAGCAAAGAGGAGCTGAGGTTGAGACTTTCAGGTCTTGCTCCTCTCTCAGGCAGGAAGGTGACAGAACTTGAACAATACTGCTCATTTTTTTCAGCCTCTGGTATGCCTGTGGTACGGCTGCCTCATTCTATAGAGTGGAATATGTCAGCTCTTTGTCTGACATATTCCACTACAGAGATGACCAAACAATAGCTTAATGTCTGCAGATAAAACAAAATTCTCAACAAAGCTACCTGCTGATGGAACAGAGATTATGTGGGCAAGGCCAGTGGCACGCTCCATGTGCAAAGGCAAATATGGGACAGTCCTTGCCTTTAGGAGCTCAAGTTAATGAGAGTGACTTAAAACACAAGAGTGATCATTGCTATTCAAAAAGGATGGGGCTGGGCACGGTGGCTCATGCCTGTAATCCCAGCACTTTGGGAGGTTGAGACAGGCAGATCACGAGGTCAAGAGATCAAGACCATCCTGGCCAACATGGTGAAACCCCATCTCTACTAAAAATACAAAAATTAGCTGGGCGTGGTGGTGCACACCTGTAGTCCCAGCTACTCGGGAGGCTGCGGCAAGAGAATTGCTTGAACCTGGGAGGTGGAGATTGCAGTGAGCTGAGACTGCGCCACTGCAATCCAGCCTGGTGACAGAGTGAGATTCCGTCTTAGAAGGAAAAAAAAAAAAAAAAAAAAGAATGTACAAGGGGCTCCAGTAGCACAACCCTGACTAAAAAGATCCAGGAAGGCTTTGTTGAGTCCAGAAAAATTAGCAGGTAAAGAATGGGAAAGGGGGACTTAAGGAGGAGAACTCCAGGCAAGAGAAGCAGGATATCAACAGACTAGAAGTCACAGAGATCATGACACATCCCAGAAATTCCTCACTCAGTCTAACTGACAAAGAAGGGAGGGTCAGGGATGAGGCCAGTAGAGAAGCAAAGGCCAGAATATTCCACACTAAGGAATTCGAACTTCATCCTGAACACCATGGAGCATCTGGGAAGGATTTCCAGTATGTGAGGGAAAGGGTCACATGTGCCTTTTAGGACGACCATTTTGGCTGCCACATGAATGGTGGACAGTGGAAGGAGCCTGCCGCAGAAACAGTGAGGGTTTGAACTAAGCAGAGGCCAGTGGGGACAGAGAGAGGCAGATGGGTTGCAGATATATCTTGAGTCATATATATATCTTGAATTCATAGGTTTTGAGATCTGATAGAATGTGGGAGAGAGAGGCAAGGGCAAGTCTGGGATGACTCTAAGGTTTCTTATTGGGCAACTTGGTAAAAGGATGGCCATGCCACTTCCTGAGCATATGAAGAGGAGTGAAGCAGGGCGAGCTGCAGGACAGTGTCGACAAGATGGGTGTGTTTGGGGGATGCTGCTTTGGAGGTTCCTTTGGTGCCTGCAATGGATCTGACCATAAGACAAGTGGATATCCAGGCCAGAGCCAGAGACACAGATTTAAGAAGCATTTGCAAAGAGATGATCATCAAACCACGGGAGCTGATGATCACCCAAGATGAGTATGTAGGGAAACATCCATTAGTTTATGCACTTAACAAACTGAAGAGTGTCTCTGTTCTCCTACACAAGCCACGACTTACTCATCTTTATATTCCCGGTGCCGACTAAAGTGCCCACAGTAGGGACTGAAAAGAAAGAATTCTTGAATGAAGGAGTAAGTGAATGAGTGAAAGTATGAAGTGTATGCCTTGTAGTGTGAAAGACTAAGTCCTCACAAGCAGAAACAATCAACTTTCCTGTCTAGGAAGAACCCTGGAATTTTACAGCATCTCTCAAGCTAATGACACGTTATCAAGAGTCCTATTCATCCTATGATCACTGATTCCTAAATGGGATTACTCATTCATTCAACAAAAATTTACTGGGCACCTATTAGTTCCAGGCACAGTGAGTGTAGATGCTGAGGAGACAGCAGAGGATAAATCAGATATGGTCCTTGCCCTCACGGAACTCACAGTTTAGCAAGCAAGACTGACATTAAAAGAATAAACAATTATAAACCTTAACTGATTTCACTGAAGCCCATTACTTCATATGGCAGTGTTGGTTCATATCAAACCCCACTCCTCTAATGCCTTACTTTCATATGGCTCCTTATTTGCAAATATCGCCCAAAGTACGACGGCAAAGCTGTACACATCTGACTTCTCCGTGGGCTTTGCGTTGACGTCGTTCAGGTGCTCGGGCGCCATGTAGTAGAGGGTGCCGCCGTTCTTCTTAGAGGTGCCGTCCACTTCCTTCAGCTCATTGTGCTCTTCTTTACTCAGTTTGCTCCACATCTTAAAGGAAGCAAGGCCGAGGTCTGCGATCTGCGAAAGACATCGAGCCACGGGGATTATTTGGTGAAGGCCATAAGCAAATCAGATCTGACTTTAAATCTAGGGCTTGTCCAGTATACATAAGGTATGGTAAATTTTCCTGAAACGGTTTCACTGGGCAGGTTCAAAATGGCGACTTCTCAACAGACTCATAGAAACTGTGTGTCTCCTCAGCCATTTGTAAAATCTCCCCGCAGGAAACGTTACATGAAATTCTGGTATCGCATTCCTTATGCAATAAGGGGGAGGGGAAAAGCAGAAGAGGTTTCTGACAAGAATAGTAACAACCAAATATATTTGTTCTAATTCCCCATTGACTCTGCATATGTTTTTCAACTATTTCTGGGGCTTGGGGGAAAATGGTTATTTTCTTCTCTGCACATTTATGTAGCAGACAGTGGCTAAGTACTACACCTTCTATTTCCCCAAATGGCGTCCAGAGGCCCATGGATGCGAGTGTCCAAGGATCCCAAAGACACGCTGAGGATAAGGACTGCAGTGTTGCTTGTTTTGAGCTGTAGCCTGAACCTAAGAGAAGAAGGGGTGGGAAGGAGGAGAAAAACAGACAAAAAGCAGAGAGAAAAATACCAAGGTCAGACGCAGAACAAGAACAGAGTTGGCAGGGCAAAATGACAGAGCAGTGCAGTGAAGAAGAGAACACAGGTGCCAGTTCCACTTCTGCCTGCAGGAATCCAAGCGAGCATGTGGGGATGAACTGTGGCACATGATTACCTAAAATCCACAGATTCTAACCCACGACATAAGAGGGAAGTCACGAATTTGAAGATAGGTTATGAAGGAGGAATTTTTATTCCCAGGCCTTTTTTTAAAGGCCTGTCCAAGACTAGGACAAAGCACTAGACGTAGAACCTGCTGGTGGAGAGAGGCCCCTGTGTCAGCAGCTCCTGAGTGCCTCCCCCAGGGCTGCCTCCCCCAGGGCTGCCTCCCCCAGGGCTGCCTCCCCCAGGGCTGCTTCCCCTTTTGGATGCTTGTGCTTGGATTCCTGCTGCGAAAGCCAATTAGATATGACACTCCCCGCTAGCTAAATCCTGCCCTTGAATGAACAAAAGAAAAACCCCTTTCCCTTGTTCCCTTTATGACAATGGAAAGAACGTGTTCAAAGGAAACTGATTTTTTAAAACACAGAAGCAAATAATCAAATAAAAATATAAAACAAAATTTCAAAGTAGAAGTTTTTGATGCACTGCTGATCTCTTTTTTTTTTTCTTAGAGGCAGAGTTTTGCTCTTGTGGCCCAGGCTAGAGTGCAATGGCACAATCTCGGCTCACCACAACCTCCGCCTCCCGGCTTCAGGTGATTCTCCTGCCTCAGCCTCCCAAGCAGCTGGAATTACAGGCATGCGCTACCACGCCTGGCTGATTTTGTATTTTTAGTAGAGATGGGGTTTCTCCATATTGGTCAGGCTGGTCTTGAACTCCCAACCTCAGGTGATCTGCTCACCTCAGCCTCCCAAAGTGCTGGGATTACAGGCATGAGCCACCGCACCCGGCCGCTGATCTCACTCTTAGGCCATATCTGAACTCTAAAGATTTTCTGCACGCACCCTCATTCCCCTGCATTTCCAGAGGAGGGGAGTCTTGGTGACACATTATGGCACCAATGGCCCATTCCAGGATGTAAAGGGCAACTTTTGAATGTTTCTAACAGAGGAGAAAAACACAATCTAGGAAAGAGGACTTCTCATCTCCCCCACTCAATTCCACTCCTCCCCAAAAGATATGAGTTATCCTGACAGTTATCTCCTGATCCCATCAAGCCTGCGTCTTTCCTTTCAATCGCTGGTAGAGCCCTTCAGCACCATCATCACCAGTTATAAGCTGAGCTAGGTCTTCCTTTAGCTTCTCCAGTTTACAAGAATGGGTTTACATTGGAGAATTAAAACTAAAATCACCCAACTTTCTGGAAGCCTACAGATGATGGTTTACCTTAATGTGGAAGTCATCATCAACAAGGATATTTTCAGGCTTCAGGTCCTTGTGTATCACGCCTTTTCCATGTAAGTAGCACATCCCTTCAATGATTTCCACAATTATCCTTCCTTTTACAGAAAGCGGGGTACTCATCTAAAACAAGTGACATTAAGTCTATGAAATGGAAAGGTAATCAAATAGGCCAAAGCAACTGTTTCATGAAAGGGTGGTGGGATCTGAGCCTGAGGAGAGGGTTACAGGTTTCCTTCCAGCAGACGCACCACAGCACTGCTGTCACTGGAAAACAAGAAAGATTTCATTCTTGGAGGGCAAAAGGTATTCATGTTGTATTTTGTTAGTGTAAAAACAAAAATCCCACAATAATTTGGTAATGTATAAAATACTATAAAATTAAGCTCCTTGAGAACAAAAATATATATTATTTAGGACTGTATCTTTAGAACCTAGGATTATACCTGGAATGCTTGCTGAATGAATGGATGAATAAATATATAAGCAAGCATTTTCTATGGGATACTCATACGATGTCATACTAAGTTTACATTAAGGACATGAACAATGCCATGGAAATGTCACATGTAAAATAACATTAAGAGAAAAAAGAATACAAGGGAACATGTTCACACTGATTACAATCATAGAAAAATCTGAGATAAACATGATGTTAAAACGACAACGCTTCAGTGAATTAATATCTATTTGATGACCTGGTAGCAGATACTTCAGGCTTTTGTAGAGTCTCAGGTCACTGGTTCCTATAATTGTATTCTTATTATATGAACATCAATATTAACAAACAATTCCAGTTTCTATTATAGTGGTTAAAATAGTTTTGCTTCACAACAAAAAATCAGTATACAAACAAGATGTTTCCTAAAAATTTATATGTATTTTGGTTGTTGGTTAACAGGAAAAAAATTTTAATGACAAAAGTGAGATTCCAAGTCTATCCCTCAAACCATATTTATGACATAGCGCAGCTGAGCGACACTGTTAATAGCTTGCTCACCACCAAACAGAAAGGAGCAGAAGAGCAGCTGAGCGACACTGTTAATAGCTTGCTCACCACCAAACAGAAAGTAGCAGAAGAGATGTTTGCCCTTCCTCTTTGGTATACCTTTGGACTTAGGGAACACTTCGGAGCAAGCAAAGTAAGTTGGTCCTCCTCTCTCTTCTCTTTCTGCTTCTCTCTCAGGTCCTCCTGATGTCCTGACCGAGTCCAAACAGGCACACCTGAACTCTCCCTGATCCTGCAGAATGCCTCATGTCCCAAATGACTTCTCTCTCATCTCAGAAGCTAAGCAGGGTTGCGCCTGGTTAGTACTTGGATGGGAGACCAAAGACTTATTTCCCAATCAAAATGTTTACTTCAAACAGCTGATTTTCTCTCGTGCTGGGGTGGAGAGCAATCTGATCAAACTATAATACCATGAGTGTAAGTGATCACCGCTTCTCCTTCCCAAAGGTATTTTTGTGAGGTGCCTGTTGGCTTGGCAATTGTGGGATAGGAGAAGAAAGTGGAAAAGTGGGAGTATTTGCCACAAAGGCAGCCATATCCCGCCACCCCTCCCCATACCTTGTGCAATCTATGCTCTAGCCAAACCCAGGAATTTACAGTTCCCCAAATTTGGCAGTCTCTACATGGTATTCTCTCTGCCTAGCACACTTGTTCCCTAATTCTCTGCTTCAAAACATCCACCTGTCATTCACATCAGAAGCCCTTCTTGTCTATCCCAAGCTGAGTGGGTGCGTCTCGTCTGCACTCCCACAGCGGACGACGAGTACGTCTATCAAAACACCCTCAGCTGGGAGCGGTGGCTCATGCCTGTAATCCCAGCACTTGGGGAGGCCAAGGCGGTTGGATCACAAGGTCAGGAGTTCAAGACCAGCCTGACCAATGTGGTGAAACCTTGTCTCTACTAAAAATAAAAAAATTAGCCAGGCATGGTGGTAGGCGCCTGCAATCCCAGCTACTCAAGAGGCTGAGGCAGGAAGATTGCTTGAACCAGGGAGGTGGAGGTTGCAGTGAGCCAAGATCGCACCATTGCACTCCAGCCTGGGTGACAGAACGAGACTCCTCTCAAGAAAAAAAAAAAAAACCACCACATAGCTGGGTGCAGTGGCTCATGCCCATAGTCCCAGCTACTCAGGAGGCTGAGGTGAGGGGATCATTTAAGGCCAGGAGTTCAAGCCTGCAGTGCACTGTGACTGTGCCACTGCACTCCAGCCTGAGCAACACAGTGAGATCTCGTTCTCTTAAAAAAGAAAAAAAAAACCACCATCACACCATATCACTCATTTAGTCACCTGCCTCCTTTTACTGCCTGCGTCGCATTAGCTATTGATTTATAAGCTACTAGCGCAAGGCCTTCATCTTAACAGGCACATTAGCTTTTAAAAATGTTGTCAAATAATTTGATTTTGGTAAACAATTTTTATTTTTGTTTTAAATCCTATCCAGTGTTGTTGCCGCTAATGTTCTATATTTATTTTAAAATAAAACTTTGTTGAATGGTTTCAAAGTGCAACCGCTAATACTCTGTCTGCTCTTACGGTCATTTACAGTGTACATCCTTTCATTAATCAATCCATATTTAATTGTCATCCCATCATGCATATACTCCACATCAGATGATGTCTGCAACGTGAAGACAGGGCCTATCTCTGAACTGTAGATTGTAGAACAGCAGACAGGTATGGTAAACAGCCAATCACATTCCTAAGACACAGACTACGGAGGACTGTCCGCAGGATCGAGAGGATGAAGAGACCACTCTCAGGGCAGCAAAAGGCAAGGAAGATTTTGAGACAGGGTCTTGCTCTGTTCACATGCACCTTGTATTTTTTGTAGAGATGGGATTTCACTGTGTTATCCAGGCTGGTCTTGAACACCAAGGTGCAAGTGATCCTCCTGCCAAAAGTGCTGAGATTACAGGAGTGGCCCACTCACTGGGCCGGATCAAGGCAGAGATGTTTTAAGGAGAAACTGACTTCAGGAAATTGAGCCTGTAATCCCAGCTACTTGAGAGGCTGAGGTGGGAGGATCGCTTGAGACCAGGTGTTTGAGTTCAGCCTGGGCAACATAGCAAGACCTTGTCTCTATAAGAAAAGGAAAAGAAAATTCAAACTACCAAGCAATTTGCAAATTTTATACTAATGAGCTGCAAACACACACCCCAAGGGCAGCCATAACAGACAGCCAGGGCCCAAGCGCTGGGGATCCCCGTGTGGGGGGGCACTCTCTACCTCGGCTTTTAGCACGTGCATCAGGTTGCCCCTCTCCATGTACTCCATCACCAGGGAGTAGTTCCCTTCCTCTATGATGACGCCCAGGAGCTTTACCACCCGGCTGTGTCTCAGTCTGTTCATCATCTTCGCCTCCTCCAGGAGGGCCTCGTTGTGCCTGTGGGCAGGAAAGGTGCTATGCTGAGGTTGGCAGAGCCAGCACCTCAAGAGCCTGGTGTACACTTCCAACGCATCACTCCCACCTGCTGGGGTCATGCTTGAGTCTGTACCTATCTCTTCCAGGCACAGGCCAGAAGCATTAGAAGGCAGAGCAGTTTCTCACTTCTCCACAGTTCTCCTGCCCAGTAACTGGCAGTGCATGCTCAAAAAATGTAAATCAATGAAGGAATGAATGAATGAATCAATGAATGAAAAGTACATGAACAGCAGCAAGGTAACCTGAAAAAAGACCGTGCTGGACCGTGTGACTGAAAAAACAAACAAACAAACAAACAAACAAAAACAGCCTCTCTCAAAACCACTCTGACAAAGGAGGGATAGGGGTAAAACCACTCTACTGGTTGCTTTCAAGGGAAGGTTCTCAGAACCTCTCAGGAATGAACTGCCTTTTTATTTTCATACTTAGGGCTGGTCCTCACTGAAAATGTGAAGAAAGTGAATAGGTCTGTCTTCACCCATCCTCCTGTTTCCTTTTCATTGTCCCCCTCACCACACTTCTCTCTTTGTCTTTCTCTATTTCCTTCTTGTTCATGTCTCTTCTGTTACTTACTAGCTGTGAGCCCTTCACCACCCAGCCTCGGAGTCCGCGTCAGCGACAATAACATAAGAGCCGTCGTCACCCTGACATCTTGGCAGGCTCTCTCTCACTCTACCCACCAGCGGCTCTACGGCAGCCAGCGTCCCCATCCCGCTCCGAGCTTGCCCACCCACTCACTCTACCCACCAGCGGCTCTACGGCAGCCAGCGTCCCCATCCCGCTCTGAGCTTGCCCACCCACCCCTGCCCCCACTCACTCAATGCAGTTGGGCCCCCTGTACACTGTTTTCATGATCACGAAGCCCTGGGTTCTGTGGAAACACAGAGACACCTTCCCGAAGCCTCCGCTGTCCAGTTCTGCCCTCTCCAGGAAGTCACTGGATTTCATCTTAATGACATTCAAGGACATGTCTGGTTGCATTCTGAAGCTCAAGAACACCCAAAATGCTGCCACTTTTCTCCCCCGGTCAGAGCTGTACCCTGTGAAGAAAACAGAGACAACACCTCAGGGCAACAAGAATATATATATAATTATTATTATTATTATATTTTCTCCTTTGGAGACAGGGTCTCACTTTGTCACTCAGGCTGGAGTGCAGTGGCACAATCACAGCTCACTGCAGCCTCGACCTCCTGGGCTCAGGCAATCCTCCCCCCTCAGCCTCCTTGAGTAGCTGGGGCCACAGGTGCACCCCACCATGCCCGGCTGATTTTTCAATTATTTGTAAAGAGTTGTGGGGAGGCAGAGTGGTCTCACTATGTTGCCCAGGCTGGTCTCGAACTCCTAGGATCAAGGGATCCTCCCACCTCAGCCTCCCAAAGTGCAGAGATTACAGGTATGAGCCATTGCCCTTGGCAGAAAAGATCATTTTTAAAAACTTTTGTAACATTCCACATGCTTGATGTGCCTTGGATTTTTGAGGATAGACTTACAGTCATCTGATGAGCTATTTTTCATATTTTTAAGAATCACAGAAGACTATAATATTTATTCCCTCAGCCTTTTTATTTCTGGCAATATGGAGCATTAGAAAATTTTAAGAACTCTCCGGCTATAAAGGACATAAGTATGTTGGACAACATAATACAAACATTCACTGAAATGCATACCAGAACTCCGTGGAAAGGAAAAGAACTGTAGGGACAGAAACGGCACCAGAGGCAGGCAGTAGCTCACACAGGGCAGTGCCAATCTTGCCATCCAGAATTCGAGGTTTAGAGCCCAGCTGAGGTCAAGGAATGCAAGAAAAGCAGGTAGAATGAAGACTCCCTGCTTAACACTGCACTGCTCAATGTGCTACCCCTTGATGAAAGGATGAACTAGAAAAAAAGCAGCCTGTGGCAAACAAACATATTTGTTGGACTGGGCACAAGGTATTTAAAAAAAAAAAAAAAGTCTGTGCAAATTTATAACCTTGGGCCTGTCTTCAAATAGATACAGACTTTGAAATGAGAGGATCCCCTAAACTATGAACAGGAAGTGGTCACAGGCTGATGCCATCCTGAGGTTATTGGCTAAAGCAAACAATACCCTCAAGCCAGGCTAGACAGAATTCCCACAAATACAAATTTAACATAAGCTCCCTTTCCAAAATTATAAAACACAAAAGAAAAAATTCGCCGTGAGACAGACCCTGCAGCTACAGCAAACAGCAGTAGTAAGCACCAAAGAACTTCAGTAAATTAACAACTGAAAGGCAGTAGAAAATGAATAGGTTTAAGAAATTATGAACAAAAGGAATCTGAAGAATATAAAAAGAACAATGCAAACTCTAAGAAGAAAATGTGAAAAAGGAGTAGAATTTGGAGAATATCCATCAGGGCTGTGAAGTATATAGCGTCAGATCTCAAAGCACAGCTATTTGCTTCATCCTTCCTCCCTTCTTTTCTTCCATTCATTCATTTTCCCCAAACTGAAATGAAGAATAAAAACCCATGGAGAACCACAATGAGACACCACTACACAACTACCAGGATATCCAAAACTAAAGACTCATAGCACCAAATACTGGCAAACATGAGAAGCAACCAGACCTCTCAAACATCAATGGTGGGAGTATAAAATGGTACAAACACTTTGGGAAAAGGGCTGGCAAAGAGCTTCATGGCAAAACAGAAACCCTATGCAAACCAACAGGACACGTACACACTGGTGTGTGCATGTGAATGTGCATGTCTGTGTTTTGATTTGAGAGTAGGAGGAGGGCTATGAATGTTTTGTATTCCAGAAATACCCAAATCCCAGCTGGGCGCGGTGGCTCACGCCTATAATCCCAGCACTTTGGGAGGCTGAGGAAGGCAGATCACGAGGTCAGGAGTTCAAGACCAGCCTGGCCAAGATGGTGAAACCCCGTCTCTACTAAAAATACAAAAATTAGCCAGGTGTGGTGGCACGCGCCTCTAATCCCAGCTACTCGGGGGGCTGAGGCAGGAGAATTGCTTAAACTTGGGAGACAGAGGTCGCAGTGAGCTGAGATCGTATGCCACCGCACTCCAGCCTGGGCAACAAAATGAGACTCTGTCTCAAAAAAACTAAAATTAAATAATAAATATGTACATCCAAATACAGACCATGAAAAATAACCTTTCTGGGGCATAAAATACTCATAGAAATTTCATAGGCATAGATTTTGTTTATAAAACCACGAACACCTGCACTATGACCCAGCAATTCCAATCCCAAGAGAAATGAAAACGTATGTCGGAAAACACTTGTAAAATGTGCATAGCAACTTTATTCATAATAGCTCCAGACTGGAAACAGCTGTCCATCAATAAGAGAATGAGTGAACACAGTGTGGTATATGAACACAATGGGATACTACTCAGCAATAAAAATGACTGCTGATACACATGAATGAAAACAGCATGAACGAAATGCAAAAACGTGATGAGTGAAAGTATATGAAAGAATACATACTATGTAATTCTATTTATATGATGGTTCAGAAGTCAAAACCAATCTGTGCCAGAAAAAGAACACTGGCCACCTGTGAGCATGGTGAGGCTGGGCGGGCAGGGGCATGAGGGAACTTTCTGGGGTGATGATAATGTTCTAAGATATCAGTGGGGGCTAGGGTTGCAGGCATACGCATCTGCCCATACTCAGCAGATGTACTCCTAACAACTGAAGGTAAATTTTACATCAAAATACAAACCTGTGAACATGTTGAACTCTAGCTAGTGGTATGCATGCTGAAGTATTTAGAGATGTGTACCTGGAAATAGATCAAAAAGTCAGATAGAATGATGGACAGATGACGGGAAGGGAGATGGAGAATTACATGATGAAGCAAGCGGTGTTAAGATGATACTCGTGGTGGACGTAACCTTCGGACTTTGGTGTTTTTCATGATAAAATGTTGGAGGGCGGGGAGTTAAAAATGAAAAAAATAAATACCTTGGGGAGAGGGGATTCTGGAAACCCCTTGGCTGCCCATGGTGTTGTGCAGTGGGCGGCTCCAGGTGACTCAGGTAACCAGCATTCTACGCCTCATCTAAAGGCTGTGGGCCAGCTCTGTCTAGCAGAGGAAGCTCACACAGCAGCATCTATGCGCCTTCTTTCCTAGGACATAAGACATTACCAAACAAGAGGAAGTGCCCTCAGGAAACAAGTACATCGGTGGGACATGGGCAGTGGGTGGAGGTGAGGGGCTGCCTAGATGAAGGCCTGAAGACTGAGGGGTGGGGTTAGGCAGGCGCTTGAGGTAAGAGACCAGGGGCCATAGCTCCAAGAGCACCGGCCCTCCACTATGAACGTGAACTCTAGCTCTGTGACTCACCAACCTGTGACCCTGGGTCACTTGTGACTCAATTTCCTCATCTGCAAAATGAAACAATGACCGCCTCACAGAAGTGGTAAGGATTATGAGAAAAAAATATGTATACATTTATATACGTATACATATAAATATACATATATTTGTATATGTATAAATATATATAATACGATACATGATATAAAATATATATTTGTGCATATATATGTGTGTATATATATTTGTGTATGTGTATATATACATATATTTGTGTATGTGTATATGCATATATATTTGTATACATAGATATATAGCTATATTTGTATATATATACACATATATGTGTATTTATTTATATATGCATATATATGTACATATGTATATATTTGTGAAAACACGTTTGTTACCTGCTTTATGTCTCTGGCTATGGCTGGCCCAGCCACCCACGTGTTTATCCACACGGATGGTATTTCCTTGGGCTTTGAGAATGCCAGCATTCTCAGCTGGGATCACTGTCAGCAGGGCCCTACTGAGCAATCCTAGTGAGAATGAGGTAGGAGGGGGTGGAGACAGCGGGCTTAAAAGATAACATTGATTTTAGGCCTCCTTTTTCATTCACTACAGATCACTGGAGCATGCAGAACTGCAAAGTCTTCCCCATTCCATAAAGGTCATCTGTCCCACCCTCTTAGGCCACATTCTTCCAACTTCTTGCCTGGTTAGGTGTCAGAGAACTGTCATTTTGTCAAGGAAGCCATCCTAAGTCTTCCCATTAGACATTTTCACAGGTAAGACAGTACTGTAATTGAGAATTATTTCTCATGAAGTTCACAGAAGGCAGGAAACTTGTCTTGTGCACCGTTTCCAGAGCCTAGCAGAACCCAATGTATGCCGGTCCATCATCAAATGAATAACTATTTTAAAAAGAGAACTATGTAATTGTCTAAAAATAAAAAATATTGTTAAATGAATTACAGCACACTCCTAACAGAATATTGTATAGCCATTCAAAATTGTTTTTGACGAATAAATCTGTAAAAATTATATTCACATTTGTGTGATATATATATATATATGTAAATAAAGATGTAAGTACAGAAAAAAAAGACATAAAGACGCCAAAATGTTAACAAGGATTGTATCTTGATGGTAGGGTGATTTTTGCTTTCTTCTTTACACTTTTACTATGTTTTCCAAATTTTCCCCAGTAGACATGAATTAAATGTAAAATTAAAATTTTTTTTTGAAAGGAATAATTCCTTGACTCAGTATTTCTTTACTCTGAGGGATCAAATCAGAGATGCTGATAAAGATTATGTGCAAAGCTGTTCCTGGTAGCATTACATAGAACAGCAAAAGTAGGTAAAATACTTAGTATGTACAGAGAAGAGAATCAGTTATGTCCATCAACACTCTGAAATATATCTAGCAGTTTGCAAAAGCGATGCTGTAAGAATGTTTAATAATATTAAAAATGCTCACAGACAGTAAAGAAACAAGCAGGAACTACAACATGCCCTGAAAAATGCCCTTTTGGGTAAAAGGTTTCTACTTTATGAGGAGTCCTATCTGGTATCTCTCCTTCAGTCTCCACCACATCTCCTCAAATTTGTCAAGACCAACTAGGACCTGCAGGTGCTCCTGAGTGTGGTGGAGCTTGGGAAGGCCTCTAGTTGGGTCCACCGGATTTTGGGAGCTTAACTCCTGACCCAAGTCAGTTCTCCTTATAGTCTTGCGGTTTGCTAGTTTAGTCTGATGTTAATCTTAGGCATCTTTTGCATGATTTTCAGTGATTTCTTTTGTTTTTGCTATCCACCCCTTTTTTTCCCACATGAAAGATTCAACTTTATGAGCACTGTATATCTTAGGAAGGCCTTGTGAGTAGTTGAATGAAGGAAATCCAAAAACACTGAATTTAGGCAGCTTATATAGACATATTGCATAACCATATTATTACAAAGCCATGTTACAGAGTAAGAAAGACATGCTGGCCTGTTATATCAACTAATTTTAAGTAATAATTATGTCCATTTGAATGCAATTTGTAAATGTTTTCCATAAATAAATATTAATTCAGGGACTCAGGACAGTGAATTTTTTTCTATTGAAATTAATGTGAAATCCCAAGGAATTTCACAAATTACCTTCTAAGGCAGGGTGAGTATACATATCAAAATATTCTAATTAACTTTTCTCCATTTTTCTGTGATGACTACACATAACAAGAGAATGGCAGAAAATGCTAGTTGCCCACCTGCCATTGCCCTCTTTCTTCCCACTAACAGAATTGATTTTGCTCAGTTATCCAAGTGACCAGAGGATTTCTCCAACTTCCATGATTACAGCAGCCTGATGCTTTCCCTGGATAAACAAAAGTTCTGAGCAAGGAAGAGACTTAAGGACCAGCAAGGAAGGACCAGCAAGAGACAAGAATTGAAACAGAGTTTAAACAAGCATCATGACCCCTGAAGCAAATTTTATCATGATTTCAATTTGCAAATAAAGAAACTAAGATTTGGAACTAAATGATCCACCTAAAGTGGCAGGATCCTGGAATGAAATCTTTGTCCCTTCATTCAAACTTTCACTGTTGGCTCACTAATACATGCTACTTCTCTAGATAGCAAATAATCTGTCTTTGGAAAAATCCAGATGCAGAGACCCACTCTTACAGCCTTACTCATCTATGTTAAATGAATATGCCACAGTCAGAAACACGGAGAAAGTGCAGAATAAATTTTTTAAATACAGGAAGGCGGGGCGAAGGGGCTCATGCCTGTAATCCCGGACTTTGGGAGGCCGAGGCGGGCAGACTGCCAAGAGCTTGAGACCAGACTGGCCAACCTGGTGAAACCCTGTCTCTACTAGAAATACAAAAATTAGCCAGGTGTGGTAGTGTACGCCTGTAATCTCAGCTTCTTGGGAGGCTGAGGCAGGAGAACTGCTTGAACACCAGAGGCGGAGGTTACACTGAGCCACGATCGTGCCACTGCACTCCAGCCTGGGCGACAGAGCAAGACTCTGTCTTCAAAACTAAAAATAAAAATACAGGAAACATATGGCTCAAAATCAATGTTCTACAGATTAATACAGTCAACCATTTTTGCCAGAATGTAATATCCAACTAAAGCATGGGAAGTTAAATATTTTCTTCAGATTCTCAGATCATATGGGTGTTAACAGGTTATAAATCAATAAGCACCAAAATGTAAGCTGCCCAGTTTGAAACAGACTATTTAAGAACTTTTCTTAATACTCATTAATATTCACAATCCAGAAAGTACAATATATCTCTGGGGCTCAGTATAGTGCAGACAGAGGAAAATGAGTATTAAAGTTATCATTTTTGCCATTTTATCAGTAATAATGATACACTCCAAATTTCATTTTAAACAAGCCTAGTCTTCTCTTCACTTTTTGTGAAGAGTTGCAGTACTCCACATTATTTTATTTTTTTTTGAGACAGAGTCTCCCTCTGTCGCCCATGATAGAGTGTAAGTGGCACCATCTCTGCTCACTGCAACTACCGCCTCCTGGGTTCAAGCCATTCTCCTGCCTCAGCCTCCTGAGTAGCTGGGATTACAGGGACCCGCCACCACATTCGGCTAATTTTTGTATTTTTAGTAGAGACGGGGTTTTGTCATGTTGGCCAGGCTGGTCTCGAACTCCTGACCTCAGGTGATACTCCCACCTCGGCCTCCCGAAGTGCTCGGATTACAGGAGTGAGCCACCGTGCCCGGCCCAGTACTCCACATTTCTAATATGACAATTTCCTCTTGACTCAATCCATCTTCCTAGCAGTCACAGAACGCAGATGAGTACTAAGTCACTGCACATTTCAAAGTTCACCTCCTGCCTTGGCTTCTTCAAGTGTAAATCAGGGAAGAATTAATCGTTGGAGCAGCCTCCTTCTTTGCCCAAGATAAAAAAAGCTCTGATTAAGGGAGAGTCAAATGGTCAGCAAGAGAGAAAGAACAACCCCAGACCTTCCCCTGCCCCCGCAACCCCCGCGTCCCTCTGAGGCTTTGTCAAATGCTGAGGGAAGAAGGATGCAGCCTATCCTCTTCCCAACCCTGAAGAGGGTCTGCAGCACTTCACAAAAGCACATGCCAGTGACCACCAAAGCAGCCTGCTAGGGTTACCACATTCGTCCCCTCAGTCGTCTAAGATCAGGCAGAAAAGGTTTTGTTTTTGGAACCTGCTGTGGCCTCAAGTGCAACAGTAAAAGGCCCTTTCAAAGGGTTGGTGGGAAGAGCCCAAACTGTTTTTTCTTAATGATAGGGCAGTAGTGGCCCACCGTCTCCACCAAAACAACAACGACATTAACGGCGTGTGGGACGGCCTATTCCACCCTCACGCCGTAATCGCGGCCCAAACGCAGGTCTCCGCCCGCTACCAGTCCAGCGCCCAGACCTCCGGCGCAGAAGCACCCAGCTGACTCCGGATAAGCTGGGCTAGAGGCGCACCTCCGACTTCCGGGAGCGCCCGGGAGCGCCCGGCCCCGCCCACTACCCGACTTCCGGTACCGGCGGGGCCCCGCCCGCCGCGCGCACGCCGGGCGGAGTCCCTCTCCTTCCCGGAAGCCCGCGGCCGCCCCGGCCTCCGCGCAAGCACCTGAGTTACTTTCGTTTCCGCGGCAAACGTCTGGAGGCCCGAGTGAGGGACGAAGCGACGGCGGAGGGTTGGGGATTACTCCGACGCTGCGGCAGCCTTGCCGGGGCGTGCTGGGGGACGGCGCGCGAACCCCGACCAGGGGGTGCCGGGACTGAGCGCGGCGGCCTCCGGAGTGTTTCCCGCGCGGTGCCAGCCCGCTCACTGCGCCCCTCTCCGTGGCCGCGCCGTCCAGCCGAGTCCCGCCGCGCTCCCTCGGCCCCGCCCGGATGGCCGCGCTCTGGCGCCCCAGCTGTGGGTCCTCTGGGCTCGCCGCGCTCCGGGAGCTGGTCAGCCGTCCGCCGTCCGCGTCGAGCGCGCCGGGCAGGAGGGCGTGGACTGCTCGCGCTGCCTCCTCCCCCTGCCGCGGCACTTGCCAGGGAGGAGGACTGCGACAGCGCCGCCCCGCCGCTCGCGGGACCTGGCGCCCAGGATCTGAATCCCGGAGCTCTCTTGCGGGCTAGAGGATCGCGGACTTTGTTTTACGAGTGGGGCGGCCTACGTAAAAGAGGAAACCGAAACCTCCGCGCGCACGAGAGGGAGATGGGCCTGGAGGGAAGCACTGGGTGAATTACAGCGGAGGCGCTATCCGGAGGATTCGGAGCTGTGCCGGTTAGCATTCCTCTCCCTTCACCTGTAAAGTTGGGCTGTCGAGGAGGAAATGTGATTATTTTGCAGCCCTTTAAAGTGGTAATTGTGAACTCTCGAGCAAAATTGGAACTTCATGCTATTCATGTTATATTAAAAAGAAAGTAACAGGCCGGGCGCGGTGGCTCAAGCCTGTAATCCCAGCACTTTGGGAGGCCGAGACGGGCGGATCACGAGGTCAGGAGATCGAGACCATCCTGGTTAATACGGTGAAACCCCGTCTCTACTAAAAATACAAAAAACTAGCCGAGCAAGGTGGCGGGCGCCTGTAGTCCCAGCTACTTGGGAGGCTGAGGCAGGAGAATGGCGTGAACCCGGGAGGTGGAGCTTGCAGTGAGCTGAGATCTGGCCACTGCACTCCAGCCTGGGCGACAGCGAGACTCCGTCTCAAAAAAAAAAAAAAAAAAGTAATAAAATTATATGCACAACAGCCCGGGCGCGGTGGCTCACGTCTGTAATCCCAGCACTTTGGGAAGCCGAGGCGGGCGGATCACTTGAGGTCGGAGTTCGAGACCAGCCTGGCCAACATGGTGAAACCCCATCTCTACTAAAAAATACAAAAATCAGTTGGGCTTGGTGACGGGCACCAGCAATCCCAGCTACTTGGGAGGCTGAGGCAGGAGAATCGCTTGAACCTGGGAGGCGGAGATCGTAGTGAGCCGAGATCACGCCACTGCAGTCCAGCCTGGGTGACAAGAGCGAGACTCCATCTCAAAAGGAAAAAAAAAGCACAACAGGATTACATACTGTACAAAGATATGTTTGTCAAGAGTTCGAACGAGCCACATTCACAACACAAGCCACAGACTGGGAGAAAATATTTGCAAAAGACCTGATAAAAGACTGTGACCCAAAATATGCCCAAAAAACCCTCTTAAAATGCAACAATATGGAAATGTGCAACCTGATTAAAAGTGGGCAAAAACTCTGAACAGACACCTCAGCATATGTATATGCATATGAAAAGATGCTCAACATCATAGGTCATTAAAGAATTGCAATAAAAAACTGAAATACTATTACACATTTATTAGAATAGCTAAAATTCAAAACACAACACCAAATGTTGATGAGGATCTGGAGCACAAGGAACTCTCATACATTCCTAGTGGGAATGCCTAATGTTAGAGTCACTTTGGAAGATGTTTTGGCAATTTTTTTTTTTTTTTTTTTTGAGACGGAGTCTCGCTCAGTAGCTCAGGCTGGAGTGCAGTGGCGCGATCTCGACTCACTGCAAGCTCCGCCTCTCGGGTTCATGCCATTCTCCTGCCTCAGCCTCCCAAGTAGCTGGGACTACAGGCGCCTGCCACCACGCCTGGCTAATTTTTTTTTTTTTTTTGCATTTTTAGTAGAGACGGGATTTCACCGTGTTAGCCAGGATGGTCTCGATCTCCTGACCTCGTGATCCACCTGCCTCAGCCTCCCAAAGTGGTGGGATTACAGGCGTGAGCCACTGCGCCCGGCCCATTTTGGCAATTTCTTAACCAAGCTCTTCTTACCATAATATGAAGCAACTCCACACCTTGATATCTACCCAAACGAGTTGAAAGCTTACGCCCAAACACCTGTACAAGAATGTCTATAGCAGCTTTATTCATAATTGCCAAAACTTCAGGGCATCTAAGATGTCATTTAATAGGTGGACAGATAAGCTGTGGCACATCTATACAATGGAATATTAAGGCTCAAATGAGCTCTGAAGCCACAAAAAAAAAAAATTCTGGAGCAATCTTAAATGTATAAATCTAAGTGAAAGAAGCCAATCTGAGAAGACTACATAATGTATGATTCCAACTATGTGACATTCTGGAAAAGGAAAAACTATGGAGATAGTAAAAAAGATTAGTGGTTGCCAGGGATTTGCAGGGAAGGAGGGATAGGTAGGTGGAGTACAAGGGATTTTTAGGGCAGTGGAATCTGATATTACAGTGTTGGGTACATCTCATTATACATTTGTCAAATGTATCTTGAATATACACAAAGAGCAAAACC
This sequence comes from Macaca fascicularis, assembly GCF_037993035.2. Taxonomy (NCBI): domain Eukaryota; kingdom Metazoa; phylum Chordata; class Mammalia; order Primates; family Cercopithecidae; genus Macaca; species Macaca fascicularis. The sequence goes on from NC_088378.1 coordinate 169,999,857, forward strand.
TAACAAGCTCTGGACTTTGACTGATAATGTATATGTTTTATCCATATTGGTTCATTTTTATAACCATGTATCTATGTTGGTTCATCAGGTGTAACAAATACCCCACACTAATGCAGGATGTTGATGGTAGGGGAGGCTATACAGTCCAGGATGTTTGTGGGAGGGGATATTTTCTTTCTGCTTTGTTTTGCTGTAAACTAAAACAGCTCTAAAAGTCTATTCATTATTTTTTAAAAGATGTATACATACCAAAAAAGACAAAAGGCAGAGCTATTCACTCAACAAAGCTTTCTACTGTATGCCAAATAGGTACTAGATACAAGAGTATCTGGTGATAGATACAAGAGATACAAAAAGGAATTCATTCCTTTAATAAATATTTACTGAGCATCTGTTCTAGGCAGTGAAGCCTCGGTTGTGAATTAAACATAAAAAATCTCTGTTCTGGCTGTGTGGAGTGGCTCCCACCTGTAATCCTAGCACTTCGGGAGGCTCCGTCGGGTGGATTGCCTGAGCTCAGGGGTTACGGACCAGCCTGGCAAACATGATGAAGCTAAAAATACAAAAATTAGCTGGGCGTGGTGGCGCACATCTGTAGACCCACCTACTCAGGAGGCTGAGGTGGGAGAATTGCTTGAACCCAGAAGGCGGAGGTTGCTGTCAGCCAAGATTGCACCACTGCACTCCAGCCTGGGTGACAGAGCAAGACTCCGTCTCAAATAAAAAAAGATAAATAAATAAAAATCTCCGTGTTCCATTTGTGGAACTTGCATTCTAATGGGGAAGACAAAAAGTCATTGCCCATCACTGTCCTCTGGACATCATGTGATCTTGGAAGATTGGAAATGCATTGTTTTTGCTTCATTTTGTTTTCAGTGCTCTAACTCAGAAACATCTATTTGGGAGCTTTACTCATTACTCCCAGCAAAAGCCATGAGTGTAGATGGTGCATGAGACGAAGGAACTGGTCCTTGCAGAACGCCAGAATGGAAAAGGCAAGAAACAGCCCAAGGTGAGGAAGGAAAACCAGCGAGAACAAAGAGCTAGTACTACCTCTGAAGCTAGTGGAAGCCAAAGTGTGAATGTGAGGGGGTGGGTCTCTTCGCCACAGGTCTGAAACCAAATGAACCCCCACCCCCAGGCTGCAGTTCCCAGTGCCCTTGGAAATGAGACCCTCACTCCTCCAGGTGAGCCTGGGAGACCTCCCTGACCCCTTTCCATCCCCCTCGTCCCCCACACCCATCCCCAAGGCCTGCCCTCTACGCCCACATTTCGCCCACATTTCTTTCCACTTCGGATCCTGTGCCTGGCCTAATGCGCAGGCCCCCTCCCGAGCCTCTGCTCACCTTAGAGCCACTCCTCACTGTCGGGACACCTCATGTGTGCTCCCCGAAACGCCACGCAAAGCACTGGAGAGCCTTGGACAATGAACACAACCCGCTTCCCCCAGCCACCACCGGGCCACAGCCACACAGGATCCTCAGAAAGCCGTGTCTTAATCCTCTTGTCCTTCCTCCTAAATCTCCCAGAACCCTTAGGATCCGCTCAAAGCCACCTTGTTAAAACGGTTTCTTCTCCACCTGCCCCCTCCCTTGATCCAGCCTCGCTCAGGTCACAGCCTCCACCTCTGGCCATCCTGAACCCCTCCCAAAGTCACCTCTTCACAAACTCCTGGTCCCCCTTACAAGGCCCCATGTCCATCACGGGATTAATTCTACTCACCCTCAAACACCGCGGCCTGGAGGCTTGATTCCCACCCTAAAGGAGGTTCCCTTGACCCCGCCGGCGCAACCCTCCCCAGCACGACCGTTCGTCCCGAAGGTGACTCCTCATCTTGCTGGCGGTCCCCACAGACCGCAGGCCCTGCAGGCGACGGCTGAGCCTGGCTCCGCGGATTCACAGTCCCTGGAGGAATGCTCCGGGGAAGGACGGGCCCCATCCGTTTCGCTGAATTATTGAAAGAATTAGGATGGGTAAGAGTGCTCGGATTTGGAACTGGAGACTGGTGACTTTGAAAGAGAAGTGCCGTCATCCTGCGGATCCCAGAGCAGAGAGGAGCAGTGAGAAAACAGGGCTGGCAGGTGGGGAGGGGCTGCAGGGGAGAGCTTCGGCCGGAGAAGGGCAGCGAGGAGGCGTGGGGGAGGGCGGCGTCCGCGCTGGCGGGGAGCTGCGGAGGCGGAAACCGGCTGCGCGCTGCAGGGGACCCCCCAGAGACCGTTCCTGACCCGCCGAGACACCACCGCTTCCCCGGGGCTCTTGGATGAGCGACCTCTCCTGTCCTCAGGTCTCATCTTTCGGTGGCAGCCGGGGGACCTGAAGCTCGCCATTCCCGTTCCCGACCCCGGCCCAGCGCGGGGATGCCCTCACCTGCCACCTCGTCTCCGTGCCGCGCTCCGAGCCTGGACGCCGATCCCCAGGGCCCAAGACGTGACTCTGCTGCTGCTGCTGCTGTCGCCGCGGACTCCCGCTCGGGCCTTGGCGGGCACCGCCTTTTAAACTGTCTGGGAGACGGGGGTTTTTAGGCTCCTTCCATACTTGACAAGCCGCCTGACTGGGGCTGCGCCTGCCGGGACTATCCTGGGAGGCGCGCGCGTTCGCGCGGTGGCGGAGGGCAGGGCTAGGAACATGGGAAGGTCAGGGTCCCCCCAGTTCGCCCCGCCCAGGGCGAAGTCCGCGAATGTTCCCGCCGGTCTGAGGTCAGCCAGGTTCCCAAGGCGCGCACCCGGCCTCGCCACCCGCAGCGCCCTGCGCGGGGACGCCCGCACCTACCACCTGGTCCAGCGCCGCCGCCGTTTCCGTGCCGCGCTCCGAGCCTGGACGCCGATCCCGGAGGCGCAGGACCCGGCCCTGCTGCTGCGCTCGCCGCGGACTCCCACTAGGGCCTCTGCGGGCACCGCTTTTATACCGCAGGGTCGGGCGCCTGCCACGCTTCCGCCTAGCGGGAATAGCTGGGCCGGCGCGCGTGGTGGCCGAGGCGCCCCACCCCGCCGCCCCGCCCCGCTTTCTGCCTTCAGGCGGAGCCTGGCGGGACCAGCGGGGGCGGCGCGCGTGGTGGCCGAGGTCAGGGCTAGGGGAAGGGGCAGGCCAGGGTCCCCCAGTCCTCCCGGCCCAGGGCGAGGTCCGCGAATGCTCCCGCCAGCCTGAGGCCCGCCAGGTCCCCAAGGCGCGCGCCCGGCCTCGGCCACCGGCAGCGCCACGGCCGCTTCGGGATCGGGTTCTGAACCCAGAGAAGTTCTGAGCCCAGAGAAGTGGGTGGGAGCCTGCGGGGCCCAGGGCCTCCGCGCCAAGAAACAAGGGGTCTGCGGGAAAGGAGACAGAGCCTGGAACCCTGGGCTTTTCTACCTCAGGAAGCGAAGGTCGGGTGACAGCCAAGCTCCATGTTCCAGTGGGAAGGCCCCATGGGTCTGTGTTCCACGCCTCATGTCATGAATATGAGGGATTCACTTAGAACCAAAGCGTTTGTTCCAGGTCCCACCACTAACTAGTACCATTTGTTCCAGGTCCCACCACTAACTAGTACCGGTCCCGGGCCCAGAACCAGGCTCCTCACTCCTGGCGCCCGAGCCCCTCTCCAGCCACAGGTGCTTGGGCTGCGGTGCGGTGTAAGCAGCCCCATTTTCCCGCGAAGTGATGGGAAGAGACACTGAGTCACATGGGCTCCGGACACTCCTTGTGTCCTCTCTCGGGGGTCCAGAGGCAGGGACTCGGGGGAGTTGATGCAGCAGTTCGTAATGTCACCAGATATCCTCCCCACCCCGCTCCATCCTAGGCTGGACGCAATTGGAAGCATTTCATGTCGGCACGGTGACGTCCAGAGGAAGAGAACGGACCAAATGCCTCTCTCTGGAGCACCGAGTGTCTCCCAGAAGCCGTGTCCTCCTGTTGCGAACTGACCAGAATTAGGGCTTTCTCCTGAGGGCCTGAATTAGGGAGAGCCAGGTGCCTAAGGCACAACATTTCAGGAGGGCCACACTCATAGGTGCCAGCCCTGCATTTGCGTGGCCCTGAGAATCAGAGCCTCCTTCAATTTTATACCCTAGGTGCCTAGCTTGTTTTTTTAATTAACACCCTTATTAAGGTTGGGTAGGTGGTTCACGCCTGTAATCCCAGCATTTTGGGAGGCCAAGGTGGGCAGATCACGATGTCAGGAGTTCTAGACCAGCCTGGCCAACGTGGTGAATCCTCGTCTCTACTAAAAATACAAAAATTAGCCGGGCATGGTGGCGCATGCCTGTAGACCCAGCTACTCAGGAGGCTGAGGCAGGAGAATCGCTTGAACCCAGAGGCAGAAGTTGTAGTGAGCCGAGATTGCACCACTGTACTCCATCCTGGGCGAGACAGGGCAAGACTCCGTCTCAAAAAAAATAAAAATAAATAAAAAAATTTTAAAAAACACCCAAAAAATAAATAAATATATAAATATATAAAAGAACACCTTTATTAAAATACAGTGCACATACCATAATATTCATCCTTTTAAAGCATACAGTGGTTCTTAGTATATTGATGAAGCTATCCAACTCTTACTACTATCTAACTCCAGAAGATTTTCATTACCCTAAAAGCAACTGTGATACCCATTAGCAATTATTCTCCATTTCCTCCTCCCCACAACCCCTGGGAACCATAGATTTATTTTCTGTCTCTGTGGATTTTCCTAGTTTGGGGATTTCATGCAAATGAACCATACAATATGTGGTCTTTTGTGACTGCTTCTTTTACTTAGCATAACGTTTTAAAGCTTCATTCATGATGGTTCCAGGTAGCATTTATCAGGCTTTATTTCTTTTTATGGCTGAATAATATTCATAACAATATGTATACATATATCCATTTTGTTCATTCATCAATTGACAGACATTTGGGTTTTTCCATCTTTTGTCTATTACGAATAATGCTGCTATCAACATTCATGTTTGAATATATGTATAGATGTATGTTTTCTTGAACTTATCATGGATATATACCAATGGGTAGAATTGGTGAGTCATATGGTATAACTCTATATTTAACGTTTTGAAGAGCTGCCAAACTGTTTTGCAAAGCTACTGTGCAAGTTTACATTCCCGCCGGCAATATACAGGCATACCTCAGAGATATTGTGAGGCAGGTTCCAAACCACCACAATAAAGTGAATACCACAATAACGCAAATCACACAAAATTTTAGCAGCCCTATGCATATAATAGTTATATACTATACTGCAATGTATTAAGTGTGCGTTATGTCTTAAAAATGTAGATACCTTAATCGTAACACATGTTGTCACCAAAAAAATGATGACAGTCATCTGAGCCTTCAGTGAGTCATAATCTTTTTGCTGGTGGAGTGGCCCACCTCAATGTTGATGAACCTGACTGATCAAGGTGGTGGTTGCTGAAGGCTGGAGTGGCTGTGGCAATTTCTTTAAGTTTGCTTCGTCAATTGATTCTTCCTTTTCTGAAAGATTTCTCCGTAGCATGTAGCGCCATTTGATGGCATTTTATGCACAGTAGAACTTATTTCAAATTGGTATCAATCTTCTCAAACCCTGCCACTGCTTTATCAACTTAGTTTATGTTATATCCTAAATCTTTTGGTGTTTGTTCGTTTGTTTGTTTTGAGACAGAGTTTTGCTCTGTCAGCCAGGCTGGAGTGCAGTGGCAGAATCTTGGCTCACTGCAACCTCCATCTCCCGGGCTCAAGCAATTCTCCTGCCTCAGCTTCCCGAGTAGCTGGGATTATAGGCATGTGCCACCACACCTGGCTAATTTTTGTATTTTTAGTAGAGATGGGGTTCCACCTTGTTGGCCAGGCTGGTCTTGACCTCCTAACTTCAGGTTATCTGCCTGCCTCAGCCTCCCAAAGTGCTGGGATTACAGGTGTGAGCCACCACACCCGGCATGTTGTCATTTCAACAGTGTTCACAGCATCTTCCCCAGAGGCAGATTCCATCTCAAGAAACCACTTCCTTTGCTCATCCGTAAGAGGTGACTCCTCATCTGTGAAAGTTTTGACATGAGATTGCAGCAATTCTGTCACATCTTCAGGTTCCATTTCTAATTCTAGTTCTGTTGCTATTTCCACCACATCTGCAGTTACTTCCTTCACTAAAGTCTTCCATGAGCATTGGAATCAATTTCTTCCAAACTCCTGTTATGTTGATATTTTGACCTCCTTCCGTGAATCGCAAATGTTCTTAATGGTGTCAAAAGTGGTGAGAATCTTTCTAGAAATTTATCAATTTACTTTGCCCAGATCCACCAGAGGAATCACTATATCTGGCAGCTAATAGCCTTATGAAGTGTATTTTTTTTATTATTATTATTTATTTATTTATTTTTTGAGATGGAGTCTCACTCTTGTCGCCCAGGAAGGAGTGCAGTGGCGCGATCTCAGCTCACTGCAACGTCCACCTCCCGGGTCCAAGTGATTCTCCTTACTCAGTCTCCCAAGTAGCTGGGATTACAGGCACCCGCGACCACGCCCAGCTGATATTTGTATTTTTAGTAGAGACAGGGTTTCCCCATGTTGGCCAGGCTGGTCTCAACCTGCATACCTCAGGTAATCCACCCGCCTTGGCCTCTTAAAGTGCTGGGATTACAGGCGTGAGCCACTGCGCCCGGCCGGAAGTGTATTTTTTAAATAAGACTCGAAAGTTGAATCTACTCTTTGATCCATGAGCTGTAGAATGGACGTTGTGCTAGCAGGCATGAAAACAGCATTCATCTCCTTGTACATCTCATCTCCATCAGAGCTCTTGGGTAATCAGGTGCATTGTCAATGAGCAGTAATATTTTGAAAGGAATTTTTTTTTCTGAACAGCGAGTCTCAACAGTGGGCTTAAAATACTTAGTAAACTATGCTGTAAAGAGACATGCTGTCACCCAGGCTTGGTGGTTCCACTGAGAGAGCACAGGCAAAGTAGGCTTAGCATAATTCTTTCTTTTCTTTTTTTTTTCTCATTAAACTTTTTAAATGGGTCTCAAAATTCTGTGACAAATTTTTGGTCAAGTTGTTTTCATTAAAAAGTACTGATTTAAAAAACTAATAACTTAAAACTGCCACACGCAAAAAAGAAAACCAAAGTGGTCCACAAAACATTCTCCTTTCCTTCTGAAGGTTTTACGAGGCATTGTTACCATTAACCAGTCTTTTACTACTAAACTTAAATGGCCAATTGAAACAAACAGTTCTGAGACCGTTCTTCCACCACTGATTAAGAGTGGGGTGGCAGGTATTAGGGATAATATTCATTTAACCTTCTGAGCTTTCTGGACAGACTTGGTGACCTTGCCAGCTCCAGCAGCCTTCTTGTCCACTGCTTTGATGACACCCACCGCAACTGTCTGTCTCATATCACGAACAGCAAAGCGACCCAAAGGTGGATAGTCTGAGAAGCTCTCAACACACATGGGCTTGCCAGGAACCATATCAACAATGGCAGCATCACCAGACTTCAAGAATTTAGGGCCATCTTCCAGTTTTTTACCAGAACGGCGATCAATCTTTTCCTTCAGCTCAGCAAACTTGCCTGCAATGTGAGCTGTGTGGCAGTCCAATACAGGGGCATAGCCAGCACTTATTTGGCCTGGATGGTTCAGGATAATCACCTGAGCAGTGAAGCCAGCTGCTTCCATTGGTGGGTCGTTTTTGCTGTCACCAGCAACGTTGCCACGACGATCATCCTTGACAGACACGTTCTTGACACTGAAGCCCACATTGTCCCCAGGAAGAGCTTCATTCAAAGCTTCATGGTGCATTTTGACAGATTTTACTTCAGTTGTAACATTGACTGGAGCAAAGGTGACCACCATACCGGGTTTGAGAATACCAGTCTCCCCTCGACCAACAGGAACAGTACCAATACCACCAATTTGGTAGACATCCTGGAGAGGCAGGTGCAAGGGCTTGTCAGTTGGACGAGTTGGCGGTAGGATGCAGTCCAGAGCCTCAAGCAGCGTGGTTCCACTGGCATTGCCATCCTTACGGGTGACCTTCCATCCCTTGAACCAAGGCATGTTAGCACTTGGCTCCAGCATGTTGTCACCATTCCAACCAGAAACTGTCACAAATGCTACTGTGTCGGAGTTTTAGCCAATTTTCTTAATGTAAGTGCTGACTTCCTTAACAATTTCCTCATATCTCTTCTGGCTGTAGTGTGGCTCAGTGGAATCCATTTTGTTAACACCAACAATTAGTTGTTTCACACCCAGTGTGTAAGCCAGAAGAGCATGCTCTCGGGTCTGCCATTCTTGGAGATACTAGCTTCAAATTCACCAACACCAGCAGCAACAATCAGGACAGCACAGTCAGCCTGAGCTGTCCCTGTAATCATGTTTTTGTTGAAGTCTCTGTGTCCTGGGTCATCAATGATAGTCACATAGTACTTGCTGGTCACAAATTTCCACAAGGAGATATCAATGGTGATACCACATTCCCGCTCAGCTTTCAGTTTATCCAAGACCCAGGCATACTTGAAGGAGCCCTTTCCCATCTCAGCAGCCTCCTTCTCAGATTTTTCAATGGTTCTTTTGTCAATGCCACCGCATTTGTAGATCAGATGGCCAGTAGCGGTGGACTTGCCCGAATCTACATGTCCAATGACGACAATGTTGATATGAGTCTTTTCCTTTCCCATTTTGGCTTTTAGGGGTAGTTTTCACAACACCTGTGTTCTGGCGGCAAACCCGTTGCGAAAAAGCTAGCATAATTCTTAAAGCCCTAAGATTTTCAGTATGGTAAATGAGCATTGGTCTCAAAGTCACCAATTTGCATTAGCTCCTAACAACAGAGCCAGCCTATGCTTTGAAGCTTTGAAGCCAGGCATTGACTTTTCCTCTCTAGCTATGGAAGTCCTAGGTGGCATCTTCTTCCAATAGAAGGCTGTTTTATCTACATGGACAATCTGTGTAGTGTAGCCACCTTCATCAATGACCTTAACTAGATCTTCTGGATAACTTGGTGCAGCTTCTACATCAGCACGTCCTGCTTCACGTTGCACTTTTATGTTACAGAGACGGCTTCCTCCCTTAAACATCATGAACCACCTCTGCTAGCTTCCAACTTTTCTTCTGTGATTTCCTCACTTCTCTCTTCCTGCATAGGATTGAAGAGAGTTGGGGCCTTGCTCTGGATTCGGCTTTGGCTGAAGGGAGTTCTGTGGCTGGTTTGATATATGCAGACCACTAAAATTTTCCCCACATCAGCAATAAGGCTGTGTTACTTATCATTCATGTGTTTACTAAAGTAGCACTTTTGATTTCCTTCAAGAACTTTTTCTTTGCGTTCACAACTTGGCAGGTTGTTTGGTGCAAGAGGCCTTGCTTATGGCATATCTTGGCTTTTGACATGTCTTCCTAACTTTAATCATGTTTCACTTTTGAATTAAAGTGACAGGCATGCAACTCTTCCTTTTATTTGCAGGTTTAAAGGTCATTATAGGGTTGGTCAATATTGCTGTGTTGTCTCAAAGAATTTGGGAGAGGGAGAGAGATGGGGAAATGACTGCTCGCTGGAGCAGTCAGAACACACAGAATATTTATCCATCAAGTTTGTCAACTTATATGGTATAGTTTGTGGCACCCCAAAACAATTATAATAGTAACATCACAGATCACTATAACAGAGGTAATAATAATGAAAATGTTTGAAATATTGTGAGAATTACCAAAATGTAACACAGAGACAAGAAATGAGCACATGCTGTTGGGAAAATGGTCCCCAAATCCTGCTCGACACAGTTGCCACAGACCTTCAATATGTAAAATACACAATATCTGTGAATTGCAATAAAGCAAAATGCAGTGAAATGAGGAATGTCTGTATAAGACAAAGAGAAAATCACAAAAGCAGCAAGACATGTACAAGGGATCCTCAATAAACTCATATATCTGTGGCCAAGGGTGCTAAGCGGTATTCAGTGTGAGAAAGAGTAGTCTCGTCAATAGATGACAGGGAAGGACTGTATTTCCACATGCAAGAGTAAAGTGAGACCGTGCTTCACGTCTTGTCAATAGATGATAGAGAAGGACTGAATTTCCACATGCAAGAGTAAAGTGAGACCCTGCTTCACATCTCGTCAATAGATGACAGAGAAGGACTGAATTTCCACATGCAAGAGTAAAGTGAGACCCTGCTTCACATCTCGTCAATAGATGATAGAGAAGGACTGAATTTCCACATGCAAGAGTAAAGTGAGACCCTGCTTCACACCATATAAAAAAAACCCTCACGAGTAATGACCTAAATATAAAAACTAAAATCATGAAATTCTTATAAGAAAACATAGAAGTAAATCTTCATAATTTTGAGTTTGGTAATAGGCTCTTAATGTGATACCAAAATCTCTGTCAAAACAACAACCAAAAAAACAAAAAGAAACAAAATCCATTGGGAGTATACTTCATTAAAATCTGAAATTTTGTGTATCAAAGGATATTACCAAGAAAGACAACCTACAGAGTGAAGGAAAATGTTTGCAAATCATATATCCGATAAATTCAGAATATAAAGAACTTCTACAACTCAACAGGAATAGACAAACAATCCAATTAAAGTATAAGCAAAGGACTTGAATAGACATTTCTCCAACAAAGGTATACAAATGGCCAGTAAACACATGAAAAAATGATTCAAGTCATTAGTTATTAGGGAAATGCAAATCAAAAACACAATGAGATACCACATCACAGCTGCTAGGATGGCTATAATTTAGGAAAAAAAAAGCAACATAACAAATGTTGGTGAAAACATGGAGAAATTGGAACCCTCATACACTGTTGGTGGGAATGTAAAATTGCAGACACTGTGAAATGCATTTTGGCTATTCTTCAAAAAGCTAAACATAGGATGACGATAGAATTGTTGTAGTAGCAATTCCATTCCTTGATAGAGATAAAAACTATTAAACGCAGGGAGTCACACAGATACATATATGCCAATAATCATTGGTACATTATTCACAAATCTCAAACGACCTGTGCATTTTTAATATTCAGCCAAAAAGAAGTGAAGTTCTGACTCATATTACAACACTGATGAAACTTGCCAACAAGGTTTTCAAGGGAAATAAGCTGAGTGTAAAGGCCCATTGTGTAGGATTCCATTTATGTGAAGTACATGAGATAGACAAATCATGGAGATAGAAAGTAGATTAGAGGCTACTGGTGATGAAAGGAGGGGGGAATGGGAAGTTACTATACAATGAGTACCGTGTTTTTATTTGTTCTGTTGAAAAAGTTTTGGAAATAAGTAGCAGGAAAGGTTGTACAACATTGTCAATGTAATTAATGCTTCTGAACTGTACACTTAAGAATGGATAAAACAGCATATCTTATGTTGTACATATTTGACTACAGAAAAAGTTAAAAAGTACAAAAAACTCTGTTATTAAGAGTCAGTTTCCCAAAGGGATGGGGATGCTGGTAGCAGAAGGGAAAGAAAGCTCATTAAATAAAAACAAAAGCAATGACCTCTTCAGGAGGTGGCTCAGCTAGTTTAGCCTTACCTTAGCTCCACAATGGTCCATTTTATTCGGAAGTAGAAACATGGGGCGTTGGGGAGAAAAGATGTGTACCTGCCTCAGCTGCCTCCCTGCCCAGAATGCCGACTCCGACTCTTGCATTCCACTAAGGCTGGGGATTAAATGAAAAGTGAGAATCTGGAAACCCCCAGATATGATGTTTGTCGTTGGAGCTGATTTTGTCTAGTTTTAGCAGCATGACCTCCTCAAACTCAGGATGCAATTATGGTCACATCTCATTTGTTTGCAGTAATTGCTCAGCTCCAATACCAGATTAGCAGGAAGTCCTGTTATTTTCCTTTTGACGATGGGCTCCTCCTGAACTGTCCTGGAATCTACCACCGTTCAGCTTACATGACTCAAAAGACCCAGGGAACTAGGCCAGTCCAGCTTCCAACCCCAACCAGGGAGCAGCTTGCTCAGTCCACGTTGTGATCTCTCCTCGCTGCCACAAGGTGGTGACGTTGCGTCACAGACTCGCATGATGGGCGCGCAGGCGCCAATGCTCCCAGGACCTGCCGTTGCATTCCTAAATGAAAGCTGCTCTCAGGATCTGGACTCACGAGACAAGGCAGCCTGCTTCCCGCTGGGGAGGTTAGGGGCAAGAGGGCATCTCAGAGAGAGGGCACATTCTCACCTCTGAAGACAAGGAGAACATCATCAACACATAGACCAATGCCAGCACTGCACCTTAGGATGGGCAGGGCCACTGTGAGTTAAAGCAAAATGAACGAAAGAATGAACCAATAAGTATATGAGAGGGAAAGTCCCAACGACCCTCAGGAAGTGCAATCAACAGTTGCATTTGTTTTCGTTAGGCACATTCTAAACACAGGGGAAACCTTCCTTCCTTCTGCTCTGTTGTTGGAGTGGGACATCAATGGTTCTGGTCTCTATTTGTAGAGACACCAGAAATCAAGGTATAGAGTTTGGAGTTTGGAAAGGGGTCTTGGGGAGGTCACAGTGGCAGGTGACTGCCAAATGAGGTGGCAGAAGCCAGCAAGCTCTAGAAAAAAAGACAATCGGCCCAAACTGTTCACCAGCACCGCCCCTCCCCCAACCCCCCATTGGCTCTGGTTCCAAGACTTTCCATTTTCTAGGTATTTCCTTGTCCTTAAACCATTTTCCTTTAATTGAACTTTTTCTGTGGAGCCATGCACCCTTTATCCGGTTTCCCACAATGGTGGCATCTCACAAAGGAACGTCTGGTATCCCAACGGTGTGTTGCATTCCGCGGGACGCAGATTTCCTTCACAGGCACCCCTTGGGTTGCCTTTTTATAGCCACACCCACCCGCCTCCCTAACTCCTGGGCACCGCTAAGGAGTCCTGCATTTCTCTCCTCTGTTCTTTGGAGAAATTGATCATCCGTCTGTGATCTTTAGGACTGGTTTCTCTCACCAGCGTAACTCCCAGGGAGATCTAGCAGGCTGATGGGTGCGGAGTACCAGTGGCTCATTCTTTTTGTCTCACCGCAGACTCTCATTCTGTAACCTGGATATCTGCCAGGGATGGGGAGGGGAAGCACAGGGCAGGGGTGTCCCTCCCCGCACAGCATCAGCATCCCAGCACTCCAATTTTTTTTTTTTTTTTTTTGAGATGAGTCTCACTGCACTCCAGGCTGAAGTGTAATGGCGCCATCTCGGCTCACTGCAACCTCCGCCTCCTGGGTTCAAGCAATTCTCCTGCCTCGGCCTCCCAAGTAGCTGGGGCTACAGGCGCCCGCCACCACTCCCAGACTAATTTTGATATTTTTAGTAGAGACGGGGTTTCACCGTGTTGGCCAGGCTGGTCTCGAACTCCTGACCTCAGGTGATCCGCCCGTCTCGGCCTCCGAGATTACAGGCGTGAGCCACGGCGCCCGTCCTCTGCGATCCATTCCTGTGGGTCCAGTTTCCACCTTCTCGAAAGCCAGCAGGGTCCTCCCCATCCCCAAAGGGCTGGACGAGACCGGGGGCGGACTGCAGTGGTGTGGCGTGGGCGGAGCTTGGGGCCGTAGGCGGTGTGGGCGGGGCTCGGGGGCGGGGTGCGGCCTCGGCATGGGCGGGGCCTGCGTGTGGCCGGCGAGCTGCGGAAGCAGACCTGCAGTCCTGCGGCCCTGGTCCCGGGTTGCTTGGATCCGTGCGGCTACTGGTCCCCGCGGGTGGAGCCGCAGCGCTCTTGCCTGCTCGGCGTCTGCGGAACGCGGCCCTGTAGCTGGAACCTGGCGCATCTCCGAGAGCTCCTCGCAGAGGCGCAGGTTCCAGTCCTGCGGCTCCTACCCGGGCTTGCGCTGGCCTGAGGGTGAGCGCCCTACCGGGGACCGGGGGACTTGGGAGGGGCAGTTCCCTCCTGCAGCCTCCCCGGAGGTTCTACGCCACCATTCACTGTCCCTGCTCTGAGGCACCTTCCTGGAGCACTTACGTAAAATAGCAAACATTCCCCTGCTGTTTGATCAGCTAGAGTACTTTATTTGCTCATCACTATTAGGTGCCATGGTTCTGGTACTTACCGCCACCTGGAATTTTGTGGTGCTTTCTTTGCCGGCTTTATTGTTTCTTGCCCGCCCCCGCTCCCCCCCCCCCCCCCCCCCCGCCGCTTACCCTCCCCGTAGAGTACAAAGTCCATTCCTATCTCTTGTGGCCCCAGCACCTGCCCAGAGATGAGCCCACCTGCCAGGAGGGGTCCAGCTGAACCAACGTGTGTGTGGGTTAGGAACGGTGTCCCTCTCACTGCTAGTAGCAGAGTCAACTCCAGCGGCTTTCACAGAACTCGTAAAGAGCCTGGAGCTTCTCGGAAACCATCACCCGCTCCGGAACCTCCGTGACTCCGGGCTCCATACTCACCTTCCAATCTTTTTTTTTTTTTTTAAACAATCATAGCTATTTTTAAAAATTATTATTATTATACTTTAAGTTCTAGGGTACATGTGCCCAACGTGCAGGTTTGTTACATATGTATACATGTGCCATGTTGGTGTGCTGCACCCATTAACTCGTCATTTACATTAGGTATATCTCCTAATGCTATCCCTCCCCGCTCCCGCTCACCTTCCAATCTTAGTTTCGCCTCCACGTTGACCTTCAACCCTCCTGGGGTCCTGTCCGTAATAGTGCTTAAGATTCTTCCCCTGGTTTTGGCCGGGCGCAGTGGCTCACGCCTGTAATCCCAGCACTTTGGGAGGCCGAGGCGGGCGGATCACGAGGTCAGGAGATCGAGACCATCCTGGCTAACACGGTGAAACCCCGTCTCTACTGAAAATACAAAAAATTAGCCGGGCGTGGTGGCGGCGCCTGTAGTCCCAGCTACTCGGGAGACTGAGGCGGGAGAATGGCGTGAACCCGGGAGGCGGAGCTTGCAGTGAGCCGAGATCGCGCCACTGCACTCCAGCCTGGGCGACAGAGCGAGACTCCGTCTCAAAAAAAAAAAAAAGATTTTTCCCCTATTTTTAACTTAAGAGCACCTGCCTCACCTTAGACGTGCGCTCCGCTGGCCTCAGGGTCCCTCCATGGTGTGCGCGGTGGGCAGCCGCCTTCCCTCTAGCTTCCCGATAGATTGAGAGTGAACTGAGAAGGTGGCCACGCAGTGGGGAGAAGCAAGTCCTGAGCTTCCTGGTCAAGCCCGCCCGTGGGGTCAGGAGAAAGCCCCTCCTCCTCGGCCTCACCGACCAGACTTCTGCTTCCCTAGGCTGTGCCAGGCCTCCCTATGCGCTGTGACAGCCAAAGTTTGCTTTCTACAAAGTCACCTCCAGGCAGTGACTGTCTACCAGGGCACTCCTGAGCCTCCCAGCTAATGATGAGGTCATTCACTGCCCTTTGTTTTTCCTTTGAGATAAATCCCTTTCCCGACCCGCTGTTTTGGCTCACAGCCCTACTTAAGTTACAGTCCTACTTCTCACTGCCAAGCGTGGGTGTCACTGCTGGCTCGGGGAGTGTGGATCCTGTAAACTTGCCTCATCGGGAGGCTTTGAGGAGTGACCTCCAGGGACCAGACAAGTAGCTTGTTCTTCACAATCAGTGCCCTCCCAAGAACATCCAGGGTTTCAGCCTCAGTGCTAAGACAGCTGTGTCTCCCTGACGTATGCTCGCTGTTGGTAATTCTAGGGAAAGCAGAGGGCTGTGCAGGTGCCCCTGCCCCAGGCTAGGAGAGCTGGCAAATGCCTAGAGACCCAAAGGCCTCATCCTCAGGGAGGCCAGCTCTTCTGTTTTAGTGATATTTTATTGTGATTTACAGTGCAACTGACCGGTTCAAACAATACCACCTGTATTCATAAACTTTCTTTTTCCTTTCCTTCCTCACTGCCCAGCTTTAAGTTCATTCTTGTAAGTGTTGCTGGTGTCAGAATAGGAACCTCCCTGCACTTTGAATGGATGAATGTGACCTCTCCCACATTCTCCGGTGCTGTGATTGCCTGAAACACAGCGCGGTGCTTGGACACAAAGCCAGTGGCCAGAGCCCTTATGCAGTTTCAGACTGACAGGCCATAGCCCTCCCTACAGACTCAGTGCCATTGTAGAAGTTCCTGCCTGGAAAATACATAAACACAAATATCTGCGGTTAGCAATCCACCACTGTCTTGCAGCCCCAAGAGAGCCTCAGAAATCCAGGTTCCTTTGGTATTTCTGCTCCCTGTCCTTGGCGCATAGCCTCCATCCCCAGGACGACCCACAGTCCAGCTGGGAAGAGAGCCAGGGACAAAGCCGGAGGGAACTAGCTCCACACCTCCCAGCCCCAGCTGAGTTAGCTTCTTGAGGGTATTTCCCGGAAGCCCTGCCTGTCACTTCTGCTGACACCTCACTGGCCATCTCAACTGCAAGGCAGCCTAGGAAGTGTAGTGTTTCCCTGGACGCATGGATTCCTGGAATCAATTCAGGGTCTGTCCTTAGGGAACCAGAGTGGGGATATTGAGTCACCAAAGATGCAGGTTCCCAGCTGTCCAGTGAAGTCAAGAAAACGGGGAAGGGTTTGAACTCACCTTTGGGTGTTTGGAGTGATCAGATCTGTCTGCCTCCTCTTGAGGGGTGACAGTGCCCCACTCTGTTAAACCCCATATTTGCCCCCAACTCAGCTTCAGCCACAATTAGGCTCTTTTCCTTTATGTCCACAGGGCAGCTGGCCTGGATGGAGCCCAATCCTCTGCACCCACCTCACTTCTTGCAGTATTTTGCAGACCCCAGCCCTATGCCTGTGCTCTAGACAGCTGGAGATAAGGAGTGGGCCCTGGAAGATGCTCAGTCAGGCTCTGCTCCAGATTTTAGTTTAGGAGATAAGCACAACTATGTCTGTCTGTTCTTTTTGTTATGCTGTAAAGAGAATTGATAGGTTAAAATTGTTGTTTGGACACAACGTGGATCATGCAATGTCTTCACATTAACCCCTAGTCACACACTCTAAGTTGTCTGTTTTCTTCCCCCAATATTTTTATTGTCATAAAAACATGCCGAGTATAAAAACCTTAACCAGGCCAGTTGTGGTGGCTCAGACCTGTAATCCCAGCACTTTGGGAGGCCAAGATGGGTGGATTACTTGAGGTCAGGAGTTCAAGACCAGCCTGACCAAAATGGCGAAACCCTGTTTCTACTAAAAATACAAAAGTTGGCTGCGCACGGCGGCGCCCGCCTGTAGTCCCAGCTACTGGGGAGGCTGAGACAGGAGAATCTCTTGAACCGGGGAGGCAGAGGTTGCAGTGAGCCAAGATCATGCCCCTGCACTCCAACCTGGGCAACAGAATGAGACTCTATCTCAAACAAACAAACAAACACCGTAGCTATTTATCTTTCGAGTTGTGTTCTCCCTGTGTTTTCCAGGCTGGAGTGTAGTGGCTGTTTACAGGCATGATTATGGCACACTGCAGCCTCCACCTCCTGGGCTCAAGTGATTCTCCTGCCTCAACCACCTGAGTAGCTGGGACTACAGGCATGTGCCACCATGCCACGGTATTAACAATTTAAACAAAAATATGATCATCTCAAAGATACAAAAAAAGCATTTGACAAATTCCTACATCCATTTCTGATAAAAACTCTCAGCAAACTAGAAATAGAAGAGAACTTTTTCAACTTGATAAAGAGCATCTGTGAAAAACCTATAGCTAATATCACACTGAGGAAAAAATGCCCTTTGCTGTAGGTTCTACTCAGTGCAGTAAGCCAAGAGAAAGAACAGATTGGAAAGGAAGAAGAAATGTTGTCATTAGTAGCAAGAGATATAATTGTCTATGTAGAAAATTCAATGGCATCTACAAAAGGCTACTAAAATAAGTGACTGTCGCAAGTTATCAAGGTTGAAATACACCTGCTGTGTGAATGCCTGGCTGTCCTCACAACAGCTGGCACTGCACCTGAACATGAGACCCTGCATGTTCTGCATGTTCTCTCTTTCCAGACTCTTCACCGTGGAGTCCACCACCTCCTGTACCTGCAGCTGCTGCAGCTCCACCATGGCGACCCTGCGCTGCCCTGCTCTGCTTAATTTTTCTAGAAATCTAAACTATTCTAAAAAAATTAAGTCTTGCCAGGCACAGACTCACAGTGGCTTATGCCTGTAATCTCAGCATTTTGGGAGGCCGAGGCGGGTGGCTAGCTTGAACTCAGGAGTTCAAATCCAGCTTGGGCAACATGGCAAAACCCCACCTCTACCAAAAATAAAAAAAACTAGCTGGGCATGGTGGTGCACACCCATGGTACCAGCTGTGGGAGGCCAAGGTTGGGAGGATCACTGGAGAGCAGGAAGTCGAGCCTGCAGTGAGCCATGATTGTGCCACTTCAGTCCAGCCTGGGCAACAGTGAGATCCTGTCACGAATAATAATAAGTGTAATAATAATAATGGTCTATTAATTTTAAAAAGGATTAAAAAAGTCTATTGGCCATATGTATGTGGATCTATTCCTCTCACTCTCCTCTCTCTACTGTTTCATTTATCTTGCATCTATTCCTTTGCCAATATCATACTGTGTTTGTTAATTAAAGTACCTTTAGAGTAAATTTTAAAATTGTGCAGGGTAAATCCAATCTATTCTACTTTTTCAAAATTGTTCTAACTATTCTAGCTTCTTTGCTTTTCTGTATAAATTTTTTGAATCAACCTGTCTATGTCTCCCAAAAATTCTCTGGGATTTTGATTGCAATTGTATTAGTGTATATATAAATTTGGGAAGAATTGTCATCTTTTTAATATTGATTCTTCTAATTCATGAACACGGTGTCTTTCTCCATTTATTTAGACCTTCTTTGGTGTCTTTTATCAGCTATTTTTAGTTTTCAGCATAGAGAGCATGTACATGTTTTGTGAGATTATTTTATTTGAGGATCTACTGTGAATTTTTGCTGGTATATAAAAAGACAATTTACCTTTACACATTGACCTTGTATCTTGCTAAATTCTCTTATTAGTTCTAGAAGAGTTTTTTCTTTTTCTTTTTCTTTTATTTTCTTTCCTTTTTTTTTTTTTTTTTTTTTTTTTTTTTTTTTTTTTTGAGACAGAGTTTTGTTCTTGTTGCCTAGGCTGGAGTGCAATGGCACAGTCTTGGCTCACTGCAACCTCCGCCTTCTGGGTTCAAGTGATTTTTCTTGTCTCAGCCTCCCGAGTAGCTGGGATTACAGGCACCCTCCACCACGCCTGGCTAATTTTTGTATTTTCAGTAGAGATGGGGTTTCACCATGTTGGCCAGGCTGGTCTTGAACTCCTGACCTCAGATGATCCACCCACCTAGGCCTCCAAAAATGCTGGGATTACAGGTGTGAGCCACCATGCCTGGCCTTGTTTTGTTTTTTCTTTTATATATTCCTTGAAATTTTCTACATATACAACCATATGATCTGCAAATAGGGATAGTTTTATTGCATACTTTCCAATTTGTGTAACTTTTTGTAAATTTTCCTTTTCATTGCACTGACTAGGTGAGAATGGACATCCTTGCCTCATTCTTAATTTTATGAGAATAGCATAATGATAGCTGTAGATATTTAGATGTCTGTTGTCAAATTAAAGACATATTTTTCGGCCCAACATGGTGGCTCTCACCTGTAATCCCAGCACTTTGGGAGGTTGAGGCAGGTGGATCACCTGAGGTCAAGAGTTCGAGACCAGCCTGGCCAACATGGTGAAACCCCTTCTCTACAGAGCAAGACTCTGTCTCACAAAAAAAAAAGACTTTTTTTCCTATTCCAAGCTTGCTAAGATGTTCCTTTTCCCCATGAATGGACATTAAGTTTGGTCAAGTGCTTTTTCTACATTAATTAATATGATCATGTGGGTTTTTTTCTCCTTAGTCTATGGTAGATTACATTGGTTGAGATCCAAATATTGAACCATACTTGCATTCCTGGAGTAAACATTATTATGTCTTGCTGTGCTATTCTTTGTATACATTGCTAGTATAATAAACATTATATCATGCTGTACTATCCTTTTTTTTTTTTTTTTTTTTTTTTTTTGAGAAAGAGTTTCACTCTTGTTACTCTTGTTGCCCAGGCTGGAGTCGGGTGGTGTGATCTCAGCCCACTGCAACCTCTGTCTCCCAGGCTCAAGTGATTCTCCTGCCTCTCAGTCTTCTGAGTAGCTGGAATTACAGGCATGTGCCACCACACCCGGCTAATTTTTGTATTTCTAATAAAGACGGGGTTTTGCCATGTTGGCCAGGCTGGTTTTGAACTTCTGGCCTCAAGTGATCCGCCCCTCCTCAGCCTCCCAAGATGCTGAGATTACCAAAGTAAGCCACTGTGTCTGGCCTATACTATTCTTTGTATACATGGCTCATATAATAAACACCATTATATCATGCTGTACTATTCTGTTTATACGTTGCTGATTTGCAAATATTTTGTTGAGGATTTCTTTGTATTCAAAAACACATAATGGTGTAGGTATAGTGGTCTATAATTTTCTTTTTTGTACTATCTTTGTTTTTGTTATAATAGTAATGAAAGCCTCATAAAATGAGTTGGAAAGTATCCCTTTTCTATTTTCTGACAGAGATTGTATAGAATTAATGTTTTGTTCTCATTTAAATAGTTGGTAGAATTCATCAGTAAAATCATATGGGCCTGGAGATTTCTTTTTAGAAGTCTTTTAACTATTCATTTGATTTCTTTAATAGTCATAGGATTATTTAATTATGTCTGTTTCATCTTGTGCATGTTTTAGCAGTTTGTAGTTTTCTAGGAATTGGTTCATTTTATCTAAAGTTTATGTGCATAGAGATGCTCATGGTATTTGTTGTGGGGAGCAACGATTATCCAGGACAGTGGTGTGGGAGTATAAGAATTTACCAAGACAGGCCGGGCAATGTGGCTCACGCACTTTGGGAGGCTGAGGCGGGCGGATCACCTGAGGCCGGGAGTTCAAGACCGGCCTGACCAACATGGAGAAACATGGAGAAACCCTGTCTCTACTAAAAATACAAAATTAGCAGGGCGTGGTGACGCACGCCTGTGATCCCAGCTACTCTGGAGGCTGAGGCAGGAGAATCGCTTGAATCTGGGAGGTGGAGGTTGCGGTGAGCCGAGATCACGCCATTGCACTCCAGCCTGGGCAACAACAGCAAGACTCTGTCTCAAAAAAAAAGAAAAAAAGAAAAGATTTACCAGGACAGTTGTTGGTACAGAAAGGCAGATTTATTAGAGAAAGTAGGAAAATACATTGCCAGAGAGACAATGGACAAGTCAGCAGAAGCTGACTGCAGAGAAACAAAGACTTGTGGAGATTTTCTAGGGCAGTGCTTGTGCTGAAGAGGGTTTGTGTAGTACTGATAATACCAAGATTGCAGTGAGTTAACTTGCAGGTGTCCTGTGATAGCTGGGTGCAGGAAGACTGTGAATTATTTGCACAGGAGGGCTGTGTATCCCAGACCTTGAGAAAGGCAGACTTGTAGCTTATCTACTTTCTCTTTTTGCTTTCCCTTGGTCCTGCAAACCTGACTCCCTTCCCCTGGTTAGGACTCCACATCTCCCCACTAACAGAGCAACAATAAGAAGTCTTTAGCATGTGGGTGAAGATTTCATCTTCCAACTGCTTCCTGCTGACCAGAGGCATTGAGCTGGCCCGACCTAATCCTGTTAGTCTGTCAGGAGGTTACAAGGGCCGAAATCCTTGGCTTGGGAGTTAATTGGGCAGAGTCATTGTGTAACCATGGGGTTGGGGGCAGCATTTGTAGCCTAAAATTTTGTCCTGCTGTATCCAAAGGAGAGTCATGGAGTTCTTTTAGTGGCTGATACCCTCACTGCAGTGACATTTTAGTTTGAAATTGTTGTCTTCTAGAAGACACAAAACAAGATATTGCATTAATAATACATAATACAAATAAGCTAATATAAGCATTATTATAGGTGGGAGAAGTGGGGCCTGAGAGATAAGATTTCTAAATGTTAATTCAATAAGAGAAAATCAAGGAAAAGTTTGTAGATGTACTAGTGAGGAGTTAGTTTAGTTTGGACCTTTATTTCTATATATTCCATTCCAGTTGCTGAACTATGTACAGGTATGAAAGAATTACTACACATTTTGCTGGCATTAACTTCATTGTTTCCCCACTATAGAAAAAACCTGTGGAGGTGCACCGTGAACTTGTCTCCCATTCCTGGTGTGTCTGATTATAGTTGAGGGTGTAATTGCAATGGGCTCGAATTAAAGCCCCTAGGACAGGGCCAGACCCCTTGGAGTTTGTGGTGTAGAGGTGAGCCTTACAGCCTCTACATATGATGAAGGCAAACAAATTTTTAATAAGAGGCATTTTTATGGAAACAGAAGAAAAAAACAAATATTAACATTGGGCACAATTTATCCAGATGTTAAACTCAACGCATTTTTAGTTACAGAGGAGGAAGGCAGTGGCCATCTTACCCTTTTCATTCTTTTGCTTGTATTTTAAAGAATGAACTTCAGTTTGCAGGACCTTAGGAAAGAGGTAATAGCAACTCCATTTAGTTTAAATTAGAAAAATAAAAGGAAAAAAATGTTGAATGCATTGGGAACTTGTAGCCCAGAAGGAATTCAGGATTTGGTTAAAATTGTAGAAAATAATAAAAAACTTTGTAACAGTGGACAAGACTAGAATTTGATGACAGATGTACTACAGCTTTTTTGAAACATAATTTTTCTTTCCAGTTTACTAAAAACAAATTATAATGGAAAAAATCTATTGGTAAAATAAGTTTTCGTCTTAGTATACTTGGCTTTAGTATTTGCATAAAGTTAGCAAGAATAATTGTTTTGCATATAGACTCTTCTATTTTTTAAATTTGGTTTTGCTGAAACTTTATTCCATAGAGAATCTCAGATTTAACTTTAATGTCTTAAGCTCAGTTATGGGTTTGTGCCATTAAACACCTGTATGAGTTGGGTAAATTCTTTTCCTCTTGAGGTCCCAAGACAATTTGGGGCTCCTGGGTCTGTTAGAAAGTGACATTCTTTACTTATCACAGGTTAGGAACCCTGCACAGGGACTGCGTAGATAAGGTATGAGGCCAGCTTTTCCAAGGAACTTTTATTGGCTTTATAAGTTAGCTTTGATTCCGCCTCCCCACCCCTCAAAAAAGCATGCCATTCCAGTTAAAGCTTGGTAAAAATAACCAGTGTCTCCAACTGTGACCTGCTACAAAAGAAAACAGATCTTTTTTCTTTTCTTTTTTTTTTTTTTCGAGACAGGGTCTCACTTTATCACCCAGGCTGGAGTGCAGTGGTGCAATATCAACTCACTGCAGCCTCGACCACCCAGGTTCAAGCAATCTTCCTGCCCTAGACCCCCAAGTAGCTGGAACTACAGGCATGTGCCACCATACCCAGTTAATTTTTTGTGTTTTTCGTAGAGACAGGATTTTGCCACATTGCCCAGGCTGGTCTCGAACACCTAAGCTCAGATGATCCACCTGCCTGAGTGCTGGGATTACAGGCATGAGCCATAGCACACAGCCAGAAAATAGAAAATAGATTTTCACGCCATGGTGTGAGCCATGGCACACAGCCAGAAAATGGGCCATAGCACACAGCCAGAAAATGAGCCATGACACACAGTCAGAAAATAGATTAATGAATATATGCAAATAACTATAGTTTTTAGTTTTTTTTGTTTTTTAGTTTTTAGTTTTCCATTAGTTTAGTTTATGTAATTAACTTCTGTTCTGCTCGATATTTATGAACACATTAGCTTTTAATGGGAGTCTGGGAAATTTCTTTCTTTATTCTAACGTTACAATTTCCAAAGTTATTAGAAACTTGCACTCAAGAGCACCTGTTAGAGTTCTACAGGTGATTATAAAACCACCTTGATCTAAGGCAGACAGAAAAAGAGGACAATAAAGAGCTTTAGAAAGCTTTATTTAACTCTATAAGGCAAGTTAACCATTTGAGCTCTGAATTTTTCTTGTTGCAACTTGCTCATAAGTTTAAAATGTACATGAAAACAGGCCACAATATGCAAGCAGCTGGAGTTTTAAAGAGAACAATAAAATCAAAGATTAGGATGTTAGAAACTGTCTTTCCCTTTTAAGGCTGAATCTTTGGATTGAACAGAAAAAGAGAAAAGGAAAAGAATGAATGGAGAGGCAAGGGTTCAGCTGTACAGGAGGGTTTGTGAGCCTCCCAGTTACTGCACGGTGTGGAGCTAGCACTCTTTTCCACTTTATCTCCGTCACGGAGAGCTTTAGCACTTCAGACCCGCAGAATGTGGAACAAATGTGTCCCACCTCCACAGGTTACTCGTTAAGCTGCGCTGCTTTTAGCTGGAGCAGAGAGCGCCTTTAGATTAAAGCCACTGGCGGTTGAATTTAAGTTCTGGGGGTCCTTCAGCTTTCAGGGCAATCCTGTTTCCAGTGGCCAAGCTTGTGGCAGAGTGGGTAGGCTGTGCACAGCTTCTTCCCATTTATTTTATGGGGTAAGTTGCCCTTTAGTGGCCTGACCTTTTGCACAGATGGCAGTTATTTGGAGGAGTGTCCTTAGGGAAACCTGGAGAAGCTGGGGGCTTGTAAAGCAGCCAGCCATTGAGTCTGCCTCTTGTCCCTGCATTTTCATTTTTTTCTTTTTCTTAGCCCTGTTTTCCTTATTTTGCTTTTGATTATAAAGACTGAGGAGGTTCATTTGAGGATTTCCTGAATAGGGGCCACGCTGTGTTACAAAAGAAAATTAGATATTTCTTTTTTTGAGAGTCTGAGGGTTAAATTTGTCTTAATGCTTTAGGATGCAGCCTAGCGGTGAGTCTGAAGGAATAGAAGGGGTGTGTCCCATGGTGGAACTGGAAAACACACGCCTTGGGGGCAGTGCCACTCAGGGTCATGAACTGCCCTTCTGCTTGGGACGTCCTGCCAAGACGAATGCGGAGATGTATGCCAAGTTCCACGGACGTCTGCTGAGGGACTTGGCGTGCACCTTATAAAGGGGCATTCCCACCTATTAGTAAAGATCATCCAGGGGGCCCTGCGGCTGGACAGCCAGTCCAGGTTCTCACTCACGCCGGGTGATCAGCCCAGGTATGAGGAAGGAGGGGTGCAGGACGATCTCCACCGGTGCTGGTCCAGGAAAGGGAGCGGGCGGGGGATCACTATTCTGAGGCTGTCTGAAATTACCTAATTTGGCAACATCTGGAACAGGATGGCTGGGTGACTCTCCAGAGTTTTTCTTTGTTTATTTCTTAAGGTATAGGCTGATATTATTGATTCAAGACCTCCTTTTCTAATATAAGCCTTTTAATGCCATGAATTTCCCTGGAAACTTTAGTTGCATCTTACGTATTTTCATATGTTGTATTTTCATTTTCATTCAGTTAAAAATACTTCTAATCTCTCTCAAGACTTCTTTGACCCATGGGTCACTTATAAGTATGTTTAATTTCCAAGTGTGTGGTATTTCTTCTATTGTCTTCCTTTTATTGATTTATAGTTTAATTCTATTATGGTCAAATGACATATTTTGTATGATTCCAATTTTCCTAAATTTGTTAAGCTGCAGGATATGATCTATCTTGGTAAATGTTTCAAGTGTGTTTAAAAAGAATGTGTATTCGGTCATTGTTGGATGGAGCGTAATATACGTGTTAATTAGATCTAGTTGATTAATGATTGCGTTAGTCTGCTTTGCATTGTTATAAAGGAATATCTCAGGCTGGGTAATTTATAAAGAAAAGATGTTTATGTGGCTCATGGTTCTGCACGCTGTACAGGCACAGCCCCAGCGTCTGCTTGGCTTCTGGGGAGGCCTCAGGAAGCTTCTAATCATGGCACAAGGCAAGGGGAACCAGTTTATCACATGGTGAGAGAGGGAGGAAGAGAGACGGAAGGGAGGAGGTGTCGGGTTCTTTTAAACAATCAGCTGTCATGTGAACTGGATAATATATAAGCTGGATAATAGAGTGAGAACTCACTCATCACCAAAGGAACGGCACCAAGCCATGCATGATGGATCTGCCCCCACATCCCAAACACCTCCCACTAGGCCCATCTCCAACATTGGAGGTCACATTTTAACATGATATTTGTAAGGGACACACATCCCAACCACACCAATGATGGAATGTCATCTCCCTGATGATTTTCTGTCTCTAGTTCTATGTATTGCTGAGATAAACGGTTTCTGATGAGAAATCTACAGCCATTTGAATTGTTGTTCCCCTATGGGTAAGATGTATATTTTTGATTTGACTGCTTTCAAGAGTTTTTCTTTATCCTTACTTTCATGTGTTTCTCTATGATATATCTGGATGTGTATCTCTTTTGGCTTATGTTGTTTGGAGTCTGAGATTGTATTTTGGTTATTGTATTTTTCAGTTGTAAAATTTCCATTTGTTTCTTTTTCCTTTATTTTCCTTTTCCAGACAGTATAACTCTGTCACTCAGGCTGGAGTGCAGTGGCATGATCACAGCTCACTGCAGCCTCATACTCTTGGGGTCAAGCAATCTTCCTGCTTCAGCCTCCCACGTAGCTGTGAATACAGGCACGTGTCACCACACCAACCTAATTTTTTTTTTTTTTCATAGAGATGGGTTCTCACTGTTACCTAGGCTGGTCTTGAACTCCTGGTCTCAAGTGATCCTCCCACCTTGGTCTCCCAAAGTGCTGAGATTAGATGTGTGAGCTATCGTGCCTGGCCTGTTTCTTTTTTATATCTTCCATTTCTTTACTGAGACTTTCTCCTTTCCCCTGGTTTCTAGAATATTTGTAATTGATCATTGGAGGGTATTTTTGGTTTTGGTTTTGTTTTTTCTGTTTCCTTTCCTTCTTTTAATGACGGAATTTTATTGTCTTATAGATCTGGCCAGAAGTCTGAAGTCAAGATGTCAACAGGACTGGTTCCTTTTAGAGGCTGAGGGTAGATTTGTTCCATACGTCTCTCCTGGTTCCTAGTGGGCGTAGGTAATCATCAGCGCCCTTGGCTTGCAGCAGCCTCACTCCAGTCTCTGCCTCCATCCTCACATGGCTTTCCCCTTGGGGGCTTCTCTGGGTCTCAAATCTCTCTCTGCTTTCTCTTATAACAACACAGCCATTAGGTTTAGGGTCCACCCTAAATTCAGGATGGTCTCATCCTGAGATCCTTAACTTATTTATGCCTGCAAAGACCTTGTTTCCAAATACGATCTTATGTCGTGTTTCCAAATACGACATTCTTAGGTATCAAAGGTTAAGACTCGTGCGTGCCTTTTGAGGGGGATACAATTCATCCCACTACAGGGAATAATTTACATATGATAAAACTCAACAATTTTAAGTGGCCAGGCATGGTGGCTCTCCCCTGTAATCCCAGCACTTTGGGAGGCCAAGACAGAAGGATCGCTTGAGCCCAGGAGTTTTGAGAGCAGCCTGAGCAACACAGAGAAACCAGACCCCACTTCTACAAAAAATAAAAGATAATATTTGCCAGGCGTGATGGTGCATTTCTGTAGTCCCAGCTGTTCAGAGAGATCTCTCACCCTATTTCCACCATGTGAGATAGAACGAGCAGTTGGCAGCATGCAATCTGGAAGATGGCCCTCACCAGGACCGGACTGTGTTGGCGCTCTGATCTTGGACTTTCAACATCCAGAACTGTAAGAAATTAGTTTCTGATGTTGATAAGCCACCCAGTCTATGGCATTTTGTTATAGCAGCTAGAACTGACTAGGACACTCTATTAAGAAATCTGTACTTGACATTCAGAAAATACTGAGAAAGGCAAATACGACCAATGCCAAATTTGGAGCCAGATGAAATTGTTTCTTTCTTTTATTTTAAACTAGAGACTGGGTCTCACTATGTTGCCCAGGCTGGTTTTGAACTCCTGGGCTCAAGCAATCCTCCTGCCTTGGCGTCCCAAAGTGCTAGGATTACAAGTGTGTGCCACCACACCTGGCCAAGGTTGTTTTAGTCTAGTAATGATGAAAATGCATCTCAGGCGCATAAGCTTGGCAGGTACCTCCTGAGTAGTGGCTGAGGGCATTTATTTGTCTGCACTTGAACTATGGGTGTATATTTTTACCTTGGAAATGTTAAGGAGTACCATTAGTTCCTTTCTCTAAACCCCTATTCCTGGCCCTCGTTCTGCCATTCAGTATGTGGTCATAGTTGGACAGTTTCTTATGAAGAAAGAAAGTGAATCCTTAAGGAAGAGACTAAGACGTTAATTAATCCAGTAATTCACCAGCGATGTCTTTCCTTATAGCCCTTGGCTCAAAGTCCATGGCATGTAAATCAGACACAGTGACTGTGCAGCCCTGCCTGCTCAGTTCACCCACACCCATGTTATTCAAGGATGCACATAGATGTACACAAGAGGGCACGTAGATGATGACCACTTTCTTACCTAAGTTACGAGCAGTGAAAGAACCTCATGGGAAAAAAGTTCCTCTTAGTCATAATTCAAGGAAGAAGAATACCATTAGCAAATGCATCGCTGTAGTCAAAGCTGAAAAATAAGACTTTTAGTACACACTCTTAAAATGGTGATCGTTTTACACTATTTTAAGGGATAATTTATAAGGTTTACTTTCAGCTAATTTTACAATACACAGTCTTGGAAAATAAGATGGAATAAATCTATGCCCTCTCCAAGTGAAATTACTAAACTTTATGAAAAGTCTGATATAATGTGGCTATTCTAGGTGAGAGGTTTTAGCCTTGTCCTTCTGAGAATAATAATAGTTCATGCTGCATGTTGAATTCACCAGGGCACTGATTTTTGCTCTTAGCCACAGTCCAACCCTGACAAATATCAATCTGATCATAAGAATGTTTAGGTTTTCTTCTCCTCCAAGCACAGGGGAATTTGGTACCTAACACAAAGCAGAAAGAATGGCCAAAGGTCCTGGGAGCCTGAGGCCCATCCTCTTTGGGTGGTGATACAGGTAACGGGGAGAAATCTGGCAGTGGCAATGTCTCACGGCTTCGATTATGTGGGCACCTCACCCACCCCTAGTGTGGCGCATTCTCATTTCAGAAATCCCTATAAGACTTCTCGTCTTTCTGGAAGACAAATGGGCAAACAGCTTCTGTGCCAGAGAGAGTTGAATGAAAGGCAAAACGCTGAAGTGTGAGCTAGGGCAACTGCGATTATAATGACAGAGTCTGGATTTGGAACCATCTGTTCAGGCCCTTCAAAAGAAAAAATATTGTACATAACGCTAAAATCACTGGTTTCAGTCCATCCTACCAACAATAGGAGTTGAGAGTTAAGCAATGTTAGTGTTAAGGTTTTTAATCCTGATCCCCAGAGTCCATGTTTCATGTCTTCTAAAAGTAGCTTAATTTCTTTTCCTGAGAATTTAATTTATGGCACCAGTCTGAATATCGCAAAAAGGAGGAGCCCCTGATAGATAGGCCAGCAACAACCTCTCTAGGAGCCAGCCTCGGTGGGGCGGGTCTGTGAGGTTGTCCCAGGGCTCTGCTGCCACCTGCAGCCCGTGCAGCTCAAAGGCATATTCGTGACAGCCAGCCGGATGTCAAGTGCTCCTGGCGTCCTCTGCGGCACAGGAGTGGGGATCGGATCCTGGGAGGTCCAGGCTGCAGTGGGCCATGATCGCGCCACTGCACTCCAGCCTGGGTGACAGAGTGAAACGCTTGCCTCAAAACAAAAACGGAAACAAAATCCAGTGAATCTCTTCGGTCCCTAAATGCCCTTAATAACCGCCCTTCCACCCTTAATAGCATAAGAATGCTGAGTGTTTCCTTTCAAACCTTGAGAGGTGAACTGATAGCAAAGTCTGATATAACCACGAGCACGGGTGCTTTGACCCTGCCATTCTGGGGTCACTGTTGAGTTTACATCCTGCACAGTCTCATGGACATGGGTCCACTAGGGTGGACATGCCCTTGAGTGCTCAGGGCTCACACTCCTGAGGAGACCCCGTGTGAACTCTAAAGGTGCCTCTCTTTCAGGTCCATTGACTCAGCTGTTGTCCCCAAAGCAACATGCCCTGCCTCAGTGGTAGGCCTCAAGAGGTTTGTTTTGGCAGGGGAACGAGTGGTGTTTTGTTTTGAGACAGGTTCTCGTTCTATCACCCAGGCTGGAGTACAGTGGTGTGATCATGCCTCACTGCAGCCTCAACTTTCCAGGCTCAAGTGATCCTCCCACCTCAGTCTCTCAAGTAGCCGGGACCACAGGCATGCACTACTATGCTCAGCTAACTTAAAAAATATATATATTTTGTAGAGATGGGGTCTCGCTATGGTGCCCAGGCTGTTTTCCAACTCCTGGGCTCAAGCAATTCCCCTACCTCAGCCTCCCAAAGTGGTAGGATTACAAGTGTGAGCCACTATGCCTGGCCAAGAGGATTTTTAACACAATATGCACCCAGATTTATTTTATTATTATTACTCTTTCTTATCACAAACTATTTCACATGTACAAAAGTAAGCTTTATAGAAATTGATTTATACATGACAGTGAAATGAATACTTGAATACTCACCATTTAGCTGAAGACAAAGATCATTAAAAATACCTTTAGGCCGGGCGCGGTGGCTCAAGCCTGTAATCCCAGCACTTTGGGAGGCCGAGACGGGCGGATCACGAGGTCAGGAGATCGAGACCATCCTGGCTAACACGGTGAAACCCCGTCTCTGCTAAAAAATACAAAAAACTAGCCGGGCGCGGTGGCGGGCACCTGTAGTCCCAACTACTCGGGAGGCTGAGGCAGGAGAATGGCGTGAACCCGGGAGGCGGAGATTGCAGTGAGCTGAGATCCGGCCACTGCACTCCAGCCTGGGCGGCAGAGCCAGACTCTGTCTCAAAAAAAAAAAAAAAAAAAAAAAAAAAAAAAAAAAAAAACCTTTAAAGACCTGTGTGCCCCTCCCATCATATTACTATTCTGAATATTTAATTATACTTTTCCACATGAATTTGGCAGGTGATTTTTTATTTGGTATGTTTTTATACTTGAACTGAGTGATATCTAAAACCTGTATTTTTCACTCAACTTTATAATTATGAAATATACACATCTTGATGTGTGGACCTGTAGTTAATTATTTGTTAATTGGGTAGTATAGTGAGATGTGTAAATGCTCAATTTTACAGTCAATTTTTGAACAATGGACACTACCCACCAGTGGACTATGAATTCATCTGTTGACCCACAGTCTTACTAACACCTGGTATTGTCTACATTGCTGGGTGCAGTGATTTTTTTATACCTATGAGATCAATTTTGTTCAAAATTTTTTTAGACAGAGTTTTGCTCTGGTTGCCCAGGCTGGAGTGCAATGGTGCGATTTCGGCTCACCGCAACCTCTGCCTCCCAGGTTCAAGCAATTCTCCTGCCGCAGTCCACTGAGTAGTTGGGATTACAGGCATGTGCCACCACACCCGGCTAATTTTGCATTTTTGGTAGAGACGGGGTTTCCTCCATGTTGGTCAGGCTGGTCTCAAACTCACAACCTCAGGTGATCCGCCCACCTCGGCCTCCCAAAGCGATCGGATGACAGGCGTGAGCCACCGCACCTGGCCAATATTTATTATTTTAATGGCATCCACTTGACTACCACTTACTAAGAGATGTGTCCTGAAATCTACCACTCTGAGAGTGGATTTGTCAATTTCTTTTCATGATTCAGTGTTTGCTTTATATACTTCAAAGCTGTTTATTAATGCATACCAAGTTTGGAAGTGGTATAGCTTCATATTGAATTGATACATTCATCATTTTTTAATTCCTAATCATGATTGTTGCTCTAATGTCTATTTGTGCTTGATATTAATACAATGATCCTACCTGCTTTTGAGTATTTGCGTGGTATATCTTTTTACATCCTTTTACCCTTAACTTTTTGTGTGGATGGCTTAGATATATCTCTTGTAAACTGAAGGTAGCTAAATTTAAGCTTTTTATCCAGCTAGACTCTTTTAACTGATATTTTTGTCCATTGACCTTTTTTGTGATTACAGATATATTAGGATTTTTTTTTCCACCATTGTATTTTGCATCGCCAATTTGTCCTTCTTTTACTGTTGATTTTTTTCCCTTCATTCTTGTCTTCTTTTGGATGATAGCATTTTTTCTTATTCCATTTTTCTCCTCTACTAATTTGACCTCAATTTCTATTGTTTTAATACTTATCCTAGAAACTTGAATATACATATACCACTTAAAAATCTAAATCATTAGCATTATCCCCCCTCCCTGAAAAAAGAACTGACTGTTTTTATTTGGATTATACCCTCTATATGTTATTTTTGCCCAGGATTATAGTTTTATCTGCTTTTTAACCCTATAAATTAGGCTATATTGTTATTTATTTACTTTTGAGACAGGGTCTCACTCTGTCACCCAGGCTGGAGTACAGTGCAATCATAGCTCACCACAGCCTTTAACTCCTGGTCTCAAGGGATCCTCTCACCTCACCCTTCCAAGTAGATGGGACTACAGGCGAGCACCGTCACAGGCAGCTAATTGTTTTTAATTTTTGTAGAGATGAGGTCTTGCTATGTCGCCCAGACTGGTCTCAAACTTCTGTTCTCAAGCTGTCCTACCACTTTGGCTTTCCAAAGTGCTGGGATTACAGGTGTAAGCCACCGTGCCTGGCTGCTAATCTACCGTTTAATTTATTCAGTCTTTAATTTCAATGTTTATGCATTTCAATTCTAGACGTTCCTTTTAGTTGTGTTTTAAATCTGGTCACTTTTGAATGTCTTTATTTCTTTAAACATTTTGTACGTGGTTATTTTGTGTCATGTGTCCCATAATGCCAATATTTGAAGATCATAGGTGATTAAACCTATTGCTTAGTGTTTTTATTTCCAATCATAATGTTTTGTTTCCTCATGTGTTTGGTCATCTTGCAGGGCATATATTAGACTCCGCTTAATCAAAGGGAATCCTGATAGGCATGAGGTCATGATTTTCTCCAGAGAGAATGTGTGTTTACTTAAATTACTTACTATACTGAAGGTGGCTATCACTTGGGATCGCTTAACTTCTTTAGATTTTGCTGACTTGTGGATGTGGGTAGAATAAATTCCAAATCCAGACCCTATGGAATAGGAGGGGTTTGTTTTTCTACCCAGAGCTGAGACGGAGATAGGCTACCTGCCTGTCTCCCTGTAAGGGCGAACGTATTTTTCTACCCACCTTGGAGCCCCTCTACGAAGTCTTGATTCCGCTGCCCACATGGCACAGCCCCCAGGCCTGGTCTTGCTCCCTTTCGCTCGGTTATTGGTACCAGTATTTGATGCCGACGCAGCCTAAGGTTCCACACTTGCTTTCCAGACCGCTGGCAGCAACTTGTTTATTGTTGTGGTGGCGATGGGGGTGGTGGGGTGAGGGGTGGGGCATACGCTTGGGTATTTTCCTTCACTTTTTATGATCTTAGTAACACATATAAAAGTATATTTGTTGTGATTTACTTGGCATCTAGAAGTGTTGCTTCAGGAGAGCTTTTCAGATGTCTTGTCTGCCACGGAACAGGAAGTGAAAGTCTCTGCGTGGTTTTGACCTCACCCAGCCATGACACAGAAGAATCTCTGACCCACAAAACATGAGGCCCTTGTAGACCCGGGGACCCCGCCTTAGGTTTCTGCTGTTCTCACTGCGAACTGCCCAGGAGAGTCTCTAAGGGTCGCTTCTTAAAAATGGCCTTTGTTCCGTGCTGCTTCAGTTCCCCGAAGGGTTCCTTGCCCCAGTGGAGCAGAGCACAAGCTTTGGAAAAGGCCGCCTGGGTTTTAGTTTCCACGCTGCCTCTTGTAGGGGTGGAGCCTGGGTCAAGTGACTTGAGCTCTGTAAGTTTCGGTTCACCGTCCGTAAAATGGAGATAACAAAACCTTCTTACAGATTGTCAACTCAGGCTGCCAGACATCAACAGAGGACATACCTTCCATCCACGATTCAAGAGTTCAGATGACACACACTCGGATTCTGACCAGCTTTACCTTCAATACATTCTCATCGAACACATCACTGGCTGCATCGACGTTCCAGCATATCAGCCCACTTTACGGTAAGAAAGAAATGGGGAGAGATGAGCAGAAATCAGACTTCCCAGCAGACACAACCCGAGGCAGGGTCAGCACCTGGGCCGTCGGGATCCCAGACAGGATTTCAAGCTCCACCTGGGATCCTAGAGGGAAGGTTTCTCGTGACAGGACTGAGGACACGCTGGCACCTAGCGTATCAGGTGGGGCAGCTATGGAAGCCAGACTCCTTTTCTTTCATAGATGGGGAAACTGAGGCCCAAAGAGGTGGGGGAGCTTGTTCAGGGGTACTCAGCTGCTGGCAGAGCTGGGCCTGGATGCAGGACTGCATCAGCCTCTTCTCCCTCTGTCACTTCCCCACAAGGGCAGATTCTTCCTCACCTTTTCCCCCTCCTTCTTTGTGTATATACTTAACCTGCTTCATGAGGAGATATGCTACTGTAAATTTTGTTACAATTTTTTTTTTTTTTTTTTTTTGAGATAGAGTCTCGCTCTGTCGCCCAGGCTGGAGTGCAGTGGCCGGATCTCAGCTCACTGCAAGCTCCGCCTCCCGGGTTTACGCCATTCTCCTGCCTCAGCCTCCTGAGTAGCTGGGACTACAGGCGCCGCCACCACGCCCGGCTAGTTTTTTGTGTTTTTTAGTAGAGACGGTTTCACCGTGTTAGCCAGGATGGTCTCGATCTCCTGACCTCGTGATCCGCCCGTCTCGGCCTCCCAAAGTGCTGGGATTACAGGCTTGAGCCACCGCGCCCGGCCCTTGTTACAATTTTTATATACCTCTATGAATGTTTTTAGATTATGGTCTTCAGATTCCAAAATTAATTTGTTTTGTTTTCACTGGAGTACTGCATATTCCCATGTAGATAGTCACCATGCTTGCAGCATTATTCAGGATTCTTTGATTGTAACTGCTATATGCTCAACTCACAGCACTAAGCAAAAAAGGCAACATCTTGCCTCACATAACTGAAGAGCTGAGGAGGAAAAGCTCCAGTTCAGGCAGGGGTGGATGCAGGTGTTCACAGCGTGTCACTAGGAAGTTGTCTCTCGGTGTGGCTTGGCCGCACCGTCCTCTGCCTGGGCGCGTTGGTGGGCCAGTGCTCTCAATGTGTTGGCCCCTGACCCACTTGCCTCATCATAGCTCCAAGTCCAGAAGCAAGAAAGGCCTCTCTTTCCTGATAGGTCCAGTGAACCCCTGAGTTCAGTCTCACTGCCTGGGGTGGTTAGGCAGTGCCTGGGCTAGGCCACGGAACACTGTGGTCAGTCAGGGCTGTGAACTGCCACTCCTGGGTTCGGAGGAGGGGCTAACCCTACGAACACCACACAGCTTGGTGAAAGGACCTGGTTCCCCCACACGCAAAACAAACCAAGGTGTTGCTATCAGAAGGAATGGGAATAGATATGGGACAGGCAAAGATGGCTCCTCACAGTATCTGCCCTGTAGCAGCTCCGAGTGCTTCGTCACTACCCCAATCACAGGCACTTTGGTTGCTTCCAGAGAGGAACCAGACACCCTGGGTTCAAACCACATCAGCCCCTCTACAGCTGTGACCCTTGGGCAAATGTCTTTTCTTTTTTTTTTTAGATGGAATCTCACTCTGTGGCCAGGCTGGAGTGCAGTGGCACGATCTCACCTCACTACAACCTCCACCTCCCGGGTTCAAGTCATTCTCCTGCCTCAGCCTCCCGAACAGCTGGGATTACAGGTGTGTGCCACCATGCCCAGCTAAGTTTTGTATTTCCAGTAGAGACAGGGTTTCACCATGTTGACCAGGATGGTCTTGATCTCTTGACCTCATGATCTGTCCACCTTGGCCTCCCAAAGTGCTAGGATTACAGGTGTGAGCCACTGCGCCTGGTCTCCTTGGGCAAATGTCTTAGCTAACTTTGCCTCAGCCTCCTCACCTGTCAAGTGGAGACAGCAATAGCTCTTGCTCTGAGGGCTGTTATGGGGACTAGATGGGCCACTAACACACAGAAAGACTGCATCAGCCCTGGCACCTCGAGTAAGCACCCAACATATGTTAGCTGCTGCTTCTCACTTACAATCAGCATTGCTAAAATCAAAACATTTGATTTGCAAGACAGTGTTTACTTTCTCTGTATTTCCCTAGAATCCCTTTCTGCACATGGAATTACCTGGCTAAAGGTCCAGCTGTGTTCAGAGTGCTTGTATTTCACTGCCGGATAGCTCTCGGCTGCACGAGCTGATGATACCGTCCTGGCACGGTGCCTTGTACGGTACAGTACACATGACCTTGAGGCCGAGAGTCTTGCAACACTTTTATCATTGTTTTATTTTCCTTTTTTTTTTTTTTTTTTTTTTAGACGGAGTCTCGCTCTGTTGCCCAGGCTGGAGTGCAGTGGGGCAATCTTGGCTCACTGCAACCTCCGCCTCCCAGGTTCAAGCGATTCTCCCACCTCAGCCTCCCAAGTAGCTGGGACTATAGGCGTGTGCCACCACGCCCAGCTTATTTTTGTATTTTTTAGTAGAGACGGGGTTTCAGCATGTTGGCCAGGCCGGTCTTGAACTCCTGACCTCGGGTGATCCTCCCGCCTCAGCCTCCTTTCAAAGTGCTGGGATGACAGGAGGGAATAACACTTTCATTTAAGGGCCAGCAAAATCACTTGAGCATGCATCCATCAGAGGGAGGGCGGCTTAGGAGAAGTTCCACACAGTGTCCACTGCTGAACTGTTCATTAGCTAGCTTTTTTTCTGCATCCCCATCTTATTGCCATTTTCTGGGGCTCGGTTTTGCCCTCTTGAGAAAGAAATAGGCCTGTGCTTATTTCCCTCTGCCCTGGAACAAGGCGCCATCCACTCTCCTGAGCTGCCGGGAACTTCTCCAAAATTCCTGGTGCTTTCTCACATTGAGCAACATGAGTCTCTTTCCTGTTTTTACCAGCCTCCGCCCATGCAAGGCTCTGAGACAAACTGCGCGACCGAAGACATCTTTCTGAACCACAGAGCCCCGTTTGCCTAAGAAAAAGGTCGCGGGCTCAATCACACACACCTGGCTGCAGTCAGTTCCAATTTTCTTTCTTTCTTTTTTTAATGGCAATTCCTGCTGCCCTGCTGATACTGAATTCATTTTCATTCTAAGTTTTTCAGCAATAAGATCTTTTTTTTTATTTTTTATTTTTTATTATTATACTTTAAGTTCTAGGGTACATGTGCATAACGTGCAGGTTTGTTACATATGTATACTTGTGTCATGTTGGTGTGCTGCACCCATCAACTCGTCAGCACCCATCAACTCGTCATTTACATCAGGTATAACTCCCAATGCAATCCCTCCCCCCTCAGCAATAAGATCTTAAAAACTGGCCGGGCATGGTGGCTCACACCTGTAATCCCAGCACTTTGGGAAGCCAAGGTGGGCGGATCACCTGAGGTTGGGAGTTCAAATTTAGCCTGACCAACATGGAGAAACCCTGTCTCTACTAAAAATACAAAATTAGCTGGGCGTGGTGGCACACGCCTGTAATCCCAGCTATTCGGGAGGCTGAGGCAGGAGAATCGCTTGAACCAGGGAGGTAGAAGTAGCGGTGAGCCGAGATCGCGCCATTGCACTCCAGCCTGGGCAACAAGAGTGAAACTCCGTCTCAAAAACAAACAAACAAACAAACAAACAAACAAACAAACTTAAAAACTGGCAGAAAATGTATCAGGGTGCCCGGTACTATGGGAGATGAGATATAGGCTAGAGCCCAGCCCTCGAATTGCTAACAGTTTTGCTTGGGAACCAGAATTAATGTCTTCCGCATACTCAGGCCAAGGTGACAGCACCCGCTCTCAGAGCAGTTGGATTTCAGGAACTTCCCATCCTCTCAACCCACACGGGAAGGGACAGGCCCCTCGGCAGTTAGAGAACGCACTTGGTCACACTTCAGGGTTGCCGGAGGGAGGGTGGAGGACTTCCTACCTCACGGTGATCTGAGGTCCAGCAACCCTAGGGACCCCAGCTTGAGGCTCTGAAGGGCTGCGACAGCCTCTTTGCCTGCCAGCCCCGCCCTGGATGCAGCCTGCTGAGCGAGCGTGGAGAAGGGGAGCTATGTGGCCAAAACACTGAGGCACTGAGGAGCACGAGGGAGCCACCCTTCCTGGCATTTCTCCTGAGGCTGTCTGTCCTTCCCCAGCCTCTTCGGCCTACAGTCCCAATCAAGAGCCAGGCCGGTTTCTGCAAGTCCAGGAGCAGAAGAGAAACCGGTGAAGATTTCACCACTACATATCAGACCAATGATGGCTGCTCGGTGATGGCGCTGCTCTGCTGCAAACACACGATTGCAACACTGAGAAACTGCCACCAAGAAAAACCCCAAATCCACTGATCCCACAAAGAGGGGAGAAAAAGGAAGGCTTCATGCTGAAGAAGAAGAAATACAAATGTGTATGTGCCGGTTTGCCTCTCGACATTACCGTGGAGGCATTCACACGCCTGTCCATTTGGTATCCTCACGAGCGATCCCCAGAGGAACCAAAGGTCAAGTTTTACAAAGATAACCAAGGACATCTTAAAGGAGACGGGCTTTGCGATCGTTGGAAGAGGGAAGCTGTAGATCTTGCATTCATGCGTTTGGATGAAGATGGGACATTAGAAACTGCACGTTGCGGGTTGAGGTGGCCAAGTTTCAACGGAATTGGAAATATGAGGCTTCAGGAAGGAAATACACGAACCACAAGAAGGCTCTGTCTCTACAGCAGAAGCGGCCACGCCGCGGGCCATCCAAACGCCATGACATGAGTGAGTTGTCCTCATCGAACACATTTCATCCTGTGAATTTTGAGGATGGCCAGAGAAGACCTTCAAGGACAGTCAAGTTTGGGCCAACTCGGAGGCTCATTCTCTTTGACAGACACCTGGCTGGTGAACCTGTGTCCTGGAGGAATGCAGGAGCAGCTGCTCACTGTATTCAAACCTTTGATGGAAGGTGGTTTGAATGATACGGTTGAGCAGACTCCAAGGCTGAGAGGACGGGCGGCTTCCTTCAGTGTCCCTGAGGCCAACACACTCAGTGCTTCAATTCCACAGAGGGGGTCTTTGGGTGGTGCTGGGGGCGTTGAGGAAGAAAGGGCCCTGGGCACAGGCAGCAGCGCCGTCCTCAGTAGTGGGCACAGGCAGCAGCGCCGTCCTCAGTAGTGGGCACAGGCAGCGGCGCCGTCCTCAGTAGTGGGCACAGGCAGCGGCGCCGTCCTCAGTAGTGGGCACAGGCAGCGGCGCCGTCCTCAGTAGTGGGCACAGGCAGCGGCGCCGTCCTCAGTAGTGGGCACAGGCAGCGGTGCTGTCCTCAGTAGTGGGCACAGGCAGCGGTGCTGTCCTCAGTAGTGATGACACGGAGGAGGAGGAGAAGGGAAAAGAGGAGGATATGATGACAAAGATGACATTTAATCCCTTAAACTTGCTTTTAGGGAAGTTCCTCCATCTGCATGTGCCTGTGTCAGGGTTATTATTGGTAGTGTTACGTGAACACATGCACAGTGGTACAATGCCATCAGACTAAATTTTTAAAAAGTTTTAAATTTTCATTGTAACTGGCAATTAATGATTTTTAAATTATTTTTATTTATTTATTTATTTGTTTTTTGAGACAGGTCTCATTCCATCACCCGAGGCCGGAGTGCAGTGGTGTGATCTCAGCTCACTGCAACCTCTGCCTCCCAGGCTTGAGCGATTCTCTCACCTCAGCCTCCAAAGAACCTGGGACTGCAGGTGTGCGCCACCACACCTGGCTATTTTTTTTTTTTTTTTTGTAGGGTTGGGGTTTTGCCATGTTGCCCAGGCTGGCCTCAAACTCCTGAACTCAAGCAATCTGCCCATCTTGGCCTCCAAAAGTGCTGGGATTACAGGTGAGAGCCATCACGCCTGGCTATTTTTAAAAAGAGTCTTGCTCTGTCATCCAGGCTGGAGTGCGGTGACACAGTCATGGTTCACTGCAGCCTTGAACTCCTGGGCTCACGTGACCCTCTTGCTTCAGCCTCCTGAATAGCTGGAATTACAGGTGCATGCCACCATGCCTAGCTAATGTGTAGTTTAAAATTTTTTGTAGAGATGGGGTCTCACTATGTTGCCCAAGCTAGTCTTGAACTCCTGGCCTCAAGCAATTGTCCTATCTCAGCCTCCCAAATTGCTGGGATTATAGGCATCACCCACGGTGCCCAGCCATTAATTTTTTTTTTTTTTTTTTTGACGGAGTCTCTGTTGCCCAG
Organism: Macaca fascicularis; assembly: GCF_037993035.2. Classification (NCBI taxonomy): domain Eukaryota; kingdom Metazoa; phylum Chordata; class Mammalia; order Primates; family Cercopithecidae; genus Macaca; species Macaca fascicularis. The sequence continues at coordinate 170,039,909 of NC_088378.1, forward strand.
GCTGGAGTGCAGTGACGCCAATCTCGGCTCACTACAAGCTCCGCCTCCCAGGTTCACGCCATTCTCCTGCCTCAGCCTCCTGAGTAGCTGGAACTACAGGCACCCACCACCACGCCCGGCTAAATTTTTGTATTTTTAGTAGAAATGGGGTTTCATTGTGTTAGCCAGGATGGTCTTGATCTTCTGACCTCGTGATCTGCCCACCTCGGCCTCCCAAAGTGCTGGGATTACAGGCGTGAGCCACCGCGCCCAGCTAAGCCAATGAGTTTAAAATACTTTAAATAAATAAATTTTGTAATGTTTCACTTAAAAAAAGAGATACAGTCTGAGAAATGTATCATTAGGTGATTTCATAATTAGTTGATTTCATTGTCAAGCAAACATCATAGAATGCACTTACACAAACCTAGATGGTACAGCCTACTACACGTCCAGGCTTTATGGTACAGCCTATTGCTCTTGGCTGTAAACCCATAGAGATGTTACTGTACTGAATACTGTAGGCAACTGTAACACAATGACAGGTATTTGTGTATCTAGATATAGAAAAGCTACAGTAAAATTACAGCATTAGTCCAGGTGTAGGTGGCTCGTGCCTGTAATCTCAGCACTTGGGGAAGCTGAGGTGGGTGGACTGCTTGAGACCAGGAGTTCAAGACCAGCCTGGGCAACATAATGAGATCCTGTCTGTACCAAGAATTAAAATAATTAGCCAGGTGTGGTGGCATGTGCCTGTAGTCCTAGTTACTAGGGAGGCTGAGGCAGGAGGATCACTTGAGCCCAGTGAGCTACGATCATGCCACTGCACCCAGCTGGGGCAACAGAGTGAGACCTCACCTATAAAAATAATAAAATAAATCTTAAATAAATGTTAATAAATAAAATATGGCATCATAATCTTAGGGGACCACTGTCACACGTGCAGTCCATCACTGATCAAAACATCATGCAACACATAACTACATGTGTTAATTGGCTGTTCAATTGAAACTTCATAGTCATAATGTAAATTTAAAAAACAAGAAGAAGAAGAAAATTAAGGAACAGGCCCAAACATGGCAATAAAACAATAGCTATGAATAGATTAAACTTTTCTATGAAAAAATAGAAACTCTCAAGTTCAGTCATAAAATAAAAAAACTAGCAAATCCAGCTCTATGCTCAGAGAATTACCAGAAAATAAAATTACATGAAGCTTGAATATAGGGAGATGGAAAGATATTAGACAAATATTAAAGAAAATCTGGGTCAGGTGTGGTGGCTCACACCTGTAATCCCAGCATTTTGGGAAGCCCAGGTGGGAGGATTACTCCCAGGTGGGAGGCAAAGGTTTTGAGACCAGCCTGGGCAACACAGTGAAACTCTTTAAAAGTCTCTTTAAAAAAGAAAGAAAAGAAAAGAAAGAAAAGAAAATCTCAGTGCCTGATGGTCAGAATAGAATTCAACATAACAAGCTCATTATTAAAATAATATTAAAATATTATTAAAATATTTGATCTGGCTGTATAAAATTCGGAAGACACTCATTCACGTACTTCATTAAATATTTCTAGTTTGCTAAAAATAGAATTACCCTTCAGCAATCCCATTACTGGGTATCTACCAAAAGGAAAAAAAAATCATTCTACAAAACGACGCCTGCCCTTTATGTTCATCACAGCACTATTTACAGTAGCAAAGACATGGAATCAACCCAGGTGCCCATCAACAGTGGACTGGATAAAGAAAGTGTGGTACACAGACACCATGGAATACTAGGCAGCCATAAAAAAACACGAAATCCTGTCCTTTGCAGTAACGTGGGTGCAGCTGGAGGCCATTATCCCAAGCGATTTAACACAGAAATAAAACCAAATTCCCCATGTTCTAATGTGTAAGTGAGAACTAAACATTGGGTACACAGGGGATCAATAGACACTGGGAATCCAAAAGCGGGAAGGGAGGAAAGGAAGTGTTGAAAAACTATTGGGAACTATGCTCATTATTTGGGTGATGAGATCAATAGAAGCCCAAACCCCAGCGCCACACAATATTCCCCTGAAACAGTACCGCCCATGTACTCCTTAAAGCTAAATTAAAGACAAACAAACAAACAAACAAAATAGAAAGAAAAAAGTATCTCCAGGTAGCTATGTTGTAATTTTATTTCATGACAGCACCGTCTTCTCTTTGCCTGCGCCTGGGTCTCCTAGTGTGCTGCTTACGTGATGCCCACGTGCCACAGAGTTATTGCCCGAAGTACCAGGGGGCCGTGCAGGGGATGGGCTCCTCCTTCCAGATGGTCTGCAGCCTCTGGGACCATGCAGCCACCATCTCCTTTCTTTCTTCTTCGGATGCAATTTCAGGAGCAAAATTGATCTGAGGGGCAAGGACTTTAAATCCACAGAAGTGTAATGTGCCGTGCTAAAGCCACAGGGGAGGAAAAGAACTCATTAGAAACTACACCTGTTACATACCATTCAGTTAAATGATGTAAGGGGGGAAATGGTGTGAAACAAACCTTCAAAAAATCATGAAACAACCTTAATGTTACAAGGCAAGTGAAAGCTAAACTTCCCTATGGCTTTAGGATGCAAGCCTTGCATAAGAGCAGTGAAGAAGCTGGGGCAGCTGGAATTTCCAAGTTCTATTTTTATAACTGCAATTAACCTACAATCCTTGCAACTGATTCAGACACCAAACATGATAGTTCTGCTTGATTGGGCAAATTATGGTACATTCACACTATAGATTATTCCAGAATGAGGTTATTCTAGCTGTAATGTGTACCATGGAAGTTTGTTCAAGATATCTGTTAAATGAAAACAACAACGAATTTTAAGCAGTATTTACGATATACCATAAGAGCAGTAAACGTAATAAACCTATAATAAAAATTATGTATGTGAGAAAATATATAGGCCTTAAGAAAATAAATCAAATGATTTAAAGTGATTCTTTCTGAGGTGGGGGGATTAAAGGGACTTTCTCTTTTTATATTTCATATTGTCTCTTTTTGTTTGTTTGTTTGCCATAAAATGTACTTCTGCAAACTGAAAAAAAAGTAAAGATTTTTTTTAAAAGCAAGAAGAATTTGAACTTGGCTAATGACACATAAGAGACCCGTTCGCCTGTGAAGAAGCAAAGTCAGGCTTGTAAATTATGATTTCCTTCAGTAGACTGTAAGGAATTGGAACCACATACTTTCTCCTTTCTTTTTTTTTTTTTTTTTGAGACGGAGTCTTGCTCTGTTGCCCAGGCTGGAGTGCAGTGGCCGGGTCTCAGCTCACTGCAAGCTCCGCCTCCCGAGTTCACGCCATTCTCCTGCCTCAGCCTCCGGAGTAGCTGGGACTACAGGCGCCCGCCACCTCGCCCGGCTAGTTTTTTGTATTTTTAGTAGAGACGGGGTTTCACCGTGTTAGCCAGGATGGTCTCGATCTCCTGACCTTGTGATCCGCCCGTCTCGGCCTCCCAAAGTGCTGGGATTACAGGCTTGAGCCACCGCGCCCGGCCTACTTTCTCCTTTCAAAGAGGATCACTTTTTTTTCTAAAAATATCACACTCAGCCCTCTGCATTACGTCCTTTAAAACCCACACCCTCACCTAGGCCTGCCCTGTCAGGTGAGGAGTGAGAGGCCCACACACCACTTTTTACATTTTTTTTCCCCTCAGGCAACATGATTTTATTTATTTATTTATTTTATGACTCAGCATGAGAGTTTCCATTTTTTCATAGAAAAGTTTAATCTTTTCATAGCTATTGTTTTATTGCCATGTTTGGGCCTGTTTCTTAATTTTCTTCTTTGTCTTGTTTTTTAAATTGACTATGAAGTTTTAATTGAACAGCCAATTAACACATGTAGTTATGCGTTGCATGATGTTTTGATCAGTGATGGACTGCATGTGCAATAGTGGTCCCCTAAGATTATAATGCCATATTTTATTTATTAACATTTATTTAAGATTTATTTTATTATTTTTATAGATGAGGTCTCACTCTGTTGCCCCAGCTGGGTGCAGTGGCATGATCGTAGCTCACTGGGCTCAAGTGATCCTCCTGCCTCAGCCTCCCTAGTAACTGGTACTATAGGCACATGCCACCATGCCTGGGAGGTGGGTGTGGGCTGGCTCCATAGGCCCCTTGCCCGTATGGGGGTTGGCATGGCCAGCAGAGGCCAGCATGCGGCCATCAGAATGTAGGGCCTGGGGCGCCACTTGCCAGGGTCCAAGGGCAGTGCTGCTGTCACCAAGCACTGGCAGAGCATGTGGACAGCTTCACCCGCACGGATCACAACACGCGCAGGGCCACCTGGGGGCTTCTCTGCTGACCAAGAGCAGACATCAGGCTAAGCAGGCTTGGCTTAGCTTCTGCCCAAACTATATCAAAAGCTGTCATTAGGGCACATTTTCCCTATCAGTCAAGCTTTTCAAATCTGTCAAGTAAAACATTTAAAAGGGTCAAAATGTTATAATTTTCTGTATCCAGGGGAGTCCAAATGGTGTGGGGCATCACGCTTCCATCCCATCTCATCTCACCCCTCGGGGAGCTGAGGGCATGTATGTGTGTGCACGCGTGTGTGTGTATAGATGTGTGCATCTGTGTCTGTGTGTGCGTGTGCCAACTAGCAAGGGATCCACTTGCAGCTGGTCTACCTGGAGTGGCCACAGGAAGTATCGAAAATCCCCATTGACTCCCATCTTCGTGTACATTTCGGCCGTGCCTCCTGTGGTTACGGAAAGGAGCGCTAGTTTACCCTGCAAGGGAGAAAGCAGATGCATTTGTGTGGACTCCAGAAGAGGAAGGAAATGTTACTGAGCCTCCAGCACACGGGCTTAGCACAGCCAGCAGGGAACATGCGTGTGGGCACCCTCCAGGGATGGACAAATGTAACACTCCCATCCATAGGTGACAGTGACATCCCAACAGGAGGAGGAGACAATCCAAGTGAATGGACCAAGCCAACACAGAAGCTCTAACATGCCCAGGTTGCTGGTGGAAACCAGGTTTCCATGACGCCATGTGTGATGGATACAGCCAAGGCACTGACCACAGGACAAGGTTCCCAGCACACAGAGCCGCTCAGTAAGTGGTAGCACCATTCGTGGTCCAAGACACATCTTGGTTACTCAGTATGTTTCCCTTACATGCATTTATTTTCTGAAGATTTTAGAATTTAAAAATCATTCCTTTTTTTTTTTTTTGAGAGAGAGTCTCACTCTGTCGCCCAGGCTAGAGTGCAATGATGTGATCTCGGCTCACTGCAAGCTCCACCTCCCAGGTTCAAGACAGTCTCCTGCCTCGGCCTCCCAAGTAGCTGGGACTATAGGCACCTACCACCATGCCTGGCTAATTTTTGTGTTTTTAGTAGAGACAGGGTTCCATGTTGGCCAGCCTGGTCTCGAACTCCTGGCCTCAAGTGATCCACCCTCCTTGGCCTTTCAAATTGCTGGGATTACAGGTGTGAGCCACTGCACCCGGCCTTAAAAATCATTCTTTTAGTAAGAATTCATAGCTACCACGTGTTGCACATCTACCAGGTTCCAAGCTCTCCTCACCCTGCCATGTGGGTGTCACAGGATCTTGGTCTCACAGCAGGCACATGATGCTCAGGGGAGTGAACGTGTGCCAGGCCAGGACTGGACTCTGCACCAAGAAGGAGGTACTCCCTCTGGAGCCAGGGCTGACCGCTGGGTTGCCCACATAAGGTTGCCCAGGTCCCCCGTTACCTGACACCTGGCCCACTCCCTTGTTTGCCATGTGCGTGGTATGCTGTGGATGTGTCTGCAGCCCCACTAGATAAAAAGCTCCACGACTTCAGACATGGCGCCATGCCCACTGTGTGCAGTACATGGTGCTTTGTACATAGTGGGAGCTCAATGAATATTTGCTAAGAAAAGAAAGCAAACTAGAAATATAACTTGATAGAAGATGCATCCCTCCGTCCCCTCACTCCAACTATCCACAGCGATCCTTTTCCAAGAGCCGTACCTGGAGCAAACCGGAATCGTAGAATCCCGGGATGTCGAAGGCAAAGCCCCGGCACAGCACCCTATCCATCCAGCCCTTCAGGATGGCCGGCACGCTGAACCAGTACAGCGGGAACTGTGGGCGACAACACCAAAGAGAAACTGAGGCTGCGGCTCACCTCAGGTTTCCTAGTTTAGTCTATCTGGTGATTTGGAATGAAGCCCACAGCCCTCCTCTTCCCTGGCAGCTGGGCAGGTGAGGGTAACCCGTGTGGTCAGCTCTGAAAGGTGCAGTGGGGACGTGAGACGGGAAGGGGATGACAGTGGTCCTTGTTGCTGTTACAGGTAGCTCTGCATCCCCCAGTGATGACAGCCCCTGATGCTGGCTCCGGGCAGGCAGGGAGGGGATGAGGAGCTCTGCATGACGCTGGCATTGGAGCAGCAGTCTCTGACTAAGCCAATCGAAAGGAAGGGTGGGGAAAAGCATGCCCTTTCCCCTGCCTGGGGCATGTTGTTAGCATCTGGGAGTCGGACTGAGTTAGGTGCTAGCGGCTACGGATTTTGACACCAACTAAAGTCATATGTTTGTATTCCATAGACCAGCTGTAAGATCTCCCTATCCCATAGATGCCCTAACATTACATCCAGTGTTGCCGCCTGGGAAGGGAAATAAACATAGGCAATCATCTGTTATCAAAGGTGGAAGCCAATGTCTCGTGTGCTTTCAATAGAAAACTCACGACTTGGCATTGAAACCCAGGCTCCACAACCTGCTGTTGTGTGACATTGGCAAGTTACTTGACCTCCTTGTGCCTCCTTTTTCCTGATTCATCAAATAGGGCTACTAATAGTTCACAGCTCACAGCATTCTGGTGAGGATTTGAGGACACACCACAGTGCCCCAAACAGAATAAAAGCTCAGTGAGTGGTGGGCTCTGATATTAGTGGTGTAGTAGTGATGAATGACATTTTTATTAATGTTGAATAAAAAAATAACTTATAATGCAGACCCTCTGGACAAAGTATCAGAAAAAAAGAGAAGGTAGGGAAATGGAGTGAAATGAAGTGAAATAAAACAAAGGCCATTATAGAAAGGCCAGGTCTTAGCCTACCCAGCCACCGGGTTATGGGAGTGGAGTGGGAGCGAGGAGGAGAAGCGGGCTCCATGTGGCCGGCCGACCCGAGGGGGACAGGAGAAGCAGGGCAGAGAGCTCAGTGTGGTTCTGCTGGGACCACGTGCCCCAGGATACAGGCCCGTCGTACTGGCATGGTATTAAAGCACAGATGGTAAACTGCATGGTCACCCAGGCCTGAGGACTATGAGTCCACCCACCTGTAATTAGGACGAAGAATATCCTGCACTTTGGCCGAATTAGCAGCTCACGGTCACTGAGTAAAGAAAGGGCTGGTGTCAGGAAAGGGTGCACAGAGGCAAGCCTGGGTAGGGATGAGGCAGCCCTCTTCCCGCACATGCAGGTTGCTTTTCTGAAGGCTTGGGAACCTCATCATTCTGGACATGTGGTTTTGTCTGGAAAGTGGTCACATGCCCCTTATCCCCTGCCTTGCACTCACATGGTGGGCTCATGAGAACAGTGCTCTCGTTCTCCCACCTATTCCCCATCCTCAAGCAGGGTTGGAAAGCAGACACGATCTGAACCAGTCAGATCCCATGCTTGGAAATTCTGGATCTAGGGGATCCAGTCCCTGGCATGCAGTGAGAGAGAACAGAGCCAAGAGGCAGAAAAGAGCAGATGGAAATCCAAGGATGAGAGCAGCTACAGCTCTGCCCTTGGGATCCAGGAGGCCCAAGTGACCAGAGCCCTTATAATAGACTCCCCTTTCTTTCTAGTTGGACAGGAATTTCTGTCAACCCAACCATACCCTCAAAGCTCATGTGTGTACTCTGCTGCCAGGCTTCCACAGTCACAGCCATGCCTGCACATCTTCCTTGCAGGGTGGGAAGTGGCCTGATAAGTGAGCACTCCTGGAGGCCATTTTGTGGGGCCAGTTCACTCTGCAGTGGCATCACCTCCTTCTGAACAAATACAGGAAGGTGGCTGGGTTGGGGGTGAAGCAACCACTCAGAGGATAGAAAGCAGAGATGTTCCTCTTAATGATCAGGATATTTAAGTCAGGCTATTTAAGGAGATGCATTTGGCCTGATTTACCCTGATAAACATTTGTGCATAGAAATGTGGTTCTCAAGCAGCCCCAGAATGTTTCAGGGCAGGAACTGGAAGAGAAGGGAAGCAACGAGACTGGCAGGTTTCAGATGATTCTTGGACCACTGGGCTAATGGAAAGATCCTTCATTCCTATTTACATGGCAGTCGGGATTTGGAGTGAGTGATATTGGCTACATGGATATCTTTACCCCATTAGGTAAAGTGTTAAAAGTAGTGTTACAACTAGGTAAAGTGTTTAAAGTAGTGTTGTAACTAGGTGAAGTGTTGTAACTAGGTGTTGTAACTAGGTTATAATATTTGCTCAGTAAGTGTGCAACTGTGCTAAAAGCACTGATGCCACTTCTAGAAGCAGCACAAAACTCAATATTCAGAAAGAGTTTGTACATAAGATGAATCTGATTCAATATATTAATTGGAGGAAAACAAACCTGAAATATCACTAGGTCAGCCTCCCCAACCTTTTTCTGCTCATCAGTGATGTCGCTAGCCAGAGACTTTTGCTTGTAGGCTTCGTAGGTTTCCACTCCGTAATTGAAAACCTCAGGATTAGAAAGAGCAGCTGTGGGGGAAGAGACCAAACATTCTCACTCCTAGGTGGGCATCCACAGCCCATCCCAACCATCCCAGTAGCACTGTGTATACTGGACTCCTCAGAGCAAGTCAAAGACTTGCTGCAACCTGACCAGAAGCTGCACCCCGGGTCCAAGCTAGGGAAAGAGAAGCAGTCTGGGAGGGCCACTGACTGAGCTCTTCCTACCTAGCAGGTGCTGTGCTCTACACACATCACCTTTCTTCATAACAACTGGTGAATCTGGTGTATTTCTCAATTTACCGGAGAGCAAACTGAGACCTAAGAGAGGCTGGATGTCCTGTTCAATGCCAAGCAGGTCTAAAAAAATAACTCTACACTTTAATTTCATGCTCACCTCCACATTTTTTAGTATTTGTGTCTCGATTTACGCATTTTATATTGTGTATCTCTAACTCTTAACAGGTCACCGTAGTGATTATTGTTTTTGATAGCTTTGTCTGTTAGACTTAATACTAGCAATGAGTGGATTGCACACAACCTAATAGTATTAGAGTGTTCTGTGTACTTACTTTTACTAGTGGGTTTTACATCTTCAAATGTTTTCTTTTTGCGCATTAGTGTTTTTCTTTCATATTGAATTCCCTTTAGTATTTCTTATAAGGTGGGTCTGGTGGTGGCGAATTCTCTCAGTTTTTCTTTGTTTGGGAAAGACTTTCTCTCTCTTTCAGAGTTGAAGGCTAGATTTTCTGGGTACAGTATTCTTGGTTGACAGTTTTGTTCTTTCAGCACTTTGAAAATGTCCCACTCCCTCCTGGCCTGTATGTTTTCTGTTGAGAAGTCTGTTGCCAGATGAACTGGAGCTCCTTTATATGTTATTTGCTTTTAGGATCCTCTTTTTGTTCTTGACCTTTGAGAGTTTAATAATTATATGCCTTGGGGTAGTCCTATTTGAGTCAAATCTGTTTATTCTATGACCAGGATATTTGTCTCTTTCTCAAGTTCCGGAAAATTTTCTGTTATTATTTCTTTGGATAAGCTTGCTATGCCTTGCTCTTGCTCAGCTCCCTCTTAGGCACCAATCGTTCTTCGATTTGGTCTTTTGAGCTAATTTTCTATATTTTATAGGAAATCTCCATACCTTTTTCTTTTTTATCCTCTGTGTATTTTCAAATTGCCTGTCTTTGAGCTCACTGATTTTTTCTTCTGCTTCATCCATTCTGCTGTTGAGAGCCTCTAACGAATTTTTCAGCAAATGTATTTCTAGTTTCAAGATTTCTGTTTGATTTTTTAAAAATTATTTCAATCTTTTTGTTCAATTTAGCTGATACATTTCTGAATTGCTTTTCTCTGTCATCCTGAAGATTACTGAATTTCCTTAAAAGTGCTATTTTGAATTCTTTTTTTTTTTTTTTTTTTTTTTGAGACGGAGTCTCGCTCTGTCGCCCAGGCTGGAGTGCAGTGGCCGGATCTCAGCTCACTGCAAGCTCCGCCTCCCGGGTTTACGCCATTCTCCTGCCTCAGCCTCCCGAGTAGCTGGGACTACAGGCGCCCGCCACCTCGCCCGGCTAGTTTTTTGTATTTTTAGTAGAGACGGGGTTTCACCATGTTAGCCAGGATGGTCTCGATCTCCTGACCTCGTGATCCGCCCGTCTCGGCCTCCCAAAGTGCTGGGATTACAGGCTTGAGCCACCGCGCCCGGCCGCTATTTTGAATTCTTGGTCAGAGAGCCCAAACAGTCCCATCTCGTTAGATTCAGTCACTGGTTCCTTGCTTTGTCTATGTGGAGAGGTTATGGTTCCCTGTTTACTGTTATTTCTTGTGGATGACTTCTATTTATTTCAGTCTTCTATGTCTGACTTGTTTTCATTTTTATTACATATATTTGCTTAGAAAGTCTTTGCAATTTTCGCCGGGCGCGGTGGCTCACACCTGTAATCCCAGCACTTTGGGAGGCCGAGGCGGGCGGATCACGAGGTCAGGAAATCGAGACCACGGTGAAACCCCGTCTCTACTAAAAATACAAAAAATTAGCCAGGCGCGGTTGTGGGCGCCTGTAGTCCCAGCTACTCGGGAGGCTGAGGCAGGAGAATGGCGTGAACCCGGGAGGCGGAGCTTGCAGTGAGCCGAGATTGCGCCACTGCACTCCAGCCTGGGCGACAGAGCGAGACTCCGTCTCAAAAAAAAAAAAAAAAAAAAGAAAGTCTTTGCAATTTTCTTATTAAATTTCTTTTTTTTTTTTTCCTCTACTAAGTCACTGCCTCCTTTTCGGCACTAGATAGTGGTTTATGCCTGGGTTTGCCTCTGCTCTAGTAACTGTTCTGAGTAATGCCAGTCCTGAATATGAGAGGTTCCAAAGGGGATAGCATGGTAGTGTTGGAAGGCTGGCTAACAGTTCATGCCCAGGAAACCTGCTGAATGTACCTCCACAGTGTGGTGCTGCTGAACAGCCACTCTGGTTTGGCATCTCCTTTGGCTAATTTACAGATGAGAGTTTCCAGGGCTGGGGACGATACTCCCATCTCCCTCCTTTGTCTCCGGCTGTTGTCAGGGATATTTCTTCCTTTAGGCACTCCTGATGTTTCCCGTGGGTTGAGGCAGGAACAGGTCTCCTTCCTGCCTGTTTCTGGGAATCCCAGAAAATTGGGAAGCTGATTGTCCACCTTGATCTCTTTTTCCAGTGTAGAACCTCTGATGTGGGAGGAAATTTCCCACACAGTTGGTGCTGGGTAGTTTGTGAGGAGGGGTGTTGTGGATATAATAGTCCAATCTCTTACTGTCTGCTTGCAGTTTTTTCACTTATGTGGTCTTGGGAACTACTTCATCCTCATATTTGACTTCTGGGATATTGCTGGTGATCATCTCAGTGCTATCTATTTGTTTTTGGAAAGTGAAGCTAGCTTGCTTCTATAATGCCATTTTGCAACTGGAAGTCAACATAAAGTAAAAAACATAAAGATGGTTTTTACAAATAGAGCATTTATCCCATGACTCACCAGTGATATCTTTCCTTGTGGCCCTCGGCTCAAAGTTCATGGCGTATAAATCAGACACTGTGACCGTGCAGCCCTGCCTGCTCAGTTCATCTACAGCCACATTCTTCAAGGATCCGTTGAAAGACCTGGGTTCCTCGTGCGCATAGACAATGAGTACTTTCTTCCCTAAATCAGGGTAAGAAACAGTTCCTCTTGAAGAACAACCTCTCTCTGTTAAATTCAGTGGAGACTAAGATGAAAATTGAACATTTAGGTGTGTCATAGTAATTGAAGCTAAGAAATAGCAAATTTTCTTTTCTTTCTCTCTCGCTTTTTTTTTTTTGAGACAGTCTCGCTCTATCACCCAGGCTGGAAATGCAGTGGCATGATCTCAGCTCATTGCGACCTCCGCCTCCCAGGTTCAAGCGATTCTCATGCCTCAGTCTCCCGAGTAGCTGGGACTACAGGTGTGTGCCACTACGCCCAGCTAATTTTTTGTATTTTTAGTGGAGATAGGGTTTTGTGATGTTGGCCAGACTGGTCTTGAACTCCTGGCCTCAAGTGATCCACCTGCCTTGGCCTCCCAAAGTGCTGGGATTACAGGCATGAGCCACCGCACTTGGCCAGAAACACCAAACTTCCTTTTCTTTTCTTTCTTTCTTTTTTTTTTTTTTTGAAACAGAGTTTCGCTCTTGTTGCCCAGGCTGGAGTGCAATGGCACGATCTCAGCTCACTGCAATCTCTGCCTCCCAGGTTCAAGCAATTCTCCTACCTCAGCCTACTGAGTAGCTGGGATTACAGGCATGCACCACCAAGCCTGGGTAATTTTTTGTATTTTTAGTAGAGACAGTTTCTCCATGTTGGTCAGGCTGGTCTTGAACTCCCAACCTCAGGTGATCTGCCCACCTCGGCCTCCCAAAGTGCTGGGATTACAGGCATGAGCCCCCGCACCTGGCCCCAGAAATACCAAACTTTCTAATAGGTAGCAGTTTTAAAGTAATGGGCATTTAAAAATCCAGTTATTCATAGCTCAACATCACTTGAGATTACCAATATACAAAAATACAATGGGTCAAATTATATCTCCTCAAAAATACCACCACTAAATCTTTTAAAAGACCAACTTAATTTGATTGTGCTCTATAAGAAGGTTTAGACCAGCTCCCTAACGTCAAAATAAAGAACAGCTGGAATTAATCTTCCATGCTAACCCACATTTACACATATCAGCTACAGGCACCTTTCAGTGTGGCGTGGTTCTGCGTCCATCTCCCCCGGTCCATCAAAATCTGACACCTAAACAAAACATGAGGAATCAGACCCGCTGGTCTCGCGGGAAGGCAGGGCCACATGGAGCCCATCTTTCATGGTGATGCTGATAACAAAGAGGACTCTAGGAATAGAATCAGGCCTTCCCGGCACTGGCTGTATCGTTCACACCAATACTGCTTCTGGAGCAGTATTTTCCTCATTGTTAAGAGTCTCCAGGATTATATACTGACTTCCTCTGGGAGGCAGCCTGGTGATTTGCTTAATTAAATTTACCCTGGTAACCTTTAAGAGGATGTTAAACTCTTGATTTAAATTTTTCATAATGAGATTTAAGGAGAAAATACACATATCAGTTTGAAGCAACGGGTTTCAGGGCATTGAGCTGGCTGCAAAGGTTGAATTCTGTAAGTCAGATTAATGGCTAACATTTTAACTTCACTTTCTCAGACTCTTATTTCAATAAAGGAACTATACTCAGGGGCTTCACAGGAGAATAGATGCACATGAAATACCTACACCAGTGGTTCTCAACTGGGGGCAGTGTTGTGCCTGCCAGGGGACATTTCTCAATGCCTGGAGACATTTTGGTTTGTCACAGTTAGTGGGGGAGGGGTGCTATTGGCATCTGGTGGGCAGAGGCCAGGGATGGTGCTAAACATGGTGCACAGGATAACCCCCCAAAACATAGGATTATCTGGCCCAAAATGTCGGTAGCGCCAAGGTCGAAAATCCTAATCTACACTATAATGTATAGTATAAGGTGAATCTGTGTGTTCTAACATGAAAGGCTCTCCATGTTATATCGTTAGGTGAAATAAAAAAGTTGCAAGATGGTTTGTTCGTGTATATGTGCATGATAAGCAGTTGCAAAAGTAAAGATAGAATCCTACTGAATTTTTACCCAAGGTGCCTCCTGGGGTTCACCTGAGCCCCTGCTATGGCCCAGGGATAATTTCAGGGCCTGGAGGCACAGCAAAGACAGGATAGGCGGGGCCCCACTTTTGAGGAACTTACATTCTGAAGGCAGTCGAAAGGAACAATAAAACAAGTGAGAAAATAGAAAACAAAATAATCCAGATAGTTTATACACTTCCATGTGGCTTGGATTTTTTATGACAATGTATTCAATTTCTGATTAAGAGTCTAACTCCTGAGCCGGGCGCGGTGGCTCACGCCTGTAATCCCAGCACTTTGGGAGGCCGAGGCGGGCGGATCACGAGGTCAGGAGATAGAGACCATCCTGGCTAACACAGTGAAACCCTGTCTCTATAAAAATACAAAAAAATTAGCCAGGCGCAGTGGCAGGCGCCTGTAGTCCCAGCTACTGGGAAGGCTGAGGCAGGAGAAAGGCGTGAACCCGGGAGGCGGCGCTTGCAGTGAGCTAAGATCGTACCACTGCACTCCAGCCTGGGCGACAGAGCGAGACTCCGTCAAAAAAAAAAAGAGTCTAACTCCTACTTGGAAGGTCAGTGTGGGAGGGTCACTTGAACTCAGGAGTTTGAGACCAGCCTGGGCAATACAACAAAATCCCGTCTCAAAAAAAACCAAAAAAGGTCTTACTCCACAACAGTGAATCATTACCTGCCATGGCGTAAGAAGATGGATTCTTTCCCTCTGATTTGGTGGGTGGCTGGGGCTTTCAAGTACAGTCTCTCTTCCGCGAGCCCAGCAGTCTGAAAGACAAAACGAATCCAGGGGAGGTGGGGAGAGGCACAGGTGAGGTCGGCTGTACCACATCCAGGCGTCACTGCTGCTCCCTGACAGACATGCAAACACATCAGAGAAAGCCCTCTCAAGAGAGGCCAGGAATCTTCTGGAGACTTAGGACTCAGAGGACAAGCCATGCAGGATGTCAGAACCCACTTTTTTTCTTTTTTGAGAGGACTCCGAAACTTCCATCCAGACAGTCATACAGCAAAGGACCTAGGAAATAAGCCACGGTAGGAAGCAGGAGTTGAGCTCCTTGGCCTTCCTGCCTTCCCCAGTTTTCCCTTCAGATCAAGCAGAAGGCTGGGGGATCAGCGAACCGCCACACGGGCAGCCTGCACTCCTCGGCTGGTGCCAGACACTGGTGGGTCAGCAGTGGCAATTATTGGCCCTTCCCCTCACTTGAAAATAACGGGAGTTGGCTTAGACCCAGGCTCTAACCAGAAGTCTCAGAGATTCTCCAGGGATGCAGCGGAGGCCAGAGGAGACCCCCACGTCCGACAGACTTGGTGCAATTTCCAGCTCTGCCCGTTGTAGCTGTGGGCCCTGCAGCACATCCCTCCACCGCTCTGTGCCTCAACCTCCTCATCAACAAAGTCACAGCACGGCCCAGAAGAGTGAGGGAGAGACAGTTGCAGCGTGCGGTGGCTGGCACACAATGGGGCTACGGAAAAATGTGAGCTCTCCCCAGGGGGGCCTTTGGCCTCGCCCCCTCCTGGCCATCTCTGAAATTCTGGCTTCCTTCTGGGAGAGACAAGGAACCTCCAACAAACCCACTCTCCCTACCAGAAAAAACAGCTCAGATAAAACTTAACAACAAAAAAGCAAACAACTCAATGCAAAAATGGGCAGAGGGCTTGCATAGACCTTTCTCCAAAGAAGATGTATGAGTGGCCAGTAAGCCATGAAAAGATACTTAGCATCACTAATCATTAGGGAAATGCAAATCAAAACCACAATGAGATCCCATCTCACACCCGTTCGAAAGGCTACTACTACCAAAAAACCAGAAAATAGCACGTGTGGGTGAGGAGGCAGAGAAATTGGAACCCTGAGCACCTCTGGGGAAAGGTCGAGTGCTGCAGCTGCTGTGGAGGTGCTGTGCCCCCAAAAATTACAATTAGTAAGTTAGAATCAACATGTGACTCAGCGATTCCATTTGTTACTCTGAACCCAAAAAACTGAAAACAGGGTCTTGAAAAGCACTTGCCTACCCATGTTCAAAGCAGCATTTTCCACAACAGCTAAAACATGGAAGCAACCCGAGTGTCTATCAGGACATGAATGAAAACAGCCAGAAAACTCTACCCTTAAAAGTGGTTAAAATGAGGTCAGGCACCGTGACTCACACCTGTAATCCCAGCACTTCGGGAGGCCGAGGCAGGTGGATCACCTGAGGTCAGGAGTTAGAGACCAGCCTGGCCGACATGGCGAAACCCTGTCTCTACCAAAAATACAAAAATTAGCTGGGTGTGGTGGTGTGCACCTGCGATCCCAGCTACTCAGAAAGCTGAAACAGAGCGAGACTCTATCAAAAAAAAAAAAAAGAAAGCAGTTAAAATGGTAAATTTTATGTGAGATGTTTTTTACCACAGTAGGAAAAAATGGGATAAAAAATGAAACAATGCAGAGAGTGTGACTAGGGCTTAGTGTGAGGACACGCATCCTGCGTGTTGTGTCCAAACGACAATGTGAACCTATCAGTGTGTCTTCACAGCAAAACAAAAAGCACAGAGACACACAGAAGTGGTGCTTGTCCACACCAGGACTAGAATCTTGAGCAGGGCCTGAATGAGCATCTTCCAGGGCCTGCTCTCTACCTCCAGCTATCCAGGAGCGCAGGCATAGGTCTGGGGTCTGCAAAATACTGCAAGAAGTGAGGTGGGTGCAGAGGAGTGGGCTCCACCCAGGCCAGGTGCCCTGTGGACATAGAGGAAAAGAAGTTAGTTACATCATTGTGGCTGAAGCTGAGTTGGGGGCAGGCATGGGACTTAACAGAGTGGGGCACTGCCACCCCCCAAGGAGTCAGACAGCTCTGATCACTCCAAACACCCAAAGTTGAGTTCAAATCCTTCCCCGTTTTCTTGACTTCACTGGACAGCTGGGAACCTGCATCTTTGGTGACTGAACATCCTCACTCTGGTTCCCTAAAGACAGACTCTGAATTGATTCCAGGAATCCATGCGTCCAGGGAAACACTACACTTCCTAGGCTGCCTTGCAGTTGAGATGGCCAGTGAGGTGTCAGCAGAAGTGGCAGGCAGGGCTTCCGGGAAACACCCTCAAGAAGCTAACTCAGCTGGGGCTGGGAGGTGTGGAGCTAGTTCCCTCCGGCTTTGTCCCTGGCTCTCTTCCCAGCTGGACTGTGGGTCGTCCTGGGGATGGAGGCTATGCACCAAGGACAGGGAGCAGAAATATCAAAGAAACCTGGATTCCTGAGGCTCTCTGGGGGCTGCAAGATGGTGGTGGTTTGTCAACCGCAGATATTTGTGTTTATGTATTTTCCACGCAGGAACTTCTACAATGGCACTGAGTCTGTAGGGAGGGCTATGGCCTGTCAGTCTGAAACTGCATAAGGGCTCCGGGCACTGGCTTTGTGTCCAAGCACCGCGCTGTGTTTAAGGCACATCACAGCACCGGAGAATGTGGGAGAGGTCACATTCATCCATTCAAAGTGCAGGGAGGTTCCTATTCTGACACCAGCAACACCTACAAGAATGAACTAAAGCTGGGCAGTGAGGACGGAAAGGAAAAAGAAAGTTTATGAATACAGGTGGTATTGTTCGAACCGGTCAGTTGCACTGTAAATCACAATAAAATATCACTAAAACAGAAGAGTTGGCCTCCCTGAGGATGAGGCCTTTGGGTCTCTAGGCATTTGCCAGCTCTCCTAGCCTGGGGCAGGGGCACCTGCACAGCCCTCTGCTTTCCCTAGAATTACCAGCAGCGAGCATACGTCAGGGAGACACAGTTGTCTTAGCACTGAGGCTGAACCCCTGGATGTTCTTGGGAGGGCACTGATTGTGAAGAACAAGCTACTTGTCTAGTCCCTGGAGGTCACTCCTCAAAGCCTCCCGATGAGGCAAGTTTATAAGATCCACGCTCCCCGAGCCAGCAGTGACACCCACGCTTGGCAGTGAGAAGTAGGACTGTAACTTACAGGGTGAGCCAAAATGGCAGGTCAGGAAAGGGATTATCTTAAAGGAAAACGAGAGGAGAGTGAATGACCTCATCATTAGCTGGGAGGCTCAGGAGTGCCCTGGTAGACAGTCACTGCCTGGAGGTGACTTTGTAGAAAGCAAACTTTGGCTGTCACAGCGCACAGGGAGGCCTGGCACAGCCTAGGGAAGCAGGCTGGTCGGTGAGGCCGAGGAGGAGGGGCTTTCTCCTGACCCCACGGGCGTGGCTTGACCAGGCAGCTCAGGGGTTGGCCACCTTCTCAGGTTGCTCTCAATCTATCTGGAACCTGGAGAGAAGGCGGCTGCCCCTGGCGCACACGGTGGAGGGACCCTGAGGCCAGCAGGGAGCAGGTCTAAGGTGAGGCAGGTGCTCTCAGGTTAAAAACAGGGGAAGAATCTGAAGGACAATTACGGACAGGCCCCCAGGAGGAAAGGTCAAGGTGGAGGCGAAACTGAGATTGGAAGGTGAGTATGGAACCCGGAGTCACGGAGGTTCCGGAGCAGGTGACGGTTTCTGAGAAGCTCCAGGCTCTTCACGAGTTCTGTGAAAGCCTCTGGAGTTGGCCGGGCGCGGTGGCTCAAGCCTGTAATCCCAGCACTTTGGGAGGCCGAGACGGGCGGATCACGAGGTCAGGAGATCGAGACCATCCTGGCTAACACGGTGAAACCCCGTCTCTACTAAAAAATACAAAACAGTAGCCGCCGGGCGTGGTGGCGGGCGCCTGGAGTCCCAGCTACTCGGGAGGCTGAGGCAGGAGAATGGCGTGAACCCGGGAGGCGGAGCTTGCAATGAGCAAGCTCCAGCCTGGGCGACAGAGCGAGACTCCGTCTCAAAAAAAAAAAAAAAAAAGAAAGCCTCTGGAGTTGACTCCGTTACTAGCAGTGAGTGGGACAATTCCTAACCCCATACACACGTTCGTTCAGTTGGACCCCTCCTGGCAGAAGGGCTCACCTCTGGGCAGGTGCTGGGGCCACAAGACAGATAAGAAGGGAACTTTGTACTTTTTGGGCAGAGGGCAGGGGTGGGCAAGAAACAATAAACAAGCCAGCAAAGAAAGTGCCACAGAATTCCAGGTGGCGGTAAGTACCAGAACTGTGGTACCTAATAGAGATAAGCAAATAAAGTACTCTAATGGACCAAACAGCAGGGGAATGTTTGCTATTTTAGATAAGTGGTCCAGGAAGGTGTCTCAGAGCAGAGACCGGTGACCTGGAACCAGCCACCCAAAGATCTATAAACAAAAGTCCAGGTAGATGGGATAGTAAGTTCGGGCCTGAGATGGGTGCTGGTTTCAGGTTCAGGAAACAGCAAAAAAGTCTGAGCTAGGCTCAGTGGCCTATGCCTGTAATCCCAGCACTTTGGGAGGCTGAGGCAGGAGATCACTTGAGCCTAGGAATTTGAGACCAGCCTGGGCAACATAGTGAGATCCCATCTCTACCAAAGATTTTAAAAAATTAGCCAGGTGTGGTGGCACATGCCTGTAGTCCCAGCTGCTCAGGGGGCTGAGGTTAGAGGATTGCTGCACTCCAGCCTGGGTGACAGAGTGAGACTCTGTTTCAAGAAAAAACAGGGCCGGGCGCGGTGGCTCAAGCCTGTGATCCCAGCACTTTGGGAGGCCGAGACGGGCGGATCACAAGGTCAGGAGATCGAGACCATCCTGGCTGACACGGTGAAACCCCGTCTCTACTAAAAAATACAAAAAACTAGCCGGGCGAGGTGGCGGGCGCCTGTAATCCCAGCTACTCGGGAGGCTGAGGCAGGAGAATGGCGTGAACCCGGGAGGCGGAGCTTGCAGTGAGCTGAGATCCGGCCACTGCACTCCAGCCTGGGCGGCAGAGCGAGACTCCGTCTCAAAAAAAAAAAAAAAAAAAGAAAAAACAGAAAGTAAAAGAAAAAAAAAAAGCCTGTTTGGCTGAACTATGGTTAAAAAAAAAAAAAGAGTTGGGTGGTGGTAGATGCAGTCAGGGAGGTGGGAGGGGTCTGACCCCTCCTAGGGTAGGGGTGAGATTTTATTCTAAGTCTGACAGAAAGCCCTTGGAGCCTCTTAAGCTAGAGAGTAATATGGAATGATGGCCAGTTGTGGTGGCTCACACCTGTAATCCCAGCATTTTGAGGGGCCAACATGGGGCGATCACCTGAGGTCAAGAGTTTGAAACCAGCCTGGTCAATGTGGCAAAACCCCATCTCTACTAAAAAATACACAAATTAGCCAGGTATGGTGGCACGTACCTGTAGTCCCAGCTACTTGGGAGGCTGAGTCAGGAGAATTGCTTGAATCTGGGAGGTGGAGGTTGCAGTGAGCCAAGATTCTGCCATTGCACTCCAGCCTGGGCAACAGAGCAAGACTCTGTCTCAAAAAAGAAAAAAAAAAGAGTGATACGAAATGATTTACCTTTGTAAACGTTGCCGGTGTTTCTGCAGCCTGGAGGAACACCTTATCCTGATTCCCAAAGTGATTGCCCGCAGACATGTTGTTTGTATGAAATGCTTCATTTTCCCTCTTCTAGACAGCGCATCCATTCTTCAGTGTCCCCAGCTCACCACACCCTATTGTATTCCTTGGCCCAGTTTACATGTTTACATCATATGCCTGGTGGCATGTGAGTCTGTGACGTCTGTCTCCATCCCCCTAGTGGTTAAGAATAAGAATCTGAGGTCCAAGAGCTGAGTGACTCAGCTCTATTTGAGTGACTCAGCTCTATTTTCTATACTATTTGAATTAGTAGAGAAAGACTCCAACCCAGGCTCTTGACTTGCAGTGCGTCACTGTTCACTTCACCCCAGGCACTTCCCTTGGCACCCCATCCACAGCAGTGACAGTTCTCTCCCTTGTTATAAACTATGCACCTACCCAGGCCTACAGGAGAAAAGAGCCATGTGCTTATTAAACTGTACATACCAGGTCAAATGGGCTCTGATATTTTTGATGTGTACGTTATTTGATTTTAATCAGCATGCAGAAGTTATTTTGTAATGTTTTCACTTTATTTCCTGTGCCTCTTTCCATGTGGACAAGTCCCCCTGCTGGGCATTCTAACAGACAACACTTCACAGTGTATTCAGTGTGTATTCATGCTGCAGCTAAACCATTGCCTGCATACCCTTGTGTGCCCATCTTCCTATTTCTGGGACCTTAGATTATTTCCATTTTTTTCCCAGCCCTATAAACAGCACAGCTAGAAGTGTTTATTATCTAATACATATTCCTTTTCATGTATTTCTTTGGCTGAGATCTTCGGAGATTAAAGGTTAAACTGATTTATTTTTTCACAGATTAAAGGTTAAACAAGCTGATTTTTGGCCAGGCATAATGGTTCATGCCTGTAATCCCAGCACTTTGGGAGGCAGAGGCAGGCGGATCACCTGAGGTCAGGAGTTTGAGACCTGCCTGGCGAACATGGTGAAACCCCATTTCTACTAAAAATACAAAAAATTAACCGAGCGTGGTGGCGAGCACCTGTAATCCCAGCTACTCGGGAGGCTGAGGTAGGAGAATAGCTTGAACCTGGGAGGCGGAGGTTGTAGTGAGCTGAGATTGCGCCATTGCACTCCAGCTTGGGCAACAAGAGCGAAACTCTGTCTCATTAAAAAAAAAAAAAAAAGAAAGAAAGAAAAATGAGTTCAAGACCCGCCTGGCCAACATGGCGAAACCCCCGCCTCTACTAAAAATACAAAAATTAGCTGGGCATGGTGACGGGCGCCTGTAATCCCAGCTACTTGGGAAGCTGAGGTGGGAGAATCACTTGAACCCGGAAAGCAGAGGTTGCAGTGAGTGGAGATTGCCCCACTGCACTCCAGCCTGGGCAACAGAGTGAGACCCTTCTCAAAAAAAAAAAAAAAAAAAAAACAGGGCCGGGCGCGGTGGCTCACACCTGTAATCCCAGCACTTTGGGAGGCTGAGGCGGGCAGATCACGAGGTCAGGAGTTTGAGACCAGCCTGACCAACATGAAACCCGACTCTGCTAAAAATACAAAAAATTAGCCAGGCGTGGTGGCGCGTGCCTGTAATCCCAGCTACTCAGGAGGCTGAGACGGAAGAATTGCTTGAACCCGGGAGGCGGAGGTTGTAGTGAACCGAAATCGTGCCACTGCACTCCAGCCTGGGCGACAGAGCGAGACTCCATCTCAAAAAAAAAAAAAAAAGCTTATTTATTTTTTTTCAGAGAGATTATAGGTTAGAGAAGCTGATTTTTTTTTTCCAGACTGCCACAATATCCTTGACAAAGGCAGTGCAAAACAGTGGTTCACCTGCACCTTCAGGGCAGCGCTGGGCAACGCACGGGCCTAAACCCCGGTACCCGCTTTACAGACTGACCTCGGGCCCGCTGATTCCTACTTGTAATGTGACTATGATACCAGCACCCGCTCCATAGGGTTGACGGCAGATTCAACCAGACGATTCGACACCGGGGCCCTGCGTGCGGGCGCGTTCAGTTACAGCCAAGTACGATCCTATGTTCAGAATGGTTCCTGGCCTGGGCGCGATGACCCACAGGGCCATATGTCCGGCCAGGTGAAATCCCAGGGAGCGTTCTGGCCCTCCAGTCCGGGAACTGTCCCTCCCAAGTCCCCCGGTCCCCGACCGGGGATCACTCACCCTCCGACCAGCGCACGCCCCAGTAGGAGCCTCAGGGCTGGGACCCGCGTCTCCCCAAGGACCGCTCTCGGAGTTGCCCCAGGTTCCGGCCGCACAGGGCCGCGCACTCGCAGACGCCTGGCGGGCGGGAGCGCTGCGACTGCGCCCTCGGGGACCAGGGACACGCGCCAACCCAAGCAGCCCAGAACCCGCCCCGAGACGCGGGACTGCAGGCGTCTTTCCGCAGCACGCCTGCTACACTGAGGCCCCGCCCACTCCCCGTCCCGCCCATGATCCGCGCCCCGCCCCGCCCACACCCCGCCCCCATAGCACCGCCCACTCCCCGCCCCATAGCACCGCCCACTCCCCGCCCCGGAGCCCCGCCCACATCCCGCCCCGGCGGTGCACCGCCTCGCTCCACGCCCGCCCACGCCCCGGCCCCGCCTCCACGCCGGCGTCCCGCCCCACCCACACCTCGCCCCGGCCCCTAAGCTCTGTCCACTCCCCGCCCCTGAGGTCCGCGCGGGGCCTCGCCCCGCGATCCAGGATTGGGGAGGACCCTGCTGGCTTCCAGGGAGGTGGAAACTGGATTGATAGAAATCCAGCGCGGGGACGCTGTGCCGAGAAGAGGGACGCCCCTGCCCTGCGCCTCCCGCTCCCCATCCCTGGCAGGTATCCCGGTTACAGAATGAGGGTCCGTGGTGCAAAAGAAAGAATGAGCCACTGATACACTCATCAGCTTGCTCGGATCTCCCAGGGAGTTAGGCTGGTGAGAGAAACCAGTCCCAAAGGTCACTCACCCACGGCGCCGCTGGTGTACTGGTATTATGCAAGATGCTCCCCCAAAGGTGCATCTTGGTTCATTTCTCCAAAAAACAGAGGAGAGAAATGCAGTACTTATTAGCGGTACCCAGGAGTTAGGGAGGCGGGTGCGTGTGGCTATAAAAACGCAACCCAGGGGTTGCCTGTGAAGGAATCTGTGTCCCGCGGAACGCAACATGCCGTTGGGATACTGGACCGTCCTTTGTGAGATGTCACCATCGGGAGAAACCGGATAAAGGGTGCATGGCTCCACAGAAAAAGTTCAATTAAAGGAAAATGGTTTAAGGTCAAAGAAATGCCTAGAAAATGGGAAGTCTTGGAACCAGAGCCAGTGGGGGGTTGGGGGCAGTGCTGGTGAACAGTTTGGGCCGATTGTCTTTCTCCAGCGCTTGCTGGATTCTGCCACCTCATTTGGCAGCCACCTGCCACTGTGACCTCTCCCAGTCCCTTCTCCAAACTCTATACCTTGATTTCTGGTGTCCCAGAAATAGAGACCAGAAACATTGATGTCCCACTCCAACAACAGAGCAGAAGGAAGGTTTCCCCTGTGTTTAGAATGTGCCTAACGAAAATAACTGCAACTGTTGATTGCACTTCCTGAGGGTCGTTGGGACTTTCCCTCTCATATACTTACTGGTTCACTCATTCGTTCATTTTGCTTCAACTCACAGTGGCCCTGCCCATCCTAAGGTGCAGTGCTGGCATTGATTGGTCTATGTGTTGATGATGTCTTCAGAGGTGAGAATGTGCCCTCTCTCTGAGATGCCCTCTTGCCCCTAAGCTCCCCAGCGGGGAACAGGCTGCCTTGTCTGGTGAGTCCAGATCCTGGGAGCAGCTTTCATTTAGGAATGCAACGGCAGGTCCTGGGAGCATTGGCGCCTGCGCGCCCATCAGGCGAGTCTGTGATGCAACGTCACCACCTTGTGGCAGCGAGGAGAGATCACAACGTGGACTGAGCAAGTTGCTCCCTGCTTGGGGTTGGAAGCTGGACTGGCCTAGTTCCCTGGGTCTTTTGAATAGTGTAAGTTGAACGGTGGTAGATTCCAGGACAGTTCAGGAGGACCCCATCGTCAAAAGGAAAATAACAGAACTTCCTGCTAATCTGGTATTGGAGCTGAGCAATTACTGCAAACAAATGAGATGTGACCATAATTGCATCCTGAGTTTGAGGAGGAGGTCATGCTACTAAAACGAGATAGTCAGCTCCAACGACAAACATCGTATCTGGGGGTTTCCAGATTCTCACTTTTCATTTAATCCCCAGCCTTAGTGGAATGCAAGAGTCGGAGTCGGCATTCTGGGCAGGGAGGCAGGTGAGGCAGGTACACTTCTCTTCTCCCCAACGCCCCATGTTTCTAATTCTGGATAAAATGGACCATCATGGTGCTAAGGTAAGGCTAAACTAGCTGAGCCACCTCCTGAAGAGGTCATTGCTTTTGTTTTTATTTAATGAAATTTATTTTCCTTCTGCTACCAGCATCCCCATCCCTTTGGAAAACTGCTTATTCATAACAACATAAAGGTTTTTGGATTTTTTGTTTTGGTTTTTGGGTAGCAAAATCTGTATAACATGAAATTTACTATTTTCACCACTTTAAGTGTACAATTCAGTGGCATTAATTACCTTCAGAGTGCTGTGCAATCATTACAACTATTTATTTCCAAAACATTGTCATCATCCCAAATAGAAACACTCGGGTCGGGCACCATGGCTCATGCTTATAATCCCAGCACTTTCAGAGGCAGAAGTGGGCAGATCACCTGAGGTCAAAAGTTTGAGACCAGCCTGGCCAACATGGTGAAACCCCGTCTCTACTAAAAATAAAAAAATTTGCCAGGTGGTGTACACCTGTAATCCCAGCTACTCAGGAGGCTGAGGCAGGAGAATTGCTTGAACCCAGGAGGTAGAGGCTGCAGTGAGCTGAGATCGTGCCACTGCACTCCAGCCTGAATGACAGAGACCCTGTCTCAAACAAAAACAAAAACAGGCCTGGCGCGGTGGCTCCCACCTGTAATCCCAGCACTCTGGGAGGCCGAGGCGGGCGGATCGCGAGGTCAGGAGATCGAAACCATCCTGGCTAACATGGTGAAACCCCGTCTCTACTAAAAATACAAAAAAAATTAGCTGGGCGTGGTGGTGGGCGCCTGTAATCCCAGCCACTCGGGAGGCTGAGGCAGGAGAATGGTGTGAACCCGGGAGGCGGAGCTTGCAGTGAGCGGAGATGGTGCCACTGCACTCCAGCCTGGGAGACAGAGCAAGATTCCGTCTCACAAAAAAACAAAAACAAAAACAAATAGAAACACTGCACTTATTGGATAATAAATCCCCATTCTGCCCTCCTTCCACTCCTGGTAGCCTCTAATCTACTTTCTGTCTCCATGAATTTGTCTATTGCATATATTTCTTTTTTTTTTTTTTTTTTTTTTTTTTTTGCATATATTTCTTATAAGTGGAATCCTACAAGATGTGGCCTTTTCACTCCACTTATTTCCCTCAAAAACCTTGTTGCTGAGTTTCATCCATGTTGTAGCATGTATCAGAAGTTCATTGCTTTTTATGGCTGAATAATAGAAAAATGTGTATACCACGTGGCCAACATGGGGAAACCCAGTCTCTACTAAAAACACAAAAATTAGCCGGGCGTGGTGGTGGGCACCTGTAATCCCAGCTACTCGGGAGGCTGAGGCAGGAGAATTGCTTGAACTCGGGAGGCGGAGGTTGCAGTGAGCTGAGATCGTGTCATTGCACTCAAGCCTGGGCAACAAGAGCAAGACTCTGTCTCAAAAAAAAAAAAAAAAAAAAAAAAAAGGAAAGAGAAAGGAAGGAAGGAAAGAAGGAAGGAAGGAGAGAAAGAAAGAAAGAAGCAACGAAGGAAGGAAGGAAAGAAGAAAGAAAGGAGAGAAAGAAAGAAAGAGAGAAAGAGAGAGCGAGAGAAAGCAAGCAAGCAAGCAAGCAAGCAAGCAAGCAAGCAAGCAAGCAAGCAAGCAAGAAAGAAAGAAAGAAAGAAAGAAAGAAAGAAAGAAAGAAAGAAAGAAAGAAGCAACGAAGGAAGGAAGGAAGGAAGGAAGGAGTATATACCAGGCATTGTTTATCCATTTATCCACTCATCTGTTGTTTGACTATTGTGAATAATATTGCAATGATTATTGGTGTACGAGTATCTGTTTCAGTCCCCGTGTTCAGTAATTTTGGTTATACACCTTGGAGTGGAATTGTTGGTATTACAACAATTCTATGGTTATTCTATGTTTAGCTTTCTGAGGAACAGCCAAACTCTTTTCCACAGTGTCTACACCATTTCACATTTTCACCAACAATGTACACAGGTTCCAACTTCTCTACATTCTCACGCACATTTGTTATGTTTCTTTTCTTCCCTCTAAATTATAGCCATCCTTGCTAGTGGGAAGTGGTATCTCATTGTGGTTTTGATTTGCATTTCCCTAAGGACTAATGACTTTGAGCATCTTTTCAGGTGCTTATTGGCCATTTGTATACCTTTCTTAGAGAAATGTCTGTTCAAGTCCTTTGCTGACCATTTAATTGGGTTGTTTGTCTATTTGTTGTTGAGGTGTAGGTTTTTCGTTTGTTTTTTGAGACAGAGTTTCACTCTTGTTGCCCAGGCTGGAGTGTAGCAGCTTGATCTCCACTCACTGCAACCTCTGCCTCCCCGGTCCAAGTGATTCTTGTGCCTTAGCGTCCAGAGTAGCTGGGATTACAGGAATGCGCTGCCACACCTGGCTAAGTTTGTATTTTTGTATTTTTTAGGGACAAGGTTTCTCCATGTTGGTCAGGCTGGTCTCAAACTTCCGACCTTAGGTGATCCACCCACCTCGGCCTCCCACCACGCCGGGCTGAGTTGTAGGTGTTCTTTGTATATTCCGGATGTTATCAGATACAGGATTTGCAAATATTTTCTCCCATTCTGTAGGTTGTCTTTCACTTTCTTGAAAATGTCCTTTGATATAAAAGTTTCACATTTTTTATGAACTCCAATTTACCTATTTTTTGTTGTTTCTTCCTGGGCTTTTAGTGTCTTGTGTAAGAACCCATTGCCAAACACAAGATCATGAAGATTTACTCTTACGTTTTCCTCTATATGACTTTAGTTGTTATATTTAGGTTGTAAATTATTTTTCACATATGCTGTGAAGTAGAGCCCAACTTTAGTCTTGCATGTGGAAATCCATTTCTCTCACAGCATATATTAAAGAAACTATTATTTCATCAATGAATGGACTTGGCACTCTTGTCAAAAATTCATTGGCCACAGAGGTATGGATTTATTGAGGATCCCTTGTACATCTCTTGCGGCTTTCAAGATTCTCCCTTTGTCTTATACAGGCATATCTGCCTTATTCTGCTTCTCTTTATAGGACTTCCAAAGATGTTGCATTTTTTTACAAATTGAAGGTCTGTGGCAATCCTGTGTCAAGCAAGTCTATCTATATGTGATCAATATTATTATCAATTATTATATTGTGAGTCCTCAGAAAGGTTACATAATCTGTTGACACCTCTAGCATGGGGTGGTGACACATATAACAGATACTGACACCCTGTCTGTCACCGAACTGTGTGTGGATTGATCAAAGCAATCCTTGAGTGAGTCTAGTTTCCCCTCTGGTAAGACCTACCTAAATGGAGAAAAAATATTTTCTCAGCATTTACATTAATCTAGATTTAGATATAGTTGTCCTCCTGTATTTGTGTGTTCCATATCTGCTGATTTCTGTTGATTCAACCAACCTCCAATGGAATATATTTGAAAAAAAAAAAAAAAAGCAAAACAACAATAGAAAAATACAAATAAAAAAATACAGTGTACCAACTATTTATATAGCATTTACATTGTATTAGATGTGTGAGA
This sequence comes from Macaca fascicularis, assembly GCF_037993035.2. NCBI lineage: Eukaryota > Metazoa > Chordata > Mammalia > Primates > Cercopithecidae > Macaca > Macaca fascicularis. Next base: position 170,067,971 of record NC_088378.1, read on the forward strand.
TTACAATGGAATCTAGAGATTATTTACAGTATATGGGAGGATGTGCAAAGGTTATGTGTCAATACTATGCCATTTTCTATCAGGGATTTGAGCATCTGTGGATTTTGATGTATGTGAGGGGTCCTGGTCCCAGTCCTCCATGAATACCCAGGATTGACTACATATTTTTGGATGTTAAACCACCTTGCAGAACTTAAAAAAAAGTTATCAAGTAAACAATCTTCAGGTGAAATAGTCCATATCAGTACCATCCTTCAAGTATTAGTTGTTTATCAGTCAGATTACTAGTAAGACTGACATAACTTTGATCAGACCATGTTTCTGAACAATTCATATGCCTAAACTGAACATTAGTTTCTCATTCTCATGCAACACAGAGCCTGTTTTTCTTTGCACATTGTCTGATTTTCATATGTGCTTGACACTTATAAGTTCCTATGGCTTTACTAGTGTGTAGGATTTTCAACTGTATCACAGGACTTGGGAATATGGAGAGAATGGCAGGGCACAGTGGCTCACGCTTGTAATCCCAGCACGTTGGGAGGCCAAGGCGGGCGAATCACGCGGTCAGGAGATCGAGACCATCCTGGCTAACACAGTGAAACCCCGTCTCTACTAAAAATACAAAAAAAATTAGTCAGGCGTTGTATCGGGCGCCTGTAGTCCCAGCTACTGGGGAGGCTGAGGCAGGAGAATGGCATGAACCCGGGAGGCAGAGCTTGCAGTGAGCCGAGATCGCACCACTGCACTCCAGCCTGGGCCACAGAGCGAGACTCTGTCTCAAAAAATAAAAAATAAAAAAAAAGAAAGAAAATGGAGAGAATGGAAAATGTAAGAAGGAGTGTAGACACTAAAATCTTAGACTCAATACCCTTATAACACATGGCCTTCTAAGGAGGGTAGGTTCCTGTCTTAGTCTGTTTTGTGTTGCTGTAAAGGAATACCTGAGCCTAAGAAATTTATAAAGAAAAAAGGTTTATTTGGCTAATGGCTCTGAATGGTTGGAACGTTCAAGGTTGGGCATCTGCGTCTGGTAAGGGCCTCAGATGCAGATGCCCTACTCATGGTGAAAGGCGAAGGAGAACTGGAGTGTGCAGAGATTACATGGCAAGACAGTAAGCAAGAGAGAAAGGAGGGAAGTCCAGGATTGTTTCTAACAACCAGCTCTGGAAGAACTCACTCACCCCTGAGGGAGGGCATTCATCTATTCATAAGGATCTGGCCTTGCAACCTACTCACCTCCCATTAAGCCCCACTCCAACACTGGTGATCAAATTTCAACTTGAGGTCAGGCTTGGTGGTGCTCACCTGTAGTCCCAGCTACTCCGGAGGCTTAGGTGGGAGGACTGCTTGAGCCCAGGAGTTCAAGGCTACAGTGAGTCATGATCACACCACAGCACTCCAGCCTGGGTAACAGAGCAAGGCCCTGTCTCTATGAAAACAAGAAAAAAGATGAAACAAATTTCAACATGAGGTTTGGAAGGAACAAACATCTAAATCACAGTAGTTCCTGACCTGAAGCTATTGTCATGTTATTGATGTATATAATTTAGAAATATGTCACTAACAGCCAATACTTAGGTCTAGAAAACTCTTAAAGTGGCCAAAGCAAGTGCTTTGAAACCAAAGTGGCATTAAAAAAATAAAAAATAAAAAAATCTACTGGTTTTCTTAGAAAGTCTTGAAACAATGAGCTATAGAGACCCTGTCTTATCTATACAGCTAGAGAGCATAACAAATTTTACTTTTATCACAAATAAATTTTGCCTTAATATGACTTTTATTTATATTTATCTTTTTACATTTCAAAAACACTGTTATTCATTTGAATGACTAATAATTCTTGAGTTCCCTGGACACTGTATTGTCATTGTCAGTTATTATATTTCACATGCATTACTTAGTAAAGAAAAATTTTTACCAAGGCCTGATTTCTCAGGCATATTGATATAACATATAATTAAAGGTGTTGTTGATAAACAAGAAGTTTCTCAAGAATATTATTTGTTTGTTCATAAATTACTACGGTAAAATTAAATCCCTCTTTTCTGCTGACTATTTTTAAAATACTTAGGCTGATATTAATGAAAAAACTGTGAAACCCAAATGAAGCCTGGAGTTAATAGTAATGTACCAGTGTTGGGATCTTAGTTTCCACAAATGTATCTATTTTACTTTAATATCTTTAAGATGCAGAGCACCCCCACAATGATTAGGAGACACACAGGATAGAAATAGTTTATTACTCACAGGTCCGGGGGTACATGGCATACTTGGAGGCCACATTCACGGAAATCGGGGAGTGCAGGCAGAGAGACCAAGAGAGCAACCCATGGGCCAACACCTTTATTGGGTCCAGGGTGCTATCCCAACAGGTTTCCCATGGGGAGTTTTATTTGGTCGTTTACAGCAAGCAGGCATGAGTTCCAGGAGGATGCACAGTGACTCAGTGGTGGGCCCTCCGGCATATCTGCACATTCTACGTGGGGTGTGAGGGTCAGTATGGCCAATAGGTTGTATGCAGCTGTGCCATAGGGAAGTGGTCAACAGGAGGTAGTTGTATGAGGCAGATATCTGGATCTACCACGTAAAAGAAATGGGAGAAGGTAGAGAACCAGCAACTTTGTCCAGGGTGATTGAGCCTTGATTTTGGTATGGGAAGTCCAATGTATATTCAAAATGGATGGGGAGGCAACCTGACATAAGAATTCACAACACTACCATGGTAATATGTTACCACTGGGGAAACTGCGTTAGGGGTATATGGTAACTACCTGTATTATCCAACTTTTCTGTGAATCTAAAGTTATTCCAAAGTAAAAAAAAAAATTGTATTAAAAATAACTATTATAGGGCTGGGCGTGGTGGCTCACGCCTGTAATCCCAGCACTTTGGGAGGCCGAGGCGTGCGGATCACAAGGTCAGGAGATCAAGACCATCCTGGCGGTGAAACCCCGTCTCTACTAAAAATATAGAACATTAGCCGGGCGTGGTGGCGGCGCCTGTAGTCCCAGCTGCTCGGAAGGCTGAGGCAGGAGAATGGCGTGAACCCAGGAGGCGGAGCTTGCAGTGAGCCAAGATTGTGCCACTGCGCTCCAGCCCGGACAACAGAGACTCCGTCTCAAAAAACAATAATAATAATAATAATAATAATAACTATTATAAATAAAAGTTTAGTGACACTAAAATCCCTGCTTTAAAATATCTTGTGAGCTAGCAGAGTACATTTCTAACTTATATATGCTGTTAACTATGAGAAGATCTCCCCCAAAATCATGTTTTTCTAATTTCTTATAAAAATACAAATACAAACCTGCTTATTGACTGCACCTCATTAGCTGTTATTCTTTTGGACTGATTGAATTATTCTAAGTTGCTTTTCCAGTTTCATCTAATAAAAAGAAAGATTGGATCTGACACGAACGGTGTATAAATTAGTACAAGAAAATCTCTTTTCTGAATCAAATATTGATCCTACAGTTTAGGATTTTATTTATTTGTTTAATTTATTTTGAGACAGGGTCTCATTCTGTTGCCCAGGCTGGAGTGCAGGAGAGCCGTATCTCAGCTCACTGCAACCTCCGCATCCCGGGCTCAAGCAATTCTGGTGCCTCAGCTTCCTGAGTAGCTGGGACTACAGGTGAGCACCACCATACCCGGCTAAATTTTTTATTGTATTTTTAGTAGAGACAGGGTTTCATCATGTTGGCCAGGCTGGTCTTCAACTCCTGGCCTCAAGTGATCCACCAGCCTCAGCCTCCCAAAGTGCTAGGATTACAGGAGTGAGCCACCATGCCCAGCCTAGTTTAGGATTAAACAACGGTTCTATGCCTTAATGCCAGATATAGAACATAGTAATAACTATTTTATTACAATTTATGTAATTATTTTAATTATTTTATGTCTTTAAGAAACATTTTGCCTCTGTCACATCTCACATTACAATGGCAAAAAAATTCCTTATGTTTGTGTTCTAACAAATTAAAAGTTGTGTGTCACTGTGAATTCAAAAAGAGAATCGGGTGACAAGTGAACTGGGATAATGGAAACCAAATCAGAATAAAGCAAGCCCGGCACAATACTATCTTGGAGGCTGACCAGTTAGAAGGTCTTAAACATAATCTATTTTAAACAAACAGTAAAGGGAAAAAGATTAACCTAGAAGCCTCAGATCATTAAGATTCAGTCAGGCAGGCATTCCCTTAAAAAGTGTTTACTGGCCGGGCGCGGTGGCTCAAGTCTGTAATCCTAGCACTTTGGGAGGCCCAGACGGGCGGATCACGAGGTCAGGAGATCGAGACCATACTGGCTAACACGGTGAAACCCCGTCTCTACTAAAAAAATACAAAAAACTAGCCGGGCGAGGTGGCGGGCGCCTGTAGTCCCAGCTACTCGGGAGGCTGAGGCAGGAGAATGGCAGGAACCCGGGAGGCGGAGCTTGCAGTGAGCTGAGATCCCGCCACTGCACCCCAGCCTGGGCGACAGAGCGAGACTCCGTCTCAAAAAAAAAAAAAAAAAAAAAAAAAAAAGTGTTTACTGAGCACCTTCTCTGTGTCAGTCACTATTTGGGGCATAAAGGACTCACTTCTCAGCAAAAACAAACTCTCATTCCCTGGTCTCCTTGAGTCATGGAGCTGGCAAGCTAGTGAGAAAACCGGGAACTGGTGCAAAGAATGACTGCAAAATAAATTGTGGTCACCTTGAAGACACATGCATGCGTATGTGGGTGAAGCTTTTTAAATAAAGAAGCTTTAAGTAGGGGAAATTACACGATTACACGATTTCTTCCCTTAGTGCAAATATATACAGCCTGTCTTTTTGAAAGGGTCACGGTAGATGATAATTATGCTCTGTTAACCTCATTTGTTGTCAGGGAAAATTAAAACTATTTAAGGGTAGTGTCAGCAGGAATCTTGGTTCCTGCCAGTTTTGTTGTTTGTTAGCATATCTTCCTTTACAGGTAGCATGGTTTCATTTTTGTAAAAATGCTGCATAAATATAGCTGGGTCTGTTACCCATCGTAGTGCCTGCTGATTTCTCTGGACCGACTCTGCTTTTGTTGCCCCATGCGATAGCATATGTGACAGAGCTAAATCCCTACTCAGCTTTAACTCTGCTTATTTTCAGGAAAAAGAATGCCTGGGTTCTGAAGTCCCTTTTTAGGATGAAACCAGCTGAAGCTGGCGAAATCCAAGATGACACCTCTGAAGAACCTCTGGCTTCATTATCATCCTGTTTTCACGCTAAGTGACACTCCCACCAGCGCCATGACAGTTGACAGTCGCCGTGACAACGGCTGGAAGAGACCAAGAAGGGACAGAAAAAAGGGGTTCCTTGATTCCAGGAAAATCTCCGTCCTTTCTCAAGAAAAGCATGAATATTCCCCCCCTTGCTCTTAATGCCCCGCCCCTTCATTTAAGGCAACTTACGCCTTTAACTTCCCAGCTCTCACAAGCTAAGCTGATTTCAGATCGTCTAGTTCCACAGCCATTGAATAAAGCCTGAACTGCTTGATACTCACTTTCAGTTTCGTGTATTGGCCTCACCACACAACAGGAAAGGCCCCCTTTTGGGATAACCGGGACTCCCAGTAACATTTCCATATATACATATCTTAATATATGCAAAGACGTCTGGGGGACAACGCAGAAGTCTGTTTCATTCTTTACTTTCTATAATTCTGGATTGCTTGAGTTTGTCACAAGGACACATGTTACATTTGCAACATTTTTAAACTAAAGTGTATGCATTATAGAACAGTCCTCTGGGCTGAGCTTGGACTTCAAGTGGAAAGGCTTACCTTTGCAGAATTAAAAACAGCATCGTAACATTCTGTGGCAAGAAGTCCTGCGAGTCTTCTCGCCCCAGCCCGGTTTCCCGCAGGCCTCAGCCTCATCCCCCAAGGCCCCATCCTGAGAGCCCGCAGGCCCCAGCCTCATCCCCCAAGGCCCCATCCTGAGAGCACGCAGGCTCCAGCCGCGTCCTCCCAGGCGTGGCGAGCCGGGTGGAGGGAGCGCTCCGCCACCCGGGGGCAGTGCGGCGCCGACCGCGGGCTGCTGGCCCGTCCCAGGGCACCCAGGCGCGCTCCGCTGTAGAGGGCCGGGCGCTGAGGGGCGGGCCCTTGCCAGGCAGCAGGTGCTCCGGGCGCAGCTGGGAGGAAGGAACGCCCCCGGGAGTGGGCGGCGGCCGAGGGACCCTGGAACGGTCCTCCCCGGCGGAGCGCCCCGCAGCCCCCGTCACCCCGCGCGGACCGGGGGTTGGGGTTGGCCTGGGGTCTCCCACTCCGCGCAGGAAGGAGCCGCTTGGCAGCGCGGGCGGTGCCTGTTGCTTTCAGAATCCCCAAACCGCTTTTGTCTGGGTGTAGCTCAGCTCACATCCCCGATGCAAGTCTCTCCCCGCTCGGCTCCGCCTCCCTCTCGGTGACTCACCCACACCGAGCCCTGCGACTCACCCTGTCGCTTTCTTTGTTCATCCGGGAGCGCGGCGCCATCTCTGAGCCCCGCCTCCCCTACAGTGCTCTGTGCTGAGGTCGCACGTTCTCTCCTCCCTCTCCGGGCTGGGGAGGCGCAGGTGGAGCTCCCTGGCTCTTGGTCCTTCCCCAGGCCACCAGGCAACAGCAGCCTCCGCCTTCGTTTCCCTTGGTCACTTCAGGCGCATGCTTGGAGGATTTTAGCCTCTGACTCAGCTTCCCCGCGGTCCTTCCCTCCACCAGCATCCAGTCACGCCTCTGCAGCCTTCAGTGTCCCGGAGAGGACTGACCAATCTGACCATCAGATCCTATCCAGCCCAAATGGAAGGCCACTGCGGCTCAACAGTGGCCACCCACTCCTGCCCCACCTGGAGCCCCAAACTGCTCAGCTCCTTCTCTAAAACTCTCCCCTCTTTTGTTTGTTGTGAATAACTCTCTTCCCTGGTTCTTTGCACACCTCTCTGGCCTCTCCTTGTCTCTTTCTGGTTATTTTTTTCCCTATTCTCCCTTATGCACTGGCCTTCCTGGGGGTCCCTGCTCTCCCTGCAAAACCTCACCACACCCATGACTTCAGCTATATCCATTTCACCTCACGTTAACATCTGGTGCCTAGACCTCTCTCCCAAGCCTTTCACACTATGCCAAAAAGGAAATGCATTTTCTCCTCTAAATTTGCTCACCTTCCTGTTTTCTCAATCTTATTTATTGTCACAGCCATTCCTCTGCTGGTCCAAGTCAGCAGTCTGAGAGTCATGCTAGACTCCTCCTTCCTTATCTACCCATCCACCAATCACCAAGCCCTGTCTATCCTCCTTTTTTTTCAGTCGGAGTCTTTTTCTGTTGCCCAGGCTAGAGTGCGATGGCACCATCTCAGCTCACTGCAACCTCCGCCTCCTGGGTTCAAGTGATTCTCCTGCCTCAGCCTCCTGAGTAACTGGATTACAGACGCGTGCCACCACGCCCAGCTAATTTTTGTATTTTTAGCAGAGATGGAGTTTTGCCATGTTGGCCAGGCTGGTCCTGAACTCCTGACCTAGTGACATGTCCACTTCTGCCTCCCAAAATGCTGGGATTATAGGCATGAGCCACTGTGCCCGGTCATCTATCCTCCTTTTTAAATAGCTCTGCCATCTGTGCCTGTCTCCCCTGACAGCTCACCCTCACCCTATTTGTCCACGTTGCTGCAGAGTCGTCTTTTCCATACACCAGGAGTCCCCAACCCCCGGGCCACAGACTGGACTGGTCTGTAGCGTGTTAGGAACCAGGACACACAGCAAGAGATGAGCCACCAGCGGGTGAGCTAGTGAAGCTGTATCTGTATTTGCAGCTGCCCCCATTGCTTGCATTACCACTAGAGAGCTCCGCCTCCTATCAGATCAGGCAGCATTAGATTCTTACGGGAGCACAAACCCTACTGTGAACTGCACACACCAGGGATCTAGGTTGCGCACTCCTCATGAGAATCTAATGTCTGGTAATCTGCCATTGTCTTCATCACCCCCAGATGGGACCATATAGTTGCAGGAAAACAAGCTCAGGGCCCCCACTGAAAATAAAGTGCACAATAAGTGTAATGTGCTTGAATCATCCCAAAACCATCCTCTCCCGTCCATGGAAAAATAGTCTCCCACAAAACCCGTCCCTGGTGCCAAAAAGGTTGGGAGGGCTGCCATATATAACTCTAATGATGAGACCATGAAGCTCAGAATCCTCCAGAGGCTCTCCACTGCCTGTAAGATGAAATAAAACTTATAGGTATGACTTATCCATAAGTGCCCAGTCTAAACTGCCTCATATTTAATTATATAGTAAGCTATTTGTTTCCTTAAACGTGTATTTTGGCCCATTTCCCAGTCTTCTAGGTTGGAATATGCTCCTGTGTCACCTGGCCAGCTCATGCTCTTTCTCATTCTCAGCTCAAGTGTTAGGGACTGTATGATACCCTTCTTGATTCTCCCAGTCAGATGTATTGTTGCCACTTTTTCTTATCACTTATCCTTTTATCCTTAGCACCATTAAAGCAAATATCACATCATATTTCACTTGTTTGCACATCTGTCTGCCATCTTGAACCTAGGGACCGTGTTGCCTGTCTTCATGTCCCCAGTCCCTAGTGTAGCTCCCAGCCTATAGAGAGTCCAGAATAAAAGTTTGTAGAACGAGGCTGGGCGCGGTGGCTCATGCTTGCAATCCCAGCACTTTGTGAGGCCAAGGTGGGCAGATCACGAGGTCAGGAGTTTGAGACCAGCCTGACCAACATGGTGAAACCTTGTCTGTACTAAAGACACAAAAAATAGCCAGGTGTGATGGCACGTGCCTGTAATCCCAGCTACTCAAGAGGCTGAGGCAAGAGAATCGCTTGAAACCAGGAGGTGGAGGGTGCAGTAAGCTGAGACCGCACCACTGCACTCCAGCCTGTGTGACAGAGTGAGACTCCGTTTCAAAAAAAAAAAGTTTGTAGAATGAATGAAACAGTTAGTCACACCACAGTTAGTGAGTCCTCGTTACTTCATCAAGGCTGGGTATTTTGTGTAATAAAGTTATTAAAGCTGATAAGCAGAGATCAAGTTACCCAAAGAATAGCACTGCCCATAATCTAAAGAACTTTGCCCTCAGGTTGCTTAGGTAACGGGAAGGAAAAGAACTTCCCTCTGTTCTTGGGCGGATCTTACATTGCTTTTGGAAGAGGTAATGGACTTGGGAAAGAAAGGAGTATGTGTATTGAAGGAATGGTTAGGTGGGAGGAGTCAGACAGGAAGGCTGCAATAGCCCGTCACTCAACCCTGGCTGCTTTATCGTTGGGGCTCAGTGAACAGATTATCTGTTTTCATGGTAAGAGGTTGGGGTTCTCTACTTCAGGTGGGCACTGAGAAAGTGAATTGCTCGCCTTTGTTTAAAAATAATGAAAATGGGCCGGGCGCATTGCTCATGCCTGTAATCCCAGCACTTTGGGAGGCTGAGGCAGGTGGATCACTTGAGGTCAGGAGTTTGTGACCAGCCTGGCCAACGTGGTGAGATCCTGTCTATACTAAAAATACAAAAATTAGCCAGGCATGGTGATGGTCACCTGTAATCCCAGCTACTCGGGAGGCTGACACAGGAGAATCGCTTGAACCCAGGAGGCGCAGGTTGCAGTGAGCCGAGATCTCGCCACTGCAGTCCAGCCTAGGTGACAGAGCAAGACTCTGTCTCAAAAACAAACAAACAAAAAACCAAAAATAATGAAAATGTCTGCCCACCCTTCACTAAGTAGACATAATGAAAATGCATATCTTGTGCCCTCTTTTGCTTTTATTCCGTGATACCCAAGCCCACGTTTTGGAATTAAGCCCCACACCCTTTGTGTGAAAGCCACGCGGCTCTTCAAAGGACCCCTTTAGGGGGAGCATTAAGTTTGCCCAAGGAGGCACCCTTCTGGGTCTTCAAGGCCACCTGGCTGCAATGCAGTCCAATTCCAGCCTGTGTCTCCCAGAGCACCCCCTGTGCCAGGGTGGCAGGGTCCGAGGGGTGTGTCCACCATGGCACCAGACACACACCTGTAATGTGTGTCCATGTGAAGAGACCAGCAAACAGCCTTTGTATGGGCAACAAGGCTGTTTGTTTTACCTAGGTGCAGGTGAGCTGAGTCCGAAAAGAGAGTCAGCAAAGGGTGGTGGGATTATCATTAGTTCTTACAGGTTTGGGACAGGTGACAAGTTAGGAGCAATGTTTTGCAGGCAAGGGGTGGATCTCACAAAGTACATTCTCAAAGGTGGGTAGAATTACAAAGAACCTTCTTAAGGGTGGGGAGAATTACAAAGAAGCTTCTTAAGGGTGGGGGAGACTACAAAGTACATTGATCACTTAGGGTGGGGCAGAAACAAATCACAATGGTGGAATGTCATCAGTTAAGGCTATTTTCACTTCTTTTGTGGATCTTCAGTTACTTCGGGCCATCTGGATGTGTACATGCAGGTCACAGGGGATATGATGGCTTGGCTTGGGCTCAGCGGCCTGACATTCCTGTCTTCTTATATTAATAAGAAAAATAAAATGAAATAATGGTAAAGTGTTGGGGCAGTGAAAATTTTGGGGGGTGATATGGAGAGATAATGGGCAATGTTTCTCAGGGCTGCTTCGAGCAGGATTAGGGGCAATGTGGGAACCTAGAGTGGGAGAGATTAAGCTGAAGCAAGATTTTGTGGTAAGGGGTGATACTGTGGGTTAGAAGAAACATTTGTTGTATAGAATGATTGGTGATGGCCCGGATACGGTTTTGGATGAATTGAGAAACTAAACGGAAGACACAAGGTCCAAATAAGAGAAGGGAAAAACAGGTATTAAACGACTAAGAATTGGGAGGACCCAGGGCATCCAATTACAGAGTGCCCAAGGGGGTTCAGCGTAATTACTTGCTTGGTTGGTGAGTTTTTGGGCTCTATCCTTGACCCTCCTTTTTAAGTAGGAGGCTGAGCTTGGTGAAGTGTGTTTTTAAAAGACCATTAGTCCGTTCTACCTTTCCTGAAGATTGAGAACGGTAAGAGGTATGAAGGTTCCACTGAATACGAAGAGCCTGAGAAACTGCTTGGGTGTTTTGACTAATAAAGCCTGGTATGTTATCGGACTGTATAGAGGTGGGAAGTCCAAACCGAGGAATTATGTCTGACAAAAGGGAAGAAATGATCGTGGTGGCCTTCTCAGACCCTGTGGGAAAGGCCTCTACCTTCCAGTGAAAGTGACTACCCAGACCAAGAGGTATTTCAGTTTCCTAACTTGAGGCATGTAAGTAAAGTCAATTTGCCAGTCCTGGGCGGGGGCAAATCCCTGAGCTTGATGTGTAGGGAAGGGAGGAGGCCTGAACAATCCCTGAGGAGTAGAATAGCAGATGGAACACTGAGAAGTGATTTCCTTAAGGACAGATTTCCACGATGGAAAGGAAATGAGAGGTTCTGAGAGGCAGGCTAGCGGCTTGTAACCTACATGGAAGAGGTTATGAAATGATGATATTATAGAATGGGCTTGTGAAGCTGGAAGGAGATATTTTCCTTTGTCCAAGAACCATTTGCCTTGTGTGGGAAGAGACTGATAGATGGAAGTTTCAGTGGGGGAGTAGGTGGGAGTGGCCAGATGAGAAGGAGAAAAACTGCCGTGAGGGATAGAAGTTGGAACGCTAGCTGCTTTTTTAGCTACCTTATCAGCATAAGCGTTGCCCTGAGCAATGGGATCTGATGCCTTTTGATGGCCCTTGCAGTGAATGACTCCAGCTTCCTCTGGAAGTAAAGCAGCCTTGAGAAGAGTTTTTATCAAGGAGGCATTAATGATGGAGGACCCTTGCGTAGTGAGGAAACCTCTTTCTGCCCATGTAACAGCATGGTGGTGCAGGATATGGAAGGCATATTTACAGTCAGTATAAATATTGACGTGTAGTTCCTTTGCAAGAGTGAGGGCCTGAATTAAGGCAATGAGTTCGGCTTACTGAGAGGTAGTAGAAGGGGGCAGAGTGGTAGCCTCAATGATAGATGTGGAAATACCATAACATAGCCTGCCTTTGCTGGTGAGTTGCAATCAGGACTGGTGGAACTGCCATCAATAAACCAAGTGTGATCAGGATGAGGAACAGGAAAGAAGGAAATATGGGGAAATGGAGTGAATGTTAGGTGGATCAGAGAGATACAGTCAAGGGAGTGGGGGCCAGCCTAAAACAGTAAGGTCAAGTTGGACAGAAAGGCTACAGGGCATGGTCCCAGCTCTTGTGTAAGGATTTTGATCACATGGCCCTGTACTTTGGCTGTGTGAAATGAAAAGGGTTGGGATGAATTAGGGAGAGCTAGTGTGGGGGCAGCTTCTAGGGCTGTTTTTAAGGAATGGAAAGAGGAGTGGCAAAAGGATTTAGGATCTGTGGGGTCAGCTAGGTTTGCTTTTGTGAGTTTACATAATGGTTTAGTCAGGATGGTGAAACTAGGTATCCAAAGGCGGAAGTACCTAACCATGCCTAGGAAGGAAAGGAGTTATTTTGTAGAAGGGGTTCAGGTTTGTGAGATTAGCCAGACATGATCAGCAGGGAGAGCACGTGTGTTTTCATGAAGAATTATGCCGAGATAGGTAACAGATGAGGAAGAAATTTGGGCTTGACCGAAGTAATGGGGGCTGTCCCTGAAGCCTTGTGGCAGTACAGCCCAGGTAAGTTGCTGAGGCTGATGGGTGTCCAGGTCAGTCCAAGTGAAAGCGAAGTGAGGCTGGGATGAAGGGCGCAAAGGAATAGTAAAGAAAGCTTGTTTGAGATCCAGAACAGAATAACGGGTTGTGGAGGGAGGTATTGAGGATAGGAGAGTTTATGGGTTTGGCACCACGGCGTGGATAGGCAAGACAATTTGGTTGATAAGGCGTAGATCCTGAACTAACCCGTAAGGCTTGTCTGGTTTTTGGACAGGTGAAATGGGGGAATTGTAAGGAGAGTTTACAGGCTTTAAAAGGCCATGCTGTAACAGGTGAGTGATAACAGGCTTTAATCCTTTTAAAGCCTGCTGTGGGATGGGATATTGGCTTTGAGTGGGGTAAGGGTGATTAGGTTTTTATGAGATGGTAAGGGTTGCATGATCGTCGCCAAGGAGGGAATAGAGGTGTCCTATACTTGTGGATTAAGGTGGGGAGATACAAGGGGAGGATGTGAAGGAGGCTTTGAACTGGGGAAAAGGGCAGCAATGAGGTGTGGCTGTAGCCAAGGAATAGTCAGGGAAGCAGATAATTTAGTTAAAATGCCTCAACCTAATAAGGGAACTGGGCAGGTGGGGATAACTAAAAAGGAGTGTTTAAAAGAGCATTGTACAAGTTGACACCAGAGTTGGGGAGTTTTAAGAGGTTTAGAAGCCTGGCTGTCAATACCCACAACAGTTATGGAGGCAAGGGAAATGGACCTTCGAAAAGAAGGTAAGGTGGAGTTGGTAGCCTCCATACTAATTTAGAAGGGGACAGACTTACCTTCCACTGTAAGAGTTACCCAAAGCGTCTGTGATGGTCCAGGAAGCTTCTGAGGCGATGGGGCAGCGTCAGTCTTCAGCCGCTAAGCTGAGAAGATCTGGGAAGGAGTCAGTCAGAGAGCCTTGGGCCAGAGTTCCAGGGGCTCTGGGAGTGGCTGCTGGGCGAGTTGGACAGTCTGATATCCAGTGGGGTCCTGTACAGATGGGACACAGCTTAGGAGGAATCCTAGACTGCGGGCATTCCTTGACCCAGGGGCCAGATTTCCGACACTTGAAGCAAGCTCCTGGGGGAGGAGGTTGTGGAGGAAGCCCTGGCAGCTGCGGTTCAGGCGTTTGGAGTTCTTGTGTCCTGGAGATGTGGCTGGGGTTTGTCTCACAGTGGAGGCAAGGAATTGCAACTCAGAAATACATTGCTACTTGGCCGCCTCTACTCTATTATTGTACACCTTGAAGGCGAGGTTAATTAAGTCCTGTTGTGGGGTTTGAGGGCCAGAATCTAATTTCTGGAGCGTTTTTTAATGTCAGAAGTAGGTTGGGTAATGAAATGTATATTGAGAACAAGACAGTCTTCTGGCCCCTATGGGTCTAGGGCAGTAAAACATCTAAGGTTGTTGTCAAACGGGCCATGAATTGGGCTGGGTTTTTACATTTGATGAAAAAGAACCTAAATGCTAACTGATCTGGGAGAGGTCAGATAAAGAAAAAGGAGCATTAACCTTGACTATGCCTTCAGCTCCAGCCACCTTTTTAAGAGAAAATTGTTGGGCAGGTGGGGGAGGGCTAGTCTCGGAAGGAAACTGTAAGACAGACAGGGTGTGAGAAGAGGAGGTGATAAAAGGATTATAGGGTGGAGGACTGGAGGCTGAGGAAGAATTGGGACCTGGCTCGGCCTGGCGAGGAGCAGCCTGGGGAGGAGGGGAAAGGTCAGATGGGTCCATAGAAAAGAAGGATTCAAAGGACTCAGAGCTTGGGATGGAGACTGAAGGAGAGAAAGAAGGAAGATTTGGGACGAGTGGCATTGGGGGCAGAGACTAGGGAGGGACCAATGGGTAAAAGAATGCCTGGACGTCAGGCACCTCAGACCATTTGCCCATTTTTCGACAAAAATTATCTAGATCTTGTAGGATAGACAAATCTGGCCACTTGGAACTACGGTCCAGTTTGTATTGGGGCCAAGCGGTATTGCAGAAGAAAATAAGGCATTTAAGTTTTAGGTCAGGTGTGAGTTGAAGAGGTTTTAAGTTCTTGAGAACACAGGCTAAGGAAGAAGAAGGGGGAATGGAGGGCGGAAGTTGCCCATAGTGAAGGAAGCAAGTTTAAAGAGAAAGGTAGAGACACGGAGAAGGCGGTGGGTGAGCAGCCCTGGGCTACAACATGGGTGAGCAACCAAAGCAGGCATCCCCACAATTGACTTTCCACCAAGGGAATGTGGGTGAATGACCAGGGCAGGTGTCCCATGGTGATCTAGAGACACCAGAGTGTGGGTGAATAACCAGGCAGGCGTCCCTGTAGTGATTAAACACCAAGAGAAGGCTGCCTTCCTGAGTCCATGACCGGCGCCAGAGTTTTGGGTCCACGGATAAAATGTGTCTCCTTTGTCTCTACTACAGAGGAAAAAGAACTGGAATTGGAAGGACAGGGAGACTGAAGGATAGCGAGAGAGAGGCTGGAGAAGAGAGTGAAAAGACCGCTTACCCGATTTGAAATTGGTGAGATATGCCTTAGGCTGGTTGGTCTGAGGACCCGAGGTCGTAGGTGGATCTCTTCACGGAGTGAGGGTGAGGACAGGGGACTGGTCTCCAGAAGGAGTCCCTCTGACCCCGGTCTTCGGCACCAAATGTCACACGCGTCCGTGTGAAGAGACCACCAAACAGCCTTTGTGTGAGCAGCAAGGCTGTTGATTTCACCTGGCTGCAGGCGGGCTGAATCCGAAAAGAGAGTCAGCAAAGGGTGGTGGGACTATCATTAGTTCTTACAGGTTTTGGGATAGGCGGTGGAGTTAGGAGCAATGTTTTGGGGGCAGGGGGCGGATCTCACAAAGTACGTTCTCAAGGGTAGGGAGAATTACAAAGAACCTTGTTAAGGGTGGGGGAGATTACAAAGTACATTGATCAGTCAGGGTGGGGCAGAAACAAATCACAATGGTGGAATGTCATCAGTTAAGGCTATTTTCACTTCTTTTGTGGATCTTCGGTTACTTCTGGACATCTGGATGTGTACGTGCAGGTCACAGGGGATATGATGGCTTAGCTTGGGCTCAGAGGCCTGATAACACCAGCTGAATGTAGCCTCGTAATTGCTGAGCCCTGTTCGCAACATTTTTGTTTTCATGTTTACTTTTTCAGTTTTAGGAGCTTTGTTGTCACAGGAGCTTTGTATCCCTGGTCAAAACTACTCTGGTGAAGCTCTCTAGGTGACTCTAACTTGGCACAGGAGGAGCAGTTTTCCTGAGTTCCTCATGCAACTTGACCCCACTCCCTTCAGCAAAGTCCTGGGAGCTCAAGGGAGGCTGCCTAGTCAGCTGCAGCCCATCCAACGCATTGGGGACCTGCCCACTTGGCTCTTAATTTGCATTTTGAAATGTCACCTAAGTGATTTCAGACCAGATAAGAAGATGAGCTTCTCTTGTTATGGAAAAAGGAAGACAGACAGAGAGAGAAACCTCTATTTTGTTATTTAGCTATTCCTCAAATTCTTATGACCAGTGATATTAAAAAAAATCTCTAGAACAACACAATTATTTACATTTAACTCAGATTTTATTTTTATTTATTTATTTATTCTTGAGATGGAGTCTCGCTGTGACACCCAGGCTGGAGTGCAGTGGTACAATCTCGGCTCACTGCAAGCTCAGCTTCCCAGGTTAAAGCGATTCTCCTGCCTCAGCCTTCCAAGTAGCTGGGATTACAGGTGCCCACCACGTCTGGCTAATCAATTAATTATTATCATTTTTTGAGACGGATTCTCACTCTGTCACCCAGGCTGGAGTGCAGTGGTGTGATCTTGGCTCACTGCAACCTCCACCTCCCAGGTTAAAACGATTCTCCTGCCTCAGTCTCCTGAGTAGCTGGGATTACAGGCACACACCACCATGCCTGGCTAATTTTTTTTTTTTATTTTTAGTGGAGATGGGGTTTCATCATATCGGCCAGGCTGGTCTCAAACTCCTGACCACAAGTGATCCACCCGCCTCAGCCTCCAAAAATGCTGGGATTACAGGCATGAGCCACCGCACCTGGCCTTAACTCAGATTTTAAATATGAGAGTGTCAATTTGTAGGGGTGGAAGAGGTGTGACACCTCTCCTCACACACTGTGTGGGTCACAGCCAAGGCTCCTATCTCAGAAGATACAGTCCCACCTCCAACTCCAGTTCGCCTTCTCATTCATCCCAAATAAGTCTCTTGAAAGAGAATTCTAAGATGACTTTCTCCATGTGTCTTCAGGCCTGGATCGGACTCAGTTTTTGCTCATCCCACCTACCGTCCCTTGGTAACTAATGACTTGGGAATGAGAAATGCCGTTTTCAATTCTGACTCTCCTCTTCCTCTTAGCACCAGCAGCAGATGCTGACCTGGTTCTCTGTTTCTTCTGTCTTCTCCTTCTCTGTCCTCTTCACTATGTGCTCTTTTCAAAGTTGTCTTTTAAAATGTTTGTTGCTGGACCAAGGAGTTTCTCCCCCAGCTTCATTTAGCAGCAGTAACTCTTACCTTTGTTGTAATTTCTCCCTGACCTCTGGACATCTTCGCCTACATGTTCACCAGCACTCTAAGCCCCTTTTGACTCAAACTGATTATTTGACCCCTAGGTCCGATCCTCCTCCCTCTATATACTCTCTTTCATGTATCCAGTTCTCTGAGTTAGAATAAATACAAACCATCTGGAACTCTGCCCTTCTCTCTCAAAATCCACTTGGTCAGTATAGCCTGTGATTTCTGCTCCCTAACTAGCTCTCTGTCTCACAGGCATCACCATTGCCAGTGCCTGGCTGAGGCCCAAATTACCTGTGCTCTGGGCTCCTGAGGGCAATTTCTAACCAGCCCCCTGCTGTCACTGTCTTCTGCACCCTGCCCATCCTAAGACCTGATGCTGAAGTTGGGAAGGAAGAAAAGAAGGAAAGTAGCGGGTGTGGTGGCACATGACAGTAGTCCCTACTCTGGAGGCTGAGGCAGGAGGATTGCTTGAACCCAGGAGGTAGAGTCTGCCACAAGTTATAATCACACCACTGCACTCCAGCCTGGACTATGGAGTGAGACGTGGAGGTCGGAGGGGAGCGGGGAGGAGGAAAAGAAGAAAGGATGGAAAAAAGAGGGCAAGGAAGGGAAAAAAGAGAAAGCAATCCTCTCCTCTTATTAAAATCCTGTGCTGGTTCCCCAATGTCTGAGGGATAAAACCCAAATTTCCTAGAATGGCACAAGGACTCTTTCCCAGCCCATCCCTGACACACCATCCAGCCCTACTCAGCCTCCCTGGGGGCCCCTCCCCAGCCCATACCCTTCTCTCCTGTCTTAAAGCACACTCACCCTTTGCCCCTGTGAGCTGTCACACTGCACCTTTCTGTGGCCTGTGGTAAAAAATAAGTGAATAAAGGGCCGGGCGCGGTGGCTCACGCCTGTAATCCCAGCACTTTGGGAGGCCGAGACGGGTGAATCACGAGGTCAGGAGATCGAGACCATCCTGGCTAACACGGTGAAACCCCGTCTCTACTAAAAAATACAAAAAACTAGCCGGGCGAGGTGGCGGGCGCCTGTAGTCCCAGCTACTCCGGAGGCTGAGACAGGAGAATGGCGTGAACCCGGGAGGCGGAGCTTGCAGTGAGCTGAGATCCGGCCACTGCACTCCAGCCTGGGCGACAGAGCAAGACGCCGTCTCAAAAAAAAAATAAAATAAAATAAAAATAAATAAATAAATAAATGAATAAATAAATAATTTGATGATCCATGATACTTATTAAAACACAGTAAAGAAGTCTTTATTCAGGACCAACTCGATAGGGTTAGAAACTGTTGTAGTGCAGGAGAGAGATTGGACTTAACCAGAAACGCAGCCTGAGGAAGTGGGGATTTACAGCCAAGGAAAGGGTGGGGTCAGTGGATGGAAAATGGGTGAGGAGACACATCAGGAGTCAGGGGGATTCTGGCTAAACCGGCCTCACCGGATTCTTGCGGAAGGCAGGTCAGGGGGATCAGACAGCCCCTGGGAGGTGGGGGAGGATGAGGAGCCTGATCAGATATCAAGGGTGATTGTGAAAGAAATCAGGTACATTCCTCCATATATCTCCCAACTCCCTGAGCCCAGCACAAACACATTCCTCCATATATCTCTCTCAACTCCCTGAGCCCAGCACAAACACATTCCTCCATATATCTCCCAACTCCCTGAGCCCAGCACTAACACATTCCTCCATATATCTCCCAACTCCCTGAGCCCAGCACAAACACATTCCTCCATATATCTCCCAACTCCCTGAGCCCAGCACAAACACATTCCTCCATATATCTCTCTCAACTCCCTGAGCCCAGCACAAACACATTCCTCCATATATCTCTCAACTTTAGAAAAACACCACCTGGGAAATCTCCGATAAGGACACAGCGGGAACCAATAAAAAATGCTAAATGTATAATGTTAACCAATTGTAATGCTGTAACCAAGAGAATTACCTTGTTCCCCTGTAACTTTACATATCCTGTTTACATCGGGCTATAAAAAGCAAGCACTCGCATTGTTCGGGGCCCTCTTGTATGCTGTGGAATGGAGGGACCAAGTTCGAACTTGCAGTAAAAGATCCTTGCCGCTTGGCTTTGACTCTGGACTCTGGTGGTCTTCTTTGGGGGAACAAAAGGTCTGGGCATTACAATTGCACACTGAAACTGGGGAGTTCTTTGCTAAAACTAGATTTTACATGGAAGTGCACAGGTAGACCTAATAGAAGTTTCAGAAACCTGGCTAATGGGCCAGGCGCAGTGGCTCACGCCACCAGCACTTTGGGAGGCCAAGGTGAGCGGATCGCCTGAAGTCAGGAGTTCGAGACCAGTCTGGCCAACATGGTGAAACCCCATTTCTAGCAAAAATACAAAAATTAGCCGGACATGGTGGTGCATGCCTGTAATCCCAGCTACTCCGGAGGCTGAGGCAGGAGAATCGCTTGAACCTGGGAGGCAGAAGTTGCAGTGAACCAAGATTGCACGATTGTACTCCAGCCTGAGTGACAGAGCAAGATTCCATCTCAAAAAAGAAACCTGACTAATGTTTGACCAAGCTAGGAATCTTTGTCACTTGCTTGTTCTTTCTCAACTCTGGAAAATTACTCTTCCTATGAGTCTGAGCTCAGCTGATGCCCCAGGGAACACATCCTGAGGCCCACAGAGCCGTTCTTCCAGGCTTCCGTTCTCACAGGTGCTTGCGTGACCGGTTAGAGCAGCCACATGCCCTTCTGTGGGCACAGTGCCTTTCCCAGCCATCTGAGCTCCTGAAAAAGGAAGGACCATGCTTCCTGCAATTCTATGTCTCAATTCTCTGTGATCTGATACAATGCTCGTGCAACAAAGATTAGTGCACGAAGTTATGGGGAACTAGTCACTAGTTTGTCTCATATGATTTTCCAGCTCTGTTACTTAGTGAGGGAGGGACCTCAAGTATATGCATTTGCTGTGGGAAGGGTTTACAAATTCCAGGCGTAGGAGAGTGTGGCCTGGTTACATTTCTGGGTCTTTCACCCACTTCAATGAACTACTTGAGTTGTACGAGTGAGAGAGACAAGTCCATGCTGGACTTGTCTCAAAATTCCAGGGAGCAGGGAGCAAAGCCAATATTCGGCCTAGATTGAAGGACCATGGCTTTACCTCACTTCCAGGTCTACTCTCACAGGTAAGGGAAGAAAGGGTCTAGCACTTAGTCCCTGCAAATCTGGAAGGAAGGCTGGGGAGCGATCACCCACAAAAGTAAGTCCCAGTGTCTCTCAACCCTCCACTAAGACATTTCAGAAAATAAGGCAGGTTGTTTGCTTCGGTACTAGAAAACTCTGGAAGGAAGCTGGGCTCTTTGCAATAAATGCAGGAGCGGGGAGCGTGGTGGCTGCTCTCACAAGCTAGGGATGGTGCAGGGAGCGGAGCTTAGGGTCTTCCCCAGCCTGACCTTGCAGAGGAGACACAGAGAAGCCTGGGGCCTGCTTTGTGGTTGGACGCTCACGGCTGGTGAGAAGCAGAGCGGCCTGTCAGCAGCCCCTGAAGTGTTGTTCCAGAAGCTTTCCTGGGGCAGAAAAAATCGGGACCTTAGTCTTCCAAACACTTTTCTCTTAGGAAAGTGGGTCACCACCTCTCAGAGGAAGAGAGTGAATCTTGTATTTGCCGATTGCCTGTGGTCTCATCCGATCTCTGTTCCTTGTGTCTTGCACCACTTTGAACAGCATCTTATTTTAAACTCTCCTCCTTGACTTCCTTACACTGGCAGGAGAGGTTACATGAATTTTGTCCGTATTCATGGCCTTATAGCAGGTTCTCTGCTGCCTGCCTGCTAGGTGTCCTTTAGAAGTGATCCATGATCCAATCAGGTTTACCAAGCGGCTAACTGGGAGTGGTTGCTTTTTTTTTTTTTTTTCTAATGGGCCCTCAGATATGAGAGCTACAAAGTGTTACCAGACAGGGGTCCCAATCCAGACCCCAAGAGAGGGTTCTTGGACCTCTCACAAGAAAGAATTTGGGGCAAGCCTACAGAGTAAAGTGAAAGCAAGTTTATCAGAGAAGTAAAGAAACGAAAGAGTAGCTACTCTGTAGGCAAAGCAGCAGCAAGAGCTGCTCAGCTGACTATACTTACAGTTATCACTTGATTCTATGCCAAACAAGGGGTGGATTATTCATGAGTTTTCTGAGAAAGAGGTGGGCAACTCCCAGAACTGAGGGTTCCTCCCCTTTTTAGAGCATATAGGGTACCTTCCTAACATTGCCATGGCATTTGTAAACTGTTCTGGTGCTGGCAGACTGTCTTCTAGCATGCTAATGCATTATAATTACTGTATGATGAGCAGTGAGGAGGACCCAAGGTCACTTGGGTCATCATCTTGGTTTTGGTGGATTCTGGCTGGCTTCTTTACCTCAAGCTGTTTTATCAGCAAAGTCTTTGTGACCCCTATCTTGTGCTGACCTGTTATCTCATCCTGTGACTAAGAATGCCTAACCTCCTCCTGGCAATGCAGCCCAGTAGCTCTCATATTTGATGATCCATGATACTTATTAAAGCACAGCCTTATGTGACCTACCTGTATTCAAGATGGAGTAGGTCTGGTTCAAATGCCTCTGACAAAAGTATAGAAACACTGCTGATTGGTATTGCTATATGTCATTTGGTTAATTTTTCTGTTGTTCCTAGGAAACATTGCAGTGTTTACTACTGTTGATGAAAAGAGGTAAACTCTGTAAAACATTTGAAAAGATTTATTCTGAGCCAAATATGAGTGACCAATGACTCCTGACACAGGAAATCCCCAACCCTAGGAAATCCTGAGAACATCTGCCCAAGGTAGTCGGGCTACAGCTTGGATTTATGCAATCTAAGGAAACATAAGACATCAATCAATACATGTAAAATGTACGTTGGTTTGGTCCAGAAAGGCAGACAACTGGAAATGGGGGCTTCCAGTTCATAGGTGAATTCAAGAATTTTCTGGCCAGGTATAGTGGTTCATGCCTATAATCCCAGCACATTGGGAGGCGGAAGCAGGAGGATCAATTGAGCCCAGGAGTTCGAGACCAGCCTGGCAACATAGTGGGACATTGTTTCTACAGAAAATAAAAAAATTAGTCTGGCATGGTGGCATGTGACTGTAGTCCCAGCTACTTGGGAGGCTATGGTAGTAGGATTGCTTGAGTCTGGGAAGTTGAGGCTGCAGTGAGCCAAGATCATGCCACTGCACTCCAGCCTGGGCAAGAGAGTGAGACCCTGTCTCCAAATAAATAAATAAATAAAATAAAATAAAATAGAGCTCTAATTGGCAATTATTTGAAAAGGGTTATTATCTAAAGATTTAGACTCAGTAGAAGGGAATGTCTGGGTGTCTGGGTTAAGATAAGGTGTTGCAGAGACTAAGGTTCCTGTCATGCAGATAGAATCAATAGAAGAGAATGTCTGCATTAAGATGAGGAATTGTGCCTGGATTCCAAAGGCAGGTGTGTATAATGAGAATGAGGCATGTTTGGCCTCACTTTTCATCATGGCCTGAACTAGTTTTTCACACTAACTTTAGAATGGCCTTGGTGGAGAGGTCCATTTAGTTGGCTGGGGTACTTATAATTTTATTTTTGGTTTACATTATCTATAAGGAAAACAAATTAGGTGTAGGTAGTTGCCTAGGAACTTATGTCCTCTATTGGAGGGCAGGGGTTCTAGCTCTGGACCAATCTCAATGTTTGCATTGTAGTTGTATGATAAATATTCAATTAACCAAATAGAGTGAACTAGGATGTTTTATCCATTAGGGTAAGTTTTTTACTCATCTCTGGCCCCAGTTTATTGTTTATTTACCATTTAGACACTGAGCCTTCCTTGGTTCAATTCACTGTGACCTAGTTTTTTTAAAGTATTGCTAAATAAATTCAAATCCATCTTTACCATTAACATCAAGGTAGAAATGCTCTTTAAGTTTTACCAGTCTGTTAATCCATGAAATTCTGAGAAATTTACAAGGAGAATGATAACATTACATAATGTAAGTGTCACGGTGAAATAGTCACAGTTATTCAGGAGAACTCCTTTTCTCCCTTTTTGTGTTAGAGCTGATATGTCAGCAGAACAGAATGTACTCATTCACAGCGATCTCTTAGTTGCTGTTCTTTGATTTGGTCATGGGTGAGTTACAGTGCGGTGTTCTTACACCGAACCTGATTTGTGTTAGATGAGCTGGTTTGTGGGTTACACATTCTTTTTGAATGTGTTTTTGTCAATCTATGATTTCTAACATTTGAAAGGGGAAGTGTTTCAAAAAATAAAGTGGAGCAATACAAAATATTTACTTGCAACAATCCCAAATTCAAAAGTAAAATGAGATGTGTTTAGTACCCATGACCAAGATCCCTAGTAAATCTTTTTTATTTTTATTTTTTTAAGCTTCAGGGACACATGCTAAAGCTGGCAAATCTCTATTTCCAATTTCCTGATTGTAAATTCAGACTGTCTTGTAAACAGCTGTAAACTAAAAATAAAACTCTCAGCTCTGCAAGCATCTGAATGGACCCCTCCTCTTGGTCAAGGGCATTCCAAAGTTAACCTGAAAAACTAGTTCAGGGCATGATGGGAAGAGGGGGCAGGACTTGCTTTCCTCCCACTGGAATTCAGACACAACTGACCAACATTAACGTTAAAATAGAGATCTTAATATTAGTGAAACAGCTGTTTTGTTTGTTTGTTTGTTTGTTTTTTGTAGCAATCAGACACCAAATTCCAGCCTGGCCCTCATATAGCATCACATGACAAACAGCAGGCCCTGAAAGAAATCAAAGTATTTTACCCCAAAATATATTTATTTGGCATATTTTGAAATTGGCCCTGCAAAGCTGTCTCTTGTGGGGGAAATCTACATTTTGTAGAGAATCCTTTCCCTTTTCCAGGTCTTTTTCCTGATCCAGGAGAGAATTAACTATGAGTCTGGCACATTTTAAGTCTGATGAGAGACATTTACAATCTGTCCTCTCTGAAGCCTGCTACTTGGAGGCTTCATCTGCATAATAAGAACCTTGGTCTCCACAACTCCTTATCATAACCCAGACACTTCCTTCAACTGAATTGATTCCAGGTCTTCAGATAAACTCTTTTAAACCAACTGAAAATCAGAACATCTTTGAATCTACCTATGTCCTGGAGCCTCCCCACCTGCTTATAGTTGTTTCACCTTTTCAAACCGAACCAATGTACATCTTATATGTACTGATTGATGTCTTATGTCTCCCTAAAACGTATAAAACCAAGCTGTACCCCAACCACCTTAGGCACGTGTTTTCAGGATCTCCTGAGTCTGTGTCATGGGCACGTCCTTAA
Organism: Macaca fascicularis; assembly: GCF_037993035.2. Taxonomy (NCBI): domain Eukaryota; kingdom Metazoa; phylum Chordata; class Mammalia; order Primates; family Cercopithecidae; genus Macaca; species Macaca fascicularis. The sequence goes on from NC_088378.1 coordinate 170,092,423, forward strand.
CTTTGGCAAAATAAACTTCTAAATTGACTGATACTCGTCTCAGATACTTTCTGGTTTACACACCAAGAAGGCTTTGTTTACTTTTATTTCACATGGAGTACTGAAGTCCTTTCAAACCAAAACTGAACTAGTCCCCATCCAAAGAAGTTTGAGAAAAGAAAATGTCATGCTCTTGCTAAGTAAAACCCATGTGTTTTCAGTCACGGTTAGCAGCAGGGACCAATGAAGCTGGTGGGAAAGAAAAAGACTTTTCCTGAAGGGCAGGTCTTTGTTATGGCATCTTATGTTTGAAACGAATTTTCTGAACATTACACCAATGAATCACCGAGTTCCGTGGAATAACGATTGTGAGCGTGATCCTCTGCTAACAGACTAGGACGTCCTGCCTTCAGCTCTCTGGTTTCCTCTAACAGTGGCATTAACCTCTCCTCCAGCCACCACCTGGCACTGAGATAGCTTAGAGGCACCCTGAACTCAGTTTTCAAGACAGCTGCCTGGGACATTTCCTGAGTGAAGGCCCAGTCCCTGAAAAGTTCTGAGGAAAACTAAAATGAGACTCAGAAGTCCACTGATTCACCCCTGCTCATCTTTCCTTCCTCACTCTGGGTCCAGAGAGAGGGCGAGGCTCTCCACCGGGAGGTTAGCCCCAAGGGTACATTGCGTGATTGACCAATTCCCTGTTAAATGAGAAAGAGGAGAAAGAGAAAAAACATAGAAGAGCCTGAATGTTACCTTTAGAACTTCAGGCGTGAGGCTCTGGAGGCGGGTTTTCCAGGAGAAAACTGTCTTTTTTTGGAGAATGCCGGCATCCCCTCTCCTTTCCCCTCTGAAAATGGCTAAAGAGGGGAAAAGTGGCCTGTATGCATTTCCAGTGGTGCCACATCAAACTGCTTTTTCACGAAAACCCAGGCCTTTGTCCCACGAGCATCAGAACCACTCATCGGAGTAGTTCTCCAACTGTGCACTCATTTATTACTAAAAACCTGGTTACTTTTGGTTTTGATTGCTTTTCATTATAAGCCTGTTAGAATACGATGTAATGAAAATGTCATAAACATGTACGAAACAACTTTTTGCCAGATATGTCTCTCTAGGAGGATGCTGAGCCCAGAATTATTAACCTATGTAATTTGGAAATAGTTCTTCAACCTAATTTAAATCCAGGCGGGACGGCAGAGAATGCCAGACTACAGAACCCCTTCCTAGGTCTCCCTGCCCAGTAAATCTATTTTGAGAAGAAGCAATTAAGTTACGAACAACTTGCCCTTTGGTGAAGCCAAAAGGGCTTCACCCTTTCATTTTGTAGATACTAACACCACAAATGGTCAAGCAATTTGCTCCATTGAAGGTATCAGCCAATGCAATCAAATAAGAGAAAACGATTAGAGGGATGAACATTAGAGAAAGAAGTACAACTATTTCTATTTATAGGTGATATAGTATAGCTATGGATGACTTAAAAGAATCAATAAAAAATACAAATAGTAAAAAAATTAAGTAAGGAAGCAGGTTATAAAGTTAATACATAAAAACAATTAATTTTCTCATCCACAAACAAAAGCTAGTTGGAAAATATAATGGAAGAAACTTGCTTACATACAATACCAGCGAAGAGATAAAATAACTAGGAATAAACTAAACAAGAAATGTGCAAATCTTACATGAACAAAACTTTAAAGGAAAAAGGAAAAAAATTATATGAATGAACAGAAAGACCCAGCATGTTCTTGGCTAGAACAACTAAATCAAAGTACAAATGTTGGTTTATAACAGGGTAATATGTAAATTCAATATGTTTCTAATAGATTACCAACAAGACTTATTTTTATTTTCATTTTATTTTATTTTATTTATTTTTATTTTTATTTTTTTGAGATGGAGTCTCACGCTGTTGCCCAGGCTGGAGTGCAGTGGCGCGATCTCGGCTCACTGCAAGCTCCGCCTCCCGGGTTCCCGCCATTCTCCTGCCTCAGCCTCCTGAGTAGCTGGGACTACAGGCGCCCGCCACCGCGCCCGGCTAATTTTTTGTATTTTTAGTAGAGACGGGGTTTCACTGTGGTCTCGATCTCCTGACCTTGTGATCCGCCCGCCTCGGCCTCCCAAAGTGCTGGGATTACAGGCTTGAGCCACCGCGCCCGGCCTTATTTTCATTTTATTTTTTATTTTTATTTTTTGAGATGGAGTCTCGCTCTGGTGATCCACTCACCTTTGCCTCCCAAAGTCCTGGGATTGCAGGCATGAGCAACTGCACCTGGCCTGCTTGACTATAGTTGAATTTTATTTTTTAAAATTTTTATTTATTTTTCTTGAGACAGGGTCTCACTCCATCACTCAGGCTGGAGTATAATGGCACCATCTTAGCTCACTGCAACCTCTGCCTCCCAGGTTCAAGCAATTCTCCTGCTTCAGCCTCCCAAGTAGCTGGGATTATAGGCACACGCCATCAGGTCCAGCTAATTTTTGTATTCTTAGTAGAGATGGGGTTTCACCATGTTGGCCAGGCTGGTGTCGAACTCCTGACCTCAAGAGATCCACCTGTTTTGGCCTCCCAAAGTGGTGGGATTACAGGTGTAAGCCACCATGCCCCACCAACAAGATTTTTTTTTTTTTCCAGAGCTAGACAAGTTGACTCTTAAGTTTGTATGGGAGAGGCTAGGCGTAGTGGCTCATGCCTGTAATCCCAGCACTTTGGGAGGCTGAGGAGGGCGGATCATGAGTTCGGGAGTTCGAGACTAGCCTTGCCAACATGGTGAACTCTCATCTCTGCTAAAAATACAAAAATTAGCTGGGCGTGGTGGCATGTGCCTGTAATCCCAGCTACTCGGGAGGCTGAGGCGTGAGAATCGCTTGAACTCAGAAGATGGAGGTTGCAGTGAGCCGAGATCACACCACTGCACTGCAGCCTGGGCGACAGAGTGAGACTCCATCTCAAAACAAACAAACAACAACAAAAAAGTTTGTATGGGAGAAAAAGCAGCAAGGATAGACAGGAAAATCTGAAGCAGAAGAGCACTAAGGAGAACGCACTGTACGAGATATTAAATCATATGAGGAAAACTCTAAAATTGAAAGAATCTGACCAGTAGAACCAAATTGAAAGTCCAGAATCAGACCCAAGTATATGTAGCTCTTTGATACATAACATATGTGGCATGTGAAGACATTAGTGAAAATATGGTTTTTCAATAAACAGAGGTGGAAAAACTGAAAGTCACTTGAAAGCGAGTTAAAATTGGATCTATATCTCCCATATACCAGAATAAACTTTAAATGGATCAGCAATCTAAATATAAAAAATAAAACTGTACAAATACTAGAAGAAAACATTGGTGAACTCTATAATCTAGAGGTTTTTTTTTTTTTCCTAAAAGATACTGCTCCTTGTGAATAGAGAAAGTTTTTCTATGACTCAGAAACAATAAAGGAAAAATCATTAAAGTTGACTACATTAAAAGAGTGTATGCCAAAATCACCAGAAGCAATGTCAGAAAACAGACGACAAGCTGGGGGAAATATTTGCAATTTATATCACTAAAGACTAATTAAGCCACAACTAGGGAGGGGCGTGTGGTTTGCTACTGGCATCCACTTGGTGGATCTCCACCAGAGATTTTGTGAAACATCTGTAATGCCTGGACAGACCCACAACCACAAGTTATGGGGTTCATGCAGTCAGCAGTGTTGATGTTGAGAAACTCCGCCTTAGGGTAAGGACAGAAGGAGTAAAACAGCTCGAGTTCTCAAAATTGAATTCACGTAAAATACCTGGCTAGCATTTTCCCTACTTCCATTGACGCTAGATGTTTCTGTTTTCCAAGTCTGCTCCATCTGAGATGGCAGATGGAATGGAGTTTTTACACTTCCTTGGCTAACCTGTCAGTACCCTGGGGTCTAATCCCTATGGGCCTGGAGAGAACCGGAAGTCCTTAACACACCGCTCGATAGTACACACAATTTATTTTTAAATTAAAAAAATATATATCTATATTAGTTTTTTATTTCCACAGGTTTTTGGAGAACATGCAGTATTTGGTTACATGGCAAGTTTTTTTTTTTTTCTGAGGTGGAGTCTTGCTCTGTTGCCCAGGCTGGAGTGCAGTGGCATGATCTCAGCTCACTACAACCAACCTCCGCCTGCTGGGTTCAAGCAATTCTCCTGCCTCAGTCTCCTCAGTAGCTGGGTCTACAGGCGTGTGCCACCATGCCTGACTAATTTTTTTGTATTTTTAGTAGAGATGGGGTTTCACCATGCTGGCCAGGCTGGTCTTGAACTCCTGACCTTGTGATCTGCCCACCTTGGCCTCCCAAAGTGCTGAGATTACAGGCATGAGCCACCCCACCCTACCAAGTAAGTTCTTTAGTGGTGATTTGTGAGATTTTGGTGCATCTATCACCTTAGCAGTATACACTGAACTCAATTTGTAGCCTTTTATCCCTCACTCCCTTCCCAGCCTTTTCCCCCAAGTCCCTGAAGTCCACTGTATCATTCTTATGCCTTTGCATCCTCATAGTTTAGCTCCCACTTATGAGTGAGAACATACAATTTTTGGTTTTCCATTCCTGAGTTACTTCACTTAGAACAATGGTCTCCAATCCCATTCAGGTTGCAAATGCCATTAATTCATTCCTTTTTACGGCTGAGTAGCATTCCATCGTATATGCACACTACAGTTTCTTTATCCACTCTTTGATTATGGGCATTTGGGTTGGTTTCATGTTTTTGCAGTTGCGAAGTGTGCTGCTAACATGTGTGTGCAAGTATCTTTTTCGTATATTGACTTATTTTCCTCTGGGTAGATATCCAGTAGTGGGATTGCTGGATCACATGGTAATTCTATTTTTAGTTATGGAAGGAATCTCCACACTATTTTCCACAGTGGTTTACATTTCCATCAGCAGTGTAGAGGTGTTTCCTTTTCACCGAATCCACGCCAACATCTATTGTTTTTTGAGTTTTTGCCTTTTGGTGATGGCCACTCTTGCGGGAGTGAGGTGGTGTCACATTGTGGTTTTGAGTTGCATTCCCTAATCATTAGAGATGTGGAGCATTTTTTCATATGTGTGTTGGCCATTTGTATACACTCTTTTGAGAATTGTCTATTCATGCCAGCCGACTTTTTGATGGGATTGTTTTTTTCTTGCTAATTTGTTTGAGTTTCTTGTAGATTCTGGATATTACTGCTTTGTCGGATGTATAGATTGTGAAGATTTTCTCCCACTCTGTGGGTAGTCTGTGTACTCTGCTTGACTATTCCTTTTGCCTTGCAAAAGCTCTTTAGTCTGCTTTTTTTTTTTTTTCCTTTTTTGAGATGGACCAGGCTGCAGTGCAGTGCAGTGGCACCATCTCGGCTCACTGCAACCTCTGCCTCCCGGGTTCAAGTGATTATCCTGCCTCAGCTTCCCCAGCAGCTGGGATTACAGGCACGCGCCACTACACTCGGCTAATTTTTGTATTTTTAGTAGAGATGGGGTTTTGCCATGTTGGCCAGGCTGGTCTGGAACTCCTGACCTCAAGTGATCCGCCCGCCTCGGCCTCCCAGAGTGTTGGGATTACTGGGGTGAGCCACCGCGCTGGCCCCTGGCTGGCTTCTTTGCCGCAAGCTGTTTTATCAGCAAAGTCTTTGTGAGCTGTATCTAGTCGGCTCATTTTTAAATGCGTGCTCTGCACTCCCCAGTGAATGGCCGTGTATCAGGAGCTGGCCCTTTTCTGGAACCAGGCCAGCATTCAGTCTCTCCAGAGGCACCATAAACACGCCGCTGGGGCCCTGAACCAGTCAAAGCCAAGGCCTCCGGGCAGGGTGGGGTTGACCCGCGCGTCCCGCCCCGCCTCTCTCTCAGTGCTCCGGACCCGGGACTCCGCCCGCCTCCCCGCGGGTATTTGAGGTCCGGGGTGGCTCCGGCGTCTCTACCCGCCGTTCCCCTCGCTCCCCGCCCTGGGGTAAGTGTCTGGCTTGGGGGCCGCTCGGACACGCTGGCTTGGGTTTGCCGCTCCCAAGTCGGGAAAGCAGGGGGCGCGAGCGTGTGTGGCGGGAGAGGGAGTGGGGCGGGGCAGAGGGCGGCGGGGCCGGGAACGCGCGTGGGTCAACGGCGCGCGGGGACGCGGGAGCCCCGAGAATGGGGCGTGGCCGCGCGGGGCTGTGACCCTCGCCGTCCCAGCGGGGCGGGATCCCGGGCGAGCGTCCGGCTTGGGTTCCCTTCCGGAGCCTCGCAGCTGCGGAGGACGGCGACGCGGCCGGTGAGTCGTGCGTGGCCGCGAGCTCGGCCGGTGACGCCGCTGACGCGGGGACCCCGGGCGCACAGGCCCAGCGCCCACGGAAGAGGCGGCCGGCGCGGGATGGGGGCGGCGCAGAGCCTCCCGGGCCACAGGTGACCCCCGTGGGCCCCGCGGCCTCCGTGACCCCTCGCCTGCTCCGCGACCCGGAGGACGCGCGCTCAGCCTTGGGGCGCCGAGTGTCGGGAGCCCGGCGGGAGGCGGAGAGAGGCCGAGGGATCGGCGCCGAACGCTGCCATCCGGCCCCCTGCGTGTGTTCCCTGGACTGGCCGTGCTGGGCTTGGCCAATTCCGCAGCCCTTTCCAGGTCGCCCAGACCTGTGAAGACAATCGTGTGGTCCAGCCCGGATCTCCTTACCCCTCTGTGTTTGAATTAAACTTCCTACAGGCAAACTATTACGAGCTTTGATGTCTTCAAGGCAAAGAGGAAACTTTAACCACAAATTGGCATTTAAGTTACTTTCTTCCTCCTTTTTTTTTTTTTAACCTAAAGTTTGGCTTTGGAAAACTGAGGTACAGAAAATTAATAATTAATGTTCACATGCTGTCCGAATACTCAGATGCGAGGGGGCACCTGAGTCCATTTTTTTGGGCACTTTTGCTTTCTGGGATGCCCTTGTGCCTAATGACAGGGATACGCCCTGCAGCTGCCTGCATCCTTTCTGGTGTGGGTCAGGCCTGATGAGATGAGATCTGATGTGTTCAGTGACCTTCTAGTTAAGGTCCTGGGCCGGCCTTGTATTGCTGGGGCTGTTATGTGTGCTGGGATTAACACCAATGACTGCTGTTATCAGCATAGATGGCTTGTGTTCTCATTGCAGGACCGTATCTGAGTAATTGCATCCATTGTGATGTGGTGCCACCAAAGAGAAAAGTTCTTTGGTCATACTCGACTATGTAAACTAAGTATTTTAAGTTAAGGCCAATTCCAATGCATTTTATTACAATTCAGCATGAAACAGTTAACACAGACCAGTAACAGTAGAGTGAAATTAGAATGAACAGAATCAACATTCTTTTCCATATATGTAATCATAAGGGCACCCAAGCTACTGCATCTGCGGTCCTTGCACTCCTTGGCTTGAGGCCCCTTCATCTTCAAGGCCAGTGGAGGGGCCTTTTGCTTTATTCTTTGCATTGCTTTTTCCCGTGAGATCTCCCACTGCCTCCCTCTTAGAAGGACACCTGTGGTTACATTTAGGGCCAACTGGACCACTCCAGGATAATCTCCCATCTCAAGAGCCTGAATTTAATCATGCCGCACAGTCCCTTTTGCCATGTAAGAGGGCATTCACAGGTCCCAGGGATTAGGACCCAGGTATCTTTGGGGCACTTGTTCAGCCAACCCCAGCTATGAATGTAAAGGCATGCATGGTGGAGAACTGGTTAATTCAGCATCTCCTCACAGGGCCTTCAGTAGGCACCTCCTTCCCTCTCCTATGTGCTCCAGGAAATATCTGCTCCAGCTTCTCGCCTTCCTTGTTCTGTGGGTTCCCACTCACTGCTCAAGTGAGTCACTGGGACTGTCTTAGAATGCTGGCATTCTCCGAGTGGGACATATTCATTTGGTAAACATTTGAGAACTGTGTCAGAGCAGGCAGGCCCCGCATCCCTGTATTCCCGCGTCCCCTCCTCCCCATCCTGACTGCCTGTGGGGTCCTTACCTGCCCCTGTCCTCTCACCTGATTCTGCAGATTCTTCTTGAGCAGTAGCCCAGACAGGGCGTTGGCGCTGCGTTTCAAGCCCAGCTACTTCTTAGCTTCACTTCTGTCAACTTCACCTTCTCTCTAGTGCAGTGGGGCATTGAAGGTAGGTCTCTCTAAGGACTTACTGGGCTTTAACACGTTGTGATTCTGTGATTCCGACTTGCCTGAAGATACCCAGCTCCCCCGCCCCGATGATCCAGCTGTATTCCTGCTCTGGACCCTGCTGGGGCTGCCACACCCCCTGCACGGCGGGGCTTGAGAGATGTGTGCAGCCTGACCCTACCCCTGCGCCTGTCTCTGAAGGTGGAGATGGGCACGCCCCCATAGCCCGGGAGGCAAGGTGGTGCCCTGAGTGTGCTGTGAGTTCAGGAGCAGGAAGGCCTGGCTTGTGGCAGCAGGAGGTCTCCAAGCGTGGTCTAAGATTGGGGCTTTGCCACCTGCAGGGATTTCCTAGAAGGAGATCCAAGGGTCAGGAGGCATTTGAAAGGCTTTCACGCATCTTTGTGTGTGGCTTGATTTATCTTCTTTTATTTTAAGGCTCTTGTTACCCTGAAATGGGGTTCTCTCTCTCATTATAAACACATTTGGCCATCTTTTCTTGTGTAACTGTCAGTGAATTTATCATTTTGAATATTTTTCAAATTAAAACAGTACATTTAAGCCCACAAAACACACCAAAGAATACAAACGCAGAAGCCAAAGGCAATACCCTTCTGTAATTCCATCCCAAGAAAGTGACTCCGGGACAGGGTGCCTCCTCCCGCACTCTCTCCGTGTGCGGGCAGGCGTGCACGAGGAGTCCTCACAAAACGGGGCTGCATTACACATAGAACTCTTGTTTTCCACACTTAACATTAGAAACACACACAATAATTTGGAGGGTCCTAAAAAGAAACACCCCGAGTTCTGTGTGTGTGTCTGTTTGCCCGCTGAACCACAGCGTCGGCGGTGACTATCAGTAAGGCGTGTGAGATGCAGTCCCGTGGAAGCTGTGCTTATGTGATTCTGATTTTAAATCTTGTTCCAGGTCTGCCATCATGGATATTCTCGCAGAAGCAAATGGCACCTTTGCCTTAAACCTTTTGAAAACGCTGGGTAAAGACAACTCGAAGAATGTGTTTTTCTCACCCATGAGCATGTCCTGTGCCCTGGCCATGGTCTACATGGGGGCAAAGGGAAACACCGCTGCACAGATGGCCCAGGTACAGCTTCAGGGCAGCCACGGGTGCTATTAACTGTCAAGTGAGCTGCTCCTCCACATTCCAAATCGCAGAGGGATTGCTGGAGACGGATGACTGTGCAGTATCGCAGGGTGTGGATGGAGAGTGTGCAGGGAAGGGCATGCCGCCCATGCTGGAGCACCCTGGGGACAATACCCTCACTGACCCGTAGGGGTGGAGAGGGGGTGCCCGATTCAGGGGAATGAATGATTTCATCATCACATGGCTTAGCTTGTTCATGAGTTTGTAGATGGTTGTAAAGTCACAAGGTTCAGGTTGAGTCCTGTGATGATCTTTGGGTGCTGTCATCTGGTTTTTGGTTGTTAGGGGTCTTTATTTTCTCGTTTGCGTGTAAACCCTTCTTAGAATGGCATTTGTCAGCTAAACATGTTTTCAGTAGTGTTCTGGTTATTTGAGGTTGTGTAACCAGCTGTCCCAGCTCAGCAGCTTTCCTGGTTGTTGAATCCGGGTGGATTGAGTGGTGCTTCTGCACCACTTGGCACTGGGTGGGTCCCTTGTGGGGCTACGTCAGCAGGGGCTCAGGAGGGGGTTGGGGCGTCTTCTCTGTGGCCTTCTCCACTGGGGCCTTCCACACGCTTCCTTCAGCAGGGTTGCCTGGGCTCCCGCAGGCCAGGCGGCTGGGTTCTGAGTGGAAGTGCTCCCAGAAGACAGGCTTGAGACAAGGGCCTATCAAGCCTCCACGTGCGTCCTGCTTGCCAAGGCCCCAGTGCTAAAGGCAGGCGCATCTCTGCGTCTGAGGGCTGAGCGAGGGTGTGCACACCAGAGACGTGGCTGGTTGGGGCCACCCATGACTGCTGTGGTCTGCCCTCTGGACCTGGTGGTTCCCTGGGAGTCTGAGATCCAGGTGTGGGCAGGGTTGGTTTCTCCTGCAGCCACTCTCCTTGGCTTGTAGACACTGTTTTCTCCCTGTGTCCTCACGTGATCATCTCTGTGTGTGTGTCTGTGACCTCATCTCCTCTTTTTATAAGGACATGGGTCCTATTGGATTAAAGCCCAACCTAATGGCCTTGTTACCTTAATCCCCCCTGTAAAGGCCCTCTCTGCAAATGCAGTTCCATTCTGAGACACTGGAGTTGGGACCTCAGTGTGTAAATTTGGGGGGACACATGTAGCCCATCACAGTAGGCATGGGAGGCATGTGGCCGTCACTGCACTGTGGCAATTCCCAAGCCGAGCCGGGCACCTATTGTCCACCCCTCAGCCCTGGCTGCAGGGCGTTCCTTGATGAGCCTTGATGAGCCTTCACTGCGGCTTCCGGGAATTGTCCCTTGTCCGCTGCTGCCCTGGCCATGCTCTGCCCTCTGTGTCCTGCTGTCGCTCTTGGCAGCTCCTTTCCTGTTCTGTAAGAAATGGCCCGTGCTTGCTGCACTCCCAGCCTACCTCCCACCTGTAGAACGTGGGCACCCAGAGGCCTCCCTGCACTTTGAGCCGTCTCTCCCTTTTAGTCCAAGCTGTTCCAAGTGCTTGAAAACCACTGTGGGATTTCTATCAACTTAGAATTCTGCTTCCCTGGACAAAAATGCCCCCCTGCCCCCACCCCCATCCTGAGTGCTCCGTGTTGGGTTGGGAGTCAGGGTGCCACGGGAGAGCCTGCCAGAGGGTCCGTAAGATGCTGCCTGAATCTTCTAAGTTTTAACGAAGTGGATTTGGACCTCACCCTTAAGGCCAGTGTCTGGGATTTGATCTTTGCCCTGAGGCCATCTCTTTTAGAATCTTTTGCCAGCTGGAGAGGTTGGGAAGAAGAAACATTTTTATTCTCCACCTAGCACATCCTGGATTGGAAACAGTTCCTTTAAATTCTGCTTGAAAATGGAACAGTTCCTTCTTTTCATCTTTCTCTTCCCATGTGTTATCCTAGGCAGCAAAAAGAAGCCAGGTTCATCCTGGACCCCTTAGCCAGATGCTGGAGTTCACAGGGGAGACACCCCATCTTCCCTGTCACTGCGGGTGACCTTCTTTCTACTTCTTCAGCTGGTACACGCACGGCCCCCTTTCTCCAGCCCCCAGGAGTCATTTCGTCCTGTCCGTCAGGGTCTGGCTGGGTCCAAGGGCAGGGCCACATGTTTTAGGTTTTGGTCATGGCAGAATTCCACTTCGGGATGGCTGCATGTGTCACCTGTTGCCACAGAACAAACCATCCCAAACTTAGTGGCTGGAAATGACAATGATTGATTATTTCTCAGATTCTGTGGCCTGAGTGGGCAGGACTGCTCCCAGGAAGCAGTGCGGGTCTCTCATGCAGCTGTTTCAGTGGACACCTGGCCTGGAAGGTTCAAGAAGGCCTCTCTCACCCCTGAGACCTCGATTCTTTTTTTTTTTGAGACAGAGTTTTGCTCTTGTTGCCCAGGCTGGAGCACGATGGTGTGATCTCGGTTCACTGCAACCTCTGCCTCCTGGGTTCAAGCGATTCTCCTGCCTCAACCTCCCGAGTAGCTGGGATTACAGGCATGCACCACCACGCCAGGCGAATTTTGTATTTTTAGTAGAGATGGGGTTTCTCCATGTTGGTCAGGCTGGTCTCAAATTCCCGACCTCAGATGATCCTCCGGCCTCGGCCTCCCAAAGTGCTGGAATTGCAGGTGTGAGCCACCGCGCCTGGCTGGAGGCCTTGATTCTTCAAACAACTCTCCCCACAGGTGGTGGCACTTTCTCCAGGGCTTTCCATGTGGCCTTCAGCAGGATAGCTTGGACTTCCTTCTTTCATGGTGGCCAGGGTAGAGAGTGAACATGGCAGCTGGCAGGCCTTTTAAACAGGGCCTAGGCCTGGAACAGCATCACTTCTACTGAATTCTACCTACTGTATCATTAGTCAGAGCCAGTGACAGGGCCATTCCAGACCCACGGGCAGGAGGGAGCCTGCCCCTTCTGACGTCAGGAGCGGCCTGCGTTTGCATAGATGGGAGGTCTGGTTGGCACCCTTGTTTGCCACCAGACTCCAAGTACTGAGCATCAGGAGACTGGGTTTGTGGAGGGCATTGCAGCTCATGCCAGCACTGACAGGGTACAGGGAGGGGCTTTCAAGACCCTTCTGGCCTTTAATCTGATGGATCTTTTTTTTTTTTTTTTTTTTTGAGAGGGAGTCTCACTCTGTCGCCAGGCTGGAGTGCAGTGGCATGATCTCAGCTCACTGCAACCTCTGCCTCCTGGGTTCAAGTGATTCTCCTTCCTTCACTTCCTGAGTAGCTGGGATTACAGGCATGCACCACCAGGCCTGGCTCATTTTTATATATTTAGTAGAGATGGGGTTTCGCCTTGTTGGCCAGGCTGGTCTCAAACTCCTGACCTCAGGTGATCCGCCCACCTTGGCCTCCCAAAGTGCTGGGATTACAGGTGTGAGCCACCGTGCCTGGCCTTGGATGGATCTTTTAAGCAGTAGTAAGGGTCTGGATGGTTGTTAGGCTGAGTTTGGGGTTGCCTCATTTCCTGAAGTCAGAGCATACAGGAATGATGTGTTTTCATTCTGTTTTTGATTTCAGGTACTTTCTTTCAATAAAAGTGGTGGTGGTGGAGACATCCATCAGGGCTTCCAGTCTCTTCTCACCGAAGTGAACAAGACTGGCACGCAGTACTTGCTTAGGACGGCCAACAGGCTCTTTGGGGAAAAGTCTTGTGATTTCCTCTCAGTAAGTCATACTTGCTGTTATTCACTAAAGAAAGAAAGGTGGCCAGGTGGTGGGGGCTGGGGTCCAGCAGGAAACGTGTGGCTCTAAATGCCACTATGCCATACGTAAGCTTTTGTAATTTGTTTCTTTTCACCTGCCAATATGTTTTAAATTCTCTGCATTTCAATAAGGTAGGTCTACTTCATGCTTTTGAACTGTCTTGTCAGCATCTTGTCCGGCAGCTACTTGATGCATGGCTGCTCCCTTAAAGGATCCAGCAGTTGGTGAAGTTTGTTTGATATTCAGAGACTGATTCAACTTCGGTTTTTTTTGTTTTTTTTTTCTGAGTCAGAGTTTCGCTCTGTTGCACAGGCTGGAGTGTGGTGGAATGATCTCAGCTTACTGCAACCTCTGCCTCCTGGGTTCAAGTGATTCTCCTGCCTCAGCCTCCCGAGTAGCTGGGATTACAGGCGCCCGCCACCGTGCCCGGCTAATTTTTGTAGTTTTAGTAGAGACAGGCTTTCGCCATGTTGGCCAGGCTGGTCTCAAACTCCTGAGCTCACATGATCCACCCACCTCGGCCTCCCAAAGTGCTGGCATTACAGGTGTGGGCCACAGTACCTGACCTTGACTTCGTTTTTAAGCTAGGATTAAATATAGCTAAAGCTAGGAAGTTGTATTTCAGGTTAAGTCCTCATATTTATTTGTAAATTATGTATGTCAATCATAAAATTATAGATTTTCTGATTTGGTGCAATGAAGAAGGAGGCCGTTGGTGTTCATCATTTTTGTAGCCAGGCAGTTACGTCACTCTGTCTATCCTAGTCTTTTAGAGATTCCTGCCAAAAATTCTACCAAGCAGAGATGGAGGAGCTTGACTTCATCAGCGCCGTAGAGAAGTCCAGAAAACACATCAACTCCTGGGTAGCGGAAAAGACAGAAGGTGAAAATGTATTGCTTTCTACTCGTAACAGCATCTGAACCCATTTTATTGTCAGTTCCTTCACAAGACTTCACAATCTTCACAAGATTCTAAACAGGAATGATGATTTTTTTCTCTGAATAACTGCAAACTTAAAAAATCTGCTTCTGAAATCAGTTGCCATTATTTGACATTTTGGAAATGCTGGATGTGTGCTGTTGTCTCTGGCTTCTCCCTGCGTCCTCAGCGTACCCGTGATGTCTTTCAGTATTTGGTACACCTCTTCTGGACCAATCCACATTTCAATTTTGAGGAGGGGGTTCATGTTAATATAGTTTTCCCTTTCATAAGTAACATAAAAGATTCAGTATGGATCTCAAGCTGCCTCGCTCTTGGGTAGTACGGTCTACAGTTTTCATGCATTGCGTGGGACACTGGGTCATGCCCTGGTCTATCTACGGTTCTTAATTTAAACATTTTTTTTTTTTTTTAGAGACAGGGTCTCCCTCTGTCACCCAGGCTGGAATGCAGTGCCACAATCACAGCTCACTGCAGCCTCAATTCTTTTTCTTTTTTTTTCTTTGAGATGGAGTTTTGCTCTTATTGCCCAGGCTGGAGTGCAATGGTGTGCTCTCAGCTCACTGCAACCTCTGCCTCCCAGGTTCAAGCGATTCTCCTGTCTCAGCCTCCCAAGTAGCTGGGATCATAGGTGTGTGCCATCATGCCCAGCTAATTTTTGTATTTTTAGTAGAGACGGGATTTCACCATGTTGGCCAGGATGATCTCAATCTCTTCACCTCGTTATCCGCCCGCCTTGGCCTCCCAGAGTGCTGAGATTACAGCCTCAATTCTTGGGCTCAAGCGGTCCTCCTGCTTCAGTTTCCCAAGTAATTGGGACTACAGGTAGCACCACCATGCCCAGCTAATTTTAATAATATTTTTTTAAAGAGATGAGGCCTCACTATGTTGTCCAGGCTGGTCTCAAACTCCTGGCCTCAAGTGATCCTCACACCTCAGCCTCCCAAAGTGCTGGAATTATGGGTGTGAGCCACTGTGCCTGGCCTAACCTGTTCTTTAAGCTTATAAAGAACATCTTTTGACTGCCCACCTTTTTGACAATCCTTTAACTTCCTGTCTTTAAGTCATAGGCACCCACGACTGCTTCCTATCTCATGTGTTATGAACTCATCCTGCATAATTAACATGTATTTGTTCACTTTGTGTGTTTTATTCAAATGGTGATGTTTTTCTTATCAGAAGTTTTTGTTGCTTTGCTTTCAGGACACGCATCCCTTTATATTTGGGGTACAGTGGAACTCTCTATCCGTGCACTTGACTGCTGAAGAGGGCCTCAGCCGATTCCTGGTGTGTCCGGGATCAGCAGCCGCTCCTGCCTAACGTGGTCTTTAATTCTCTGCTCAGGTAAAATTGCGGAGTTGCTGTCTCCGGGCTCAGTGGATCCACTGACGCGGCTGGTTCTGGTGAATGCTGTCTATTTCAAAGGAAACTGGAATGAACAGTTTGACAAGGAGAACACCGAGGAGAGGCGGTTTAAAGTCAGCAAGGCGAGTAAGGTGCCGTGACGGGTGACGGGGGCGACTCCCGGAGCAGCGCCTGCGTTCACACGAGCGTCCCGGACTTGGGGCCCGCCTGCCGAGGGCCTCCACGGGCCCTTTCCGCCCCTGCCCCTGCCCCTCCTGTTTGCCATCCATCGGGTGGCCGCTGTCCCTGGGCTCCTGGCATCCCCCCTGCCACCTACAGGGCAAGTCTGAAGCTGCAGCCCCCAGGCTCCATCAAGGTCCTCAAGCTCAGACTCCAGATACGGTGTGCCGTCTTCTAGCGGACATTTCCCCCTGATCTCTAGCGTCATTCTCACCCGGACCTACACGCTCCTTTCTCTCCGGCGGCGTCCCGGGAAGCCCCGGGCCAGCCCTCCCGCCGCGCTGCACACGGCTCCTCCGCGCCGCTACCGCGCCTCCTGCTGGCCGCCGTGCCACACTGCAGGGGCGGAACCACTCCCTGCTGAATTGAGGCTGAGCAGGGAGGACGTCTGACAAGTGCCAGGCACGTAGCTGGTGCCTAGTAAATGCCAAACCAATGAGTGATATTCAGTCCTCTCTTGATAGTAAGGATAAGTACAGATTTTTGTTTTAAAACAACCAAACCGGCCGGGCGCGGTGGCTCACGCCTGTAATCCCTGCACTTTGGGAGGCCGAGGCGGGCGGATCACGAGGTCAGGAGATCGAGACCATCCTGGCTAACACGGTGAAACCCCGTCTCTACTAAAATACAAAAAATTAGCCGGGCGCGGTGGCGGGCGCCTGTAGTCCCAGCTACTCGGGAGGCTGAGGCAGGAGAATGGCGCGAACCCGGGAGGCGGAGCTTGCAGTGAGCCGAGATGGTGCCACTGCACTCCAGCCTGGGTGACAGAGTGAAGACTCCGCCTCAAAAAAAAAAAAAAAAAAAAAAAAAAACAACCAAACCAACCATGTAGATAGACACGGAGATTAACCACCTCCAGCTTGGAAGATGTCATTTGCTGATGGCCCTTTATCTTCCTCTCACTGAATCCACTTTATTGTCTCTGGTTTTGTTTATCTTTCACTATAGAAATTTTTGAACATAGACAGAGTAGACAGAATATATTAATTACAGTGTATTCTTGATCATTGACCACAGTTAGATCTTCCAGGCTAACTTGAACTTGAGCCTTCAGTTTCTCAAGAAATTAATTTTCATTGTTTATTCTCCTTGCAATTCAGAAAGAATTATTTTCTTTCAAACTTTTGTTCTGAAATGAACTGTCCTATTTTCCCCTGGCAAAATTATTTCTCTCTTTAATCATTAACAAGATGTACAAGGGCTTTGTTTGACTACAGGTAACAGAAACCGCAGTTCACCATGGTTTAGTTCCTAGGAGCTCATCTCCCCTACCAGGAGGTCTGGAGGCAGGTGAGACCTGGGCTGGTCTGGCACCAGCTGATGATCCCAGGGAGTCTGCTCCGCCATCCTCAGCATGTGGTCTTCTTCCTCATGGTCACAAGATGGCTCAACTGGCTTCAGCAGTCCAGGTGGCAGGGACGGGGAGGAGCAAGGGGAGGAGAGCCTAAACCTTCGCCTTGGTGGTTCTGCCTTTCAGAAAGGGAAAGCTGCTTTCTATATGGTGTAGGCCAGAGCTATAGGTCCCGTGGGTTTGGGGAGATGTGGAATCCTGCCGGGCTTTCTGAGCTCTGCAGTGAAGAAGGATGAAGAAGGGGCTGCAGTATTGAGTGTCCCTCCAAGGGAACAGATTTTGAGTTGACACAGATTCTTAATTTCATTTACTTCTATATAAAATGGAACTTGTCTACATAATTGTGTATTTAGTGAATCATTCAGTCACTAAGGTTAGATCTTTTTATATTACAAGATTGGAGGCTTTGGACCCTGAAGCGGTGCAGGGAGGAATTACTGAAGGCAGGGGTCAGCAAACTACAGCCTACAGCAAAGCCAGGCCACCACCTGTTTTTTTTAAAGTTTATTGAAACACAGCCATGCTTATTTTTTTATTTTTATTTTTGTTATTATTATTTTTTTACTTTTATTTTTCCAAGACAGAGTTTCTGTCTTGTTGCCCTGGCTGGAGTGCAATGGTGTGATCTCAGATCACTGCAGCCTCCGCTCCCAGATTCTCCTGCCACAGCCTCTTGAGTACTGGGATTACAGGTGTGTGCCACCACGCACGGCTAATTTTTGCATTTTTAGTAGAGATGGGGTTTCACCATGTTGGTCAGGTTGGTCTCGAACTCCTGACCTCAGGTGATCCACCCGCACCGGCCTCCTAAAGTGCTGGGATTAGGCGTGAGCCACCGTGCCTGGCCCTTGCTTATTTACTTACTTATTTCCTCCTGTAACAGCAGTTGACTCATTGTCACAGAGACGGTATATGTAGCCACAAACCAGAAAATAGTTCCTGTCTGGTCAGTTACGGAAAAAACATGCCTACCGCTGGCCAAGGAAATGAGTGGGGCCACCGAGGCCCGGAAGACTGCTCTAGCCAAAGGCTAAGGGCCAGCCCAGGTGAGCCTCTACCACGTGAAAGCAGAAAGCTGCCGCTGCAGTGTATTTTGATTGTTCAATTTAACACAGAAGAATGTGCTACACCAGAGACTGGAAACCATGCAGCATCTTTGACTGTGCCTGTTGCAGGGTATTTACTCAACTCACAGGAGCAGCTTGGAGTCAGGAAATGAGAAGGATTGGTGGATGGGGTGTGGTTCCTGGCCTCCGGCCTTTCTCATTGGCTGGCTGGGGTTGGTGACCAGTGCAGTTTTTTCTGGTGAGATGTGTAAATGTTGCCTGGCCTTTTCAGCATCCCAGCTCATTAATTCATTTATGCATTTATGATTTATTCAGCAGAGGTTGACTGAGTGCCTTATTTTTATTTTTATTTTTTTTTTGAGATGGACTCTCGGTCTGTCTCCCAGGCTGGAGTGCAGTGGTGCAATCTTGGGTCACTGCAACTTCTGCCTCCCAGGTTCAAGTGATTCTCCTACCTCAGCTTCCCAAGTAGCTGGGATTACAGGAGTGCACCACCACACCCAGCTAATTTTTGTATTTTTAGTAGAGGTGGGATTTCACCATGTTGGCCAGGCTGGTCTCGAACTCCTGACCTTAGGTGATCCGTCTGCCTTGGCCTCCCATAGTGGTGGGATTACAGGCATGAACCACCATGCCCAACCTGACTGAGTGTCTTCTGTGCATCAGGCATGGTGCTAGGTATTTTTCAGCCATGCACAAAACCAGCAAAGCATGCTTGCCCTGGTGAAGCTTATGCTTTCTTGGGGGAGAGACAGCAAGCATAAATAAGAAAATAGGAGTGTATTAGACAGTGGTAAATGCTACAGAGATATACCAAGGGAGGGGATAGGAAGCTGTTTTTGGGGTGGGGGTGTAGTGTCAGGTAAGATGATCAAGGACAGCTTCTCTGCCAAAGTGATTTTTGAACAAAGACCATAAAGAGGCAGAAGTTCACTCTCCAGGTATTGGAGGACAAGCTTGCTGTGTAGAGATGAGATGAACCGGGTTTGCTGTCAGTGCAGTGAGGAGGCCTCTGTGACTGTAGCAGATAAACAAAGGGAGAGGAAACTGGGCTTAGCTCCTAGAAGCTAAACCACGGTGACCTGGGGTTTCTGTTACCTGTAGTCAAACAAAGCCCTCGTACATCTTGTTAGTGATTAAAGAGAGATGAGCTATCACAATTCCAGGTCGTTTTAGGGACTTTCAGCTCCTGCTCTGGGTAAACGGGGAGCCAGGGAAGAGTATCCTGCCAAAGAACCATGTGATCTGACTTAGGTTCTACCCGGTCCCTCTGGCCGCTGTGCCGGGAACGGTCACAATCATATTATCACAATATTCCAGGGCTAGGCTGGCAGCAGCAGAGGCAGAAGGAACAGGTCAGATTTTGGTTATGTTTTCGAGATAGAGCCAATATAATTTACCAGTGAGTCAGACACAGGCTGCGAGAGAAAGACAGGAGTCGGCACTCGAGGGCTTTTGACCACTGGACGGCGACGCTGCACTCAGCTGAGATGGGCAGAGCTGTAGTAGACAGAGCTGACCTGAAGGATCTACAGAGCGTCACATTACAGGTGGCATCGGGAGTTTCTTTTATGTCCAAACGTAGGTGTCAGGTGGGCAGTAAAATGCAGGAGTCCCAAGGACAGGGCAGAGGCCCAGGCTGGAGGTAAATTTGGTGCGATATTGTGTTTAAAGTCATGAGGCTGAGTAAGAGCAATGAGAGGAAAGACATGTCGGGTTTGGGCCCCAGGCACGCCGGTTTCTGGAGGCTGCGGTGATGAAGATGGCAGAGAAGGTGCTGCCGTGTGTTCTGGAAGCTGGGGAGAAACCGAGCTGCATTCCTCCCTGCAGAGAGTGGCCGGCTCCGACAGGTTTGTCCCATGTGTCAGTGGGGTCTTGCTTCAGCTTAATGTTTGTCTGTTTTCTTTGTAGAATGAGGAGAAACCTGTGCAAATGATGTTTATGCAGTCTACTTTTAAGAAGACCTATATAGGAGAAATATTTACCCAAATCTTGGTGCTTCCGTATGTTGGCAAGGAGCTGAATATGATCATCATGCTTCCGGACGAGACCACCGACTTGAGAACGGTAACAGCTAAGCTGTGAGAGAGGTGTGCTAGCGAGGGAGCCGCTCGCGGGTGTCTGCCGTGGCTGCTTTCCCCACTTCGCGGTCAGCCATTTAACACCAGACCGCTGCTGACCATAGCCACGCTGCCACCGGTGTCCGGCATCCGCAGCACAGCACAGGGCCCTGGTGGGCAGCAGCACCCTAGGTCTTAAAGTCTTCAACTGTCTCCCTCTAGGTGGAGAAAGAACTCACTTACGAGAAGTTCGTGGAATGGACGAGGCTGGACATGATGGATGAAGAGAAGGTGGAGGTGTCCCTCCCTCGGTTTAAACTGGAGGAAAGCTATGACATGGAGAGCGTCCTGTGCAGCCTGGGCATGACCGACGCCTTCGAGCTGGGCAAGGCAGACTTCTCTGGAATGTCCAAGGCAGACCTGTGTCTGTCCAAGGTCGTGCACAAGTCCTTTGTGGAGGTCAACGAGGAGGGCACGGAGGCCGCAGCCGCCACAGCTGCCATCATGATGATGCGGTGCGCCCGATTCGTCCCCCGCTTCTGTGCCGACCACCCCTTCCTTTTCTTCATCCAGCACAGCAAGACCAACGGGATTCTCTTCTGCGGCCGCTTTTCCTCTCCCTGAGGACAGGGCGGCCTCTGTGCAGCCCCTCTCCTTTCTGTCCCCTACACTCCACAGTGTGCCTGCGACCCAAGTGGCCTTATCCGTGCCGTGGTGGCAGTTCAGAAATAAAGGGCCCGATGGTGGGATGCCGCATTTACTCTGTGTGTTTGTGTGCCCGCGTGGGAGATGTTTCCTAGGATCTGAAATGGCTGCTCTGGGTCTGGGCCACTTTAGGGCGGCAGTGACCACTTAGCTCACCCCTGCCTGGGGAAGGTGTTGCCCACCCCCCACAGCCATGGGGACCCCATGACTTCACTGTGGGCGGGCAGCTGCCCTTGAGGGCGGTGGTGCGACTCTTCCTGGGCTCAAGAAGATAAATGGTGCTTCTCTGTCTCCTCTACTCAGTAGTGGAGTCTCATCCCACTTCTAGGGAGAGAAAGGGGGGAAATGGAGTGCTGCAAGGAGGTGCGGGGAGCTCAGTTCCAAAACTGCCACAAGCTCTCCGGAAGCCCGCACGGAGGCTGGGGGAGCAGGTGAGCCAGACGAGGGTGACAGCAGTCCCCTGCCCTGTGGGTGTTTCTGTTTTCCTGGGGACTGGTGGGTCACATACCTATTCACACACACACACTGCCCACTTCTGAAAATGTCAAATGATGGTTGTGTTCCCTTTATAGTAACGGAGTTTATGGCGACTTCACGAGTCAGCACCAGATGCCTTTCTGTTTCACTCAAGTATTACAGACAGAAAAGACAGCTAAGGTTTCTGGGGCCATTTGTGTTAGTTGCTGGGAATGTGATCCCTGCACCCAGCCATCCAGGAGCAGAAGGGCGGGTCAGGCTCCAATGGAGGAGCCACGCAGTGTCCCAGGGAGGCAGGAAGGACTTCTTTTGCAGGCAGTGGGAGCCTGCCCCTCCTTTACCTGGTGCAGCTGTGCTCCCACTCTTCCTGGTCCTCTTTCCCCTTAGTGTCCAGGCTGGGGTGACAGATGGGACTCAGGAGCAGCAGGAGATGTGGCAAGGATGAGTGGGACAGCAGGGAAAAGAAAGGCTGGGTAGTGCTGGTTTTGTCCCTCACACTCCCTGCTCTGCACAGCATTATTGTTGGTTTTTTTGTTTGGGGTGGAGTCTCACTCTTGCCCAGGCTGGAGTGCATTGGCGCAATCTTGGCTCACTGCAAGCTCCACCTCCTGGGTTCAAGCGATTCTCCTGCCTCAGCCTCCCGAGCAGAGTAGCTGGGATTACAGGCATGTGCCACCATGCCCAGATAATTTTTGCATTTTTAGTAGAGACGAGGTTTCACAATATTGGCCAGGCTGGTCTCGAATTCCTGACCTCAGGTGATCCGGCCCGCCTCGGCCTCCCAAAGTGCTGGGATTACAGGTGTGAGCCGCTGCGCCCAGCCTCAGCTCATCTTGTATTTTTAGCAGAGACAGCGTTTCCCTATGTTGGCCAGGCTGGTCTTGAATTCCTGACCTCATGATTCACCCACATTGGCTTCCCAAAGTGCTGGGATTATAGGCATGAGCCACCATGCCCGGTCCATTCCTGTTTTTTGTTTGTTTGTTTGTTTTGTTTTGTTTTGTTTTGTTTTTAAGATGGAGTCTCCCTCTGTCGCCCAGGCTGGAGTGCAGTGGCCGGATCTCGGCTCACTGCAAGCTCCATCTCCCAGATTCACGCCATTCTCCTGCCTCAGCCTCCTGAGTAGCTGGGACTACAGGCGCCGCCACCACGTCCGGCTAATTTTTTGTATTTTTAGTAGAGACGGGGTTTCACCGTGTTAGCCAGGATGGTCTCAGTCTCCTGATCTCGTGATCCACCCACCTCAGCCTCCCAAAGTACTGGGATTACAGGCATGAGCCACCGTGCCCGGCCCATTCCTGGTAGTTTTTAAAGAATGGGGACAAGAGGACGTGGAACAAGGGTTCTGAGGGTGGGGCAGGGTCCGTTTATGTGATGCTTCCAGCACCACGGAGAGGGCCGCCGCACCGCAGCTGGCAGCCGCCGCCCTGTGCCCAGTTCTTGGGGAGAGGCACAGGGTCTGCATCCCCTTAGGGTCTGCTCAGGGGCAGGGATGGGGGCAGGCGGTGGGGTAAGTGGAATAGTCTCTAACCATCCAGGTGTCATGGTATCATTCCCTTTCCCCGGGATAAGGATGGCATCAGTAGTGAGTTAAGGTGGACATTCAGGGTCCCGTGTGTTACCTCTGACAGGGGAAGAGAACAACCAACACCACACATCCTGCTCTGGAAGGCTCCCGGGTTCCCACTGAGTTACCGCCCCTTAGCTGTCGTGACATCACCTTTGAAGGATTTTCTGTCACTTTAAGATACAGTGAAAGGCACAACCGTCTGAGTAATGCCTCTACATCTTTTAGGAAATGGCACAAGAAGGCCTTGGGGGGATTTTTGTTTAATTTTAAAATTTTCCATTGTGAACATGTGTTCTTGGATAATCAGAAAAATATTTTATTTATTTATTCATTTGTTTAGAGACACAGTCTCGCTTCATTATGTGGGCTGGAGTGCCATGATTCAATCTCGGCTCCCTGCAACCTCTGCCTCCTGGGTTCAAGCGATGCTCGTGCGTCAGCCTCCCGAGTAGCTGGGGTTACAGGCATGCCACGCCCAGCTAATTTTTGTATATTTAGTAACGATGGAGTTTCGCCCTGTTGGCCAGGCTGGTCTAAAACTCCTGACTTCAAATGATCCTTCTGCGTCAGCCTCCCAAAGTTCTGGGGTTACAAGCGTGAGCCACCGTGCCCGGCCAGAAAAATATCTTTAAACTGTGTACAGTGAAGTAAGGGTTTCTATTATATGCAAATCCTGTGGGATTGTTTGTGCGAGGGGAGATCTGTTCTTTCTCTGCCACTCACTGCATCCTCACCTGCTCTTCCTCATGTGGCTCCCACCCTTACCTTTCTCTCCCCTGGGTTCATGCTGTTCTTCTCATTTCAGTTCACTCTCCCTGAAAGGACTTAGCCTTCGCTAGCCTGTGCAGGCATGGTCCTGGGCTGGATGGCCCTCTGAGCTTGGCCAGGCGGCTGACCGTGGTCATGCAGATGGTGGTGGGATCCTTGGGTGCACTCATCTTCAGTAAGGGACTTGGACCTCGTAGTGTTCCTCCTGAAGCTGCGGTGGATAGTCTCGGGGAAGGAAAATGGAATCACTGGCTCAGGCCCGCCTAGGTTGCGCACACACTGGGCCTTGCTTCTATTCACTCCCACACTGAGACTGTTTGCATCTGGATGCACAGGGCACACATCCAGTTCCCACATGGATACTGTGTGTGGCTCTCAGGACACAAATCATTCCAATCTTAACAGATGCAAGAAGTAAAAGGGAGGAAACACTCTTTAGTTCATTGCATATTGACGAGCACAACCTTGATAAGGTTGTGTTTGGAAATTATGTATGGGAAGGGAATTACGTATGGGAAGTAAGCTTAACCCAGGAATATGAAGTGGATGTAGCGTGATAAAATGCATGCCATCTGTTCCATTATAGAAGAAAGAAACGAGATCGTAGGGTCATATCCCTTGATGCAGAAATAGCTCTCTCATTCTAAAGGAGAACACGGCAGCCGATAGACACAAGCCACAGTCCCATTAATTGATAGGGCTGTTTTTTCAGTCAGCCCTGCCAAATGCAAAGGGTTTTACATACACTGAGTAAAATTACATTTCCAAAGCAACCTTTTGAGGTGGATATCAGCTCTATTATTGTGGTTTTTAATCTGTAGACAAAAGTTTGGATGAATTTTTTTATCCTTACAAAAGTGTTCTCTAACCTTTTAGTCATTTAGATACTTTTATAGAATCAAGGGCAATTATGTTACCATTATTCTTGAATTTCACGAGTATACAATTATACACTTGGGACAGAAAACTATACCTTAAAGAAAAGAATAAATGAAAGAGTGAAGTTTGAGTTCACTTTTCTGTGTCAATTTTGGAGACTTTCTGGAAGGACAGGCCAGCCATTAGGCCGGTAATCGTGTCTATTCTGGCCGTTTCATCTGGCCATGCATACAAGTTCAAGTTCAATTTTTGGCAAACTTGAAAACACGGTAACTTTATGCATGTTTCTAGTAAAATATCCCCTTTCTTTTTTTTTTTCTTTTTTGAGTCGGAGTCTCACTCTGTCACCCAGGCTGGAGTGCAGTGGTGCTGTAGCAGGACAAGCCGTAGACAAAACTCCTCAGACACCGAATTAAAGAAGGAAGAGGTTTTTTATTCGGCCGGGAGCGTCGGCAGACTCACATCTTAATAACTGAGCTCCCCGAAAAAGAAATGCTTGGCCTTTTTAAAGGCTTACAACTTTAAGGGGTCCACGTGAAAGGGTCGTGATAAATCGAGCAAGCGTGGGAAACGTGACTGGGGGCTACATGCATCAGCTAACAGAACAGAAAGTTTTACAATGCTTTTTTCATACAGGGTCTGGAATTTACAGATAACACAAGTAGTTTAGGCCAGGGGTTGATGTTATTATTATTACTTTGTTTAACTCCTAGGGCCGGGTGGTGGTGCCAAGGTTGTCTGGCTACTTATCTTACTTTTGTTTCTTTCTCTCTTTCCTCCTGTCTTGTGAACTAGGCAAGGTAGGGGGAGGAGGCAGCAGAAGTAGTAGTGGTCTCCTTCCTTAGTGCGACCTTAGCTCACTGCAACCTCCACCTCCCAGGTTCAAGTGATTCTTGTGCCTCAGCCTCCTAAGTAGTAGCTGGGATTACAGGCCTGTGCCACCACGCCCGGCTCATTTTTGCATTGTTTTTGTAGAGACAGGGTTTCACCATATTAGCCAGGCTGGTCTCAAACTCCTTGTCTGAAGTGATCTACCCACCTTGGCCTCCCAAGGTGCTGGGATTACAGGAGTGGGCCACTGTGCCCAGCCAGTTTCTCCTTTCTTAATTAAAACCCAGAACCTCCTAATTTAGCTCTTACAATATACCCTGCTGGTGGTCAAGGGCAGCTGGGGACTTAGCTTCTCAGGCCCTCCCATGCCCGCCCCCAGCCCCTGTCTCTGCGCACAGGGCAGCCAGATGCACACTCATGTGACTTTGCTAAAAGGTGAGGGGCCACAAAGGGAAATTAAAGTTGAAAGGAAGTGCTATGGCTTCTCAGTGAACTTGGAGGTCATTTAAAATATCCTTTTTAGAAATAACACTTCCTCTCCCCCTTATTCTTAGAGGAAACAGATAAGCGCTCAGCAGAAATCTGATTAAAGAACAACCTGCGATTTTTTTTCTGAAAACATAGTCAGAGCTTGCGTTTGTTTCAGTATACGAACCCTGTCACGGGTGAGCAGCACCTTTCAGGGCCATTGGTGCTGGGGTAAAAGAATTTCCCAAGACAGTTGTAGGTAAAGAAAGGCAGATTTATTAGAGAAAGTGGGATATACATCGCAAGGTCAAAATGAGCAGAATCAGCAGGAGAGGAGCTGAGTGCAGGGAACAAAGGCTTGCTGAGGGTTTTAGAGGATGGTTCTCGGGCTGACTGATAACACCAAGGCAGTAGGCAGCTTGCTTGCATTCTTCTGTCAGCAGAGGTGTTTGATGATAAGTTGAAGTGCTTGATGATAAGCAGGACGTTTGTGAGTTATGTACATTATTTGCACAGGAGGACCGTATGTCCTGGGCCAGAAAGAAAAGCAAACCTACAGCTTATCTGCTTTCTCTCTTTGCTTTCCCCTGGTCCTGCCAGCCTGACTCCTTTTTCCTTATTAGGACTCCACAAACCCTACATGGCATCTACACAGTAGTTACCAGTTATTGAAGGTTTCACTTTCCAGTGTTTCAGTTACCCATGGTCCAAAAATAGGTGAGTACAGTTCTGTGTGTGTGTGAGAGAGAGAAGGAGAGAGAGATCATATTTACATAACTTCTTTTTTTGAGACGGAGTTTTGCTCTTGTCTCCCAGGCTGGAGTGCAGTGTGATCTCGGCTCACTGCAACTTCCGCCTCCCTGGTTCAAGCGATTCTCCTGCCTCAGCCTCCTGAGTAGCTAGGATTATAGGGGTGCACCGCCATGCCCGGCTAATTTTTGTATTTTTACTAGAGATGGGGTTTTAACATGTTGGCCAGGTGGTCTCGAACTCCTGACCTCAAGTGATCTGCCTGTCTCAGCCTCCCAAAGTGCTAGGATTACAGGTGTGAGCCACTGCGCCTGGCCCATATTTACATAACTTTTATTACAGCATGTTATTGTAAACCAAAAATAAAATACTTTTTTTTTTTTTTTTGAGATACAGTTTCACTCTTGTTGCCCAGGCTGCAGTGCAATGGCCCTGGGTTCAAGCGATTCCCTGCCTTAACCTCCTGAGTAGCTGGGATTACAGGCATGCACCACCACGCATGCCTGTATTTTGTGTTTTTAGTATAATTTTGTGTTTTTAGTAGAGACAGGGTTTCTCCATGTTGGTCAGGCTGGTCTTGAACTCCCAACCTCAGGTGATCCGCCCGCCTCGGCCTCCCAAAGTGTTGGGATTACAGGCGTGAGCCACTGTGCCTGGCCCAAAAATAAAATTCTAAGTGTCCCAACCAAACGGACCCCTCCTCTCAGCCAAAGGCATTCTAAAGTAAACCTGAAACACTAGTTCAGGCCGCGATGTGAAATAGGGAGGAGAGGCTCAGACATGCCTCGTTCTACCTTCCTCCCTTTGGAATTCAGGCACAGCTGACCAGCAATTACATTAAAACAGACCTTAACACTGACAAAACAGACTCTATCTAGCAATAAGCTACCAACATAACAGACAATAGGCCCTGAAAGAAATTGAAGTATTTTACCCCCAAATATATTTCTTTGACATATTTTGAAATGGCCCTGCAAAGCTGCATCTCGTGGGGAAAATCTACATTTTGTAGAGAATCTCCTTCCCTTTCTGGGTCTTTCTCCTGATCCAGGAGAGTCTGATAAGAGACATTTACAATAGATACCCTCTGAAGCCTGGAGGCTTCATCTGCAGAATAAGACCCTTGGTCTCCACAACACCTTATCTTAACCCACACACTCCCTTCTACTGATTTCAAGTCTTTAGATAAACTTTCAACCAATTGCCAGCCAGAAAATCTTGGAATCCACCTATGACCTGGAAGCCTCCCCCCGACCACCACCACCTTGGGCACATGTTCTCAGAATCTTCTTGGGCTGTGTCACAGGCCATGGTCACCCACATTTGGCTCAGAACAAATCTCTTCAAATACTTTACAGAGTTTGACCGTATTTCAATTTTATTGCATATATTATATTGCATATGAGTTTAACTCATATTTTATTATGAGTTGTTAATCTCTTACCGTGCCTAATGTATAAACTTTATCATATATATGTATAGGGAAAAAAACACTGTATATATAGGATTTAGTACTCTCCATGGTTTCAGTCATCCACTGGAGATCTCTGAACATGTCCTTTGCAGATAAGGGGGGAACTGCTGTGTACTTCCATATAATGTGCTGCATGTGAAGTGTAGCCAAAATGGGAAATCTGAAAATGAAAGGGGAAAATGAACACAATTAAGGTTTTATTTATTTACTTTTAGAGATGGGGTCTTGTTATGTTGCCCAGGCTGGCCTCAAATTCCTGGGCTCCAGCAATCTTCCCACCTCAGCCTCCCAAGTAGCTGGGACTACTGGCATGTGCCACCACGCCCAACTTGGGTGGTTTTATTTTTTTTAATTTATTTATTATAAATCATGTTGGCTATAATTAAAAACAACACATTATATACTTGAAAATGACTAAGAGATTTGAAGTGTTCTTGTTAACGACGTGTGTCTGCAGCTATCTGGAGGAACTCGGGAGTGGCGACTTTGCAGCAATCTTGGTCCTTTGTACTTCTGAAGGAAATAACTCAAATGAGAGACAGACAAGGGTTAAAGCACAAGGGAACGTTTATTTTAAGCAATGTGAGAGTTTATTGGAGAAAGTAGGCTTGGAAGAGGGTCAAGCAGGAGATCTGAAAAATCAGGTGCTTCTTCCGCTTCAATTTTTTTTTTTTTTGGACGGAGTCTCACTCTGTCGCCCAGGTTGGAGTGCAGTGGTGCAATCTTGGCTGACTGCAACCTTTGCTTCCAGGGTTCAAGCGATTCTCCTGCCTCAGCCTCCTGAGTAACTGGGACTACAGGAACATGCCACCTCGCCCGGCTAATTTTTTTGTATTTTTAGTAAAGACAGGGTTTCACCGTGTTAACCAGGATGGTCTTGATCTCCTGACCTCCTGATCCACCCACCTCGACCTCCCAAAGTGCTGGGATTACAGGCGTAAGCCACCACCCCGGCCTGCTTAGATTTTTATACCCCTTACCCTTTTCCAGGCTCTCTGTCTCTGCTTTTCGTTCTCCCCCTGGGCGGGCTGTCGCTCAGTTACTGCATGCCCAGTAGCCCTGCCAGTAGGCGCAGGATGCTTGGGAAGAGACGCAGGCGCAGTAGAGTTACTGAAGTCGTGCGCATGCCCATTAGACGCAATTCTCCCTTACTGGTCGAGCGCCCCTAGAGGAAAGTCATATACCGGGTAAAAGTCACCCTTTGCTATTACTGCACATGCTCAAAACCGTGTCTGGGACTGTGGCTTGCTCACTCCAGGTGTCTTCTGTCTGTTGCAAGACTCCTGTTATTCCCAGCGCCAGTCATGGGCCACTTATTACCCTAGAGAGATAGTTTTATGCCCTTCTGTCCCCGTCCCAATGAGAACCAGACAGCTCTGGGGTCCCTCCTTGTCCTGCTCATTATTTCGGAGGGACAGATTTATAATTGTCAGACCGTGGCTTGACAAATGTCCAACATTCTTGGGGACCCTCGCGTGCCCTGCTCACGTCTAACCGCCTACTCTGACATTGTCATCACACACACAAAAATGCAGATGAGGTAACGCATATGTGAATTAGCTTGTTGTAGCCATTCCACTGATATGGAAGGATGTGCTCCCTTTAAATGACATGGAGGGGGGAAAGGGCGTGGTCCCTGGCTAGGGCTCCAACCCTGGGCCTGTGCCCATGGACCTAGTTGAGGACAGGCATTTTGTTTTCCTACCCAAATGTTGCATTTCTCAAGACCACCCTGGCCTGCCACGCCCCTACCGTGTGCCTGTAAAACCCCCTGAGACCCTAACAGGCAGACACACAGGTGGCTGGACATTGAGAGGAGCACATCAGTGGAGGAATACATGAGCGGCTGGACGTTGAGAGGAATGGGACGCACTGACAGGCACTGGCATGCAGGCAGGCCATCGGCCGGCAGAACAACGTGGAGTTTGGCTGGGGCAGGCGGAGGAGAGCCTGGGACGCCAGGCTTACCTTGCACTCATTCTCCAAGCCCACATGTGATCCGATTCTTCTGGTACATCAAGGCAAGAACCCGGGGATACAGAAAGCCCTCTGTCCTTGCGATAAGGCAGGGGCGTGACTGAGCTGGTTAACACAAGCCGCCTATGGATGGCTAAAAGAGCACCCTGTAACACATGCTCACTGGGGCTTCAGGAGGGTGAACATTCACCCCTAGGCACTGCCGGGGTTGGACCCCACAGCCTGCCTGTCTGTATTCTCCCCTAAAGTTTGGAGCAGCAGGGCACTGAAGAAGCGAGCCACAACCCCAGCACATGCTCTGCAAGGGGAACAAGGGAACTTTTCCCGTTTCACTACCATGTATCCATATATCAAAACATCACATCGTATACCCTGACATATACAATTAAAAGTCTATACAATTTTTACGTGTCAATTTTTTAAAAATTAAAAAATTGTTGACTGCCAGAGCAATTTTTATTAAAGAGGACCTAAAAATAATTCTTGTCAAATATTCTTTAAAAATACATTTTTTCCAAAAGATTAAATTCAACACATCTATTTTTTAAAATCAAAAAGTTTAAAAATATGTTGACTATTGAAATATTTTTAAAGTACAGAATAATTATTTGCTATGGAATGAATTGTGCTCCTCTCCCCTCCACAAATTAATATGTTGAAGCCCTAACTTCTAATGTAATCGTGTTGAGAGTTAGGGCCCACAAGGAGGTAATTTAGGTTAAATGAGGTAATAAAGATG
Organism: Macaca fascicularis; assembly: GCF_037993035.2. NCBI lineage: Eukaryota > Metazoa > Chordata > Mammalia > Primates > Cercopithecidae > Macaca > Macaca fascicularis. The sequence continues at coordinate 170,122,942 of NC_088378.1, forward strand.
GGACCGCAATCTGATGTAATTTGTGGCTTTATGAGAAGAAGAAGAGAGATCTCTATCCATCATGTGAGAACACAGTAAGAAGGTAGCTGTCTGCAAGCCAAAAAGAGAGCCATCACCAAAACCTACTGTGCTGGCATCCTGATCTTGGACTTTCCAGCCTCCAAAACTGTGAGCGAATACATTTCTGTTGTTTAAGCTGCCTAATCTATGGTATTTTGTATGGCAGCCTAAGCTTACTAAGACAGTATTCTTGGTGCATATTCATATACTGTAATTCATCCCTTAGCTGAATCTACCTTTATCAAACATCACTGGTATTTTTCCTCAATAAGGTATTTTTCAATAGGATCTTATTAAGAAAATTTTTATAAAATGCACTTTATTGTCAATAAATGTAAAATTACTATCATGGTCAATTGACTCTTGTCTGTTGACCATAGGTCCTGTGTGACCTATGCAGCCATGCAGGGCTCCTCACTCACAGGGACACAAACTTGGATGGATGTTTTACTGTCATCATTTTGAAATTATTTATAGTTTTTGAACAGAGGATCCTGCATTTTCGTTTTGCACTGGGCCCTGCAAATCATGTAGCTGTTTCTGCTGTTAGACTATGACATTTTTATGGAGGAAGCATTCTTCAGGAGCTGAGAGATGTGGTAAGCCCAGAGCAAATTCTGACAAACGAAGAACTGTCTCAATTCTATTTTTTCTTATATTAAAATGTACAAGTATTTCAGTCTGAATATTTCCACAGTTACAATCTTTTTGCCTGCATACAATGTGTTTCTTTTCCAGATACTTTTATCAGACAAAGCTTATGAACTGACTGACTTAAATAATCCTTTTGAAGTTTTCACCAAATTTTTGTGCAGTGAACATTTTGGACATCCCGGTTTCACTGCATTCTAGTATAGCCTATACATTTATCCAATTGAAAATAGGAAGCCCATCTAAAGATTCTTCCTCCAAATCAAGATATGCCAAAACTCAATTATAGAATTTCAGAAAGTTAAGTCCTATATACTATTAAGCTGATGCTGTTTAATTAGTTTCTCCTTTGGTTTCGTAGAACTTTGAATATCTTCCTGTTTGCAAATTTTGTTTTCAATGATTTCAAGTAACTAAAAGCTTCCAAAATTAAATTTTTGGGGGCTTCACTCTGAATATTTTGACTAAATATTCCTAACTGATTTTAAACAAAATGCACCTGAAATTTAGAGGACTCAGTTCAAAGAAGGTTAATAACATGATAGAACTTTTAGGCTGATTTAGAATCGTGCTCCAAAAAAGCACACACAGCTGCATTCCAATTGCTCGTGGGCAGCAAAGAGGAAAAGCAGGCGCTGCCATCAATACATCACCAATATCATATCGTATTTGTATTTATCAGCAGCTTCATCACAAATATTTTGTAGTTGTAACTATATAAAGGAAATTTGTAAATTTTGGTAACTATAAATGCTATTTTAAACAGAAGAATATTGCAGCTTCATTAATAAAATTCAAAATGTGTGTTCGTCTTAACCAACTCCAGGGTTGTGACTCATCAAAATTTGATTTACATGACTCTATGAAAATCTTCCCTGATACACATTTTAACTACATTTTTTTTTTTTAGATGGAGTCTCACTCTGTTGCCCAGGCTGGAGTGCGGTGGCGCCATCTTGGCTCACTGCAAGCTTGGCCTCCCTGGTTCACACCATTCTCCTGCCTCAGCCTCCCGAGTAGGTGGGACTACAGGTGCCCGCCACCACGCCCGGCTAATTTTTTAGTAGAGATGGGTTTCATCATGGTCTCGATCTCCTGACCTCATGATCCGCCCGCCTTGGCCTCCCAAAGTGCTGGGATTACGGGCCTGAGCCACTGTGCCCGGCCAAGTAATTTTTTTTTTTTGAGGTGGAGTCTCACTCTCTTGCCCAGGCTTAACTAAATTTTTAACAGCATTTATTCACAACATATTATATATTTTCCCTGTAGGAAAGGGAACTTCTAAAAGCTTATTTTTAATTCTATCCATGAATTAGATGAAAAACTTACACTGCTTTTTAATTGGAAACATCTGATGAAACTTACTTGAACAAAACAAAAGATTTTCTTCTGCTAATGGAGTCAATGCTTCCATGTATTGCTTTACTTTTTGAAAATGACAGAAATTAACTTCAAATAACAGTCATTTGATAAAATGAACAGCCTGCTTTACAAACTAATGTATAAATATATCCTCTGCAATGTACTTGATAGATTTTTATCTTTGGACAGAAATTTCTTTCTTTCTTTTTTTCTTTTGGAGACAGAGTTTCACTTTGTCACCCAGGCTGGAGTTCAGTGGCATCTATCTTGGCTCACTGCAACCTCCACCTCCCAGGTTCAGGCAATTCTCCTGCCTCAGCCTCCAGAGTAGCTGGGACTATAGGCACCTGCCACCACACCTGGCTAATTTTTGTATTTTTAGTAGAGACAGGGTTTCACCATATTGACTAGGCTGGTCTCAAACTCCTGACCTTGTGATCCACCTGCCTCGGCCTCTCAAAGTGCTGGGATTACAGGGGTGAGCCACCGCGTCTGGCCAGAATTTTCTTAAAATAACTTCTAACTTTTGAAGGAGGTGCTAGTACTTCCTTATAGATTAGCATCGTATAGTTTTTACATGGTCAGAAATAGCACTATGGTACCACTGGTGGGTGGTAAGCAGCAACATTTTGTGCACACTAAACATTCCACCTCTTGTGATATGAAAATTCAGTACTTAATTTTTGAGCTCACTGTTTGCTAAAAGGATTTATTGCAAAATTAAAGTATAGCCAAACAAGCTGGGCGCGGTGGGTCTTGCCTGTAATTCCAGCACTTTGGGAGGCCAAGGTGGGTGGATCACCTGAGGTCAGGAGCTCGAGACCAGCCTGGCCAACATGGCAAAACCGTGTCTCTACTAAAAATATAAAACATTAGCCAGGCATGGTGGCAGGTGCCTCTAATCCCAGTGCTCGGGAAGCTGAGGCCGGAGAATCGCTTGAACCTGAGAGGCAGAGGTTGTGGTGAGCCGAGATGGTGCGACTGTACTCCAGCCTGAGTGACACAGTGAGACTCTGTCTCAAAATAAATAAAATAAAGTTAAAAAGTATAGTCAAACAATAAAATAAATAAATGGCTGTAGATTTTCCTATATAATGAATAACAAAACCACTGTAGCAAGAGAGTTTGGGCTTTTTTCTATAATAATTTATAGCTTCTATTTCCACTATTAAATATGCCTCTATTTTACAGAGCCTCTATTTAAATATGCCTAATTATAGTTTAAACTATGTACCTAAACTATACTTTTCCACGTTTCCAACTGACCCTGCCAAATGATGACTTCTCAAAAGCCACAGCATGAGCCACGTTACAACCAAGTGGCTCTCAGGGGAAAGCAGTCCTGAATAATTATCTCCTCAGTACTAGAGTCCAGAAGGACTTAGCTGTCCCTAGCTGCTTGTGAACAAGGATTAAGTTGTTTTATCAGCGACTGAGTTCCTTATGTCCTGTCCTTGAAGGGGGAGACTTCTGAAAAGGATCAGACTCAGAAGTTGTCTGTCAGATTTAACCACAGATTAAAGTGAGCATCCTACGCCTGTGAGTCACCTACCAATTTATTGTCTCTTGGCTCCAGAGCCTCCTCACAGGACACATCTGCAACCCTGGAGTTGCCATTACTTCGCTGGATGACACAATGCTACGCTTCGTCACTAGAGGACGCCAGTGAGACACTGCCAGGAAAGCCCAGTAGGAAGACACTGTCCTTCCAGGTTCTGGTCCTCCTGTGACCACTCAGTGCAGGGTCCAGCAGCCCACACGGACCATCTCCAGCCACATTCTCATTCTTTCTCCACGCAACAGCCTTTTCTGCAGTCACAACAGCTGCAACCTCAGGCAGCTGTGTCCCTACCTGGCCTTTTGCTTCTGCACATGGCTCTGGCAATGGCAGACAGCTCCTGGTGGCCCACTCTGACCCATGGACTCTGCCAGCGGCAGCTGCATGTTTCTGTGGCAGCTGCATCCTCTTCAAAAAGATCTGAGTCTCAGCCCGAAGTGTGTGCAGGGTGGGGGTGGGGTGAAGTTCTCCTAAGACTTTAGTCTTTCCTCATCCACTCTCATTGAGCCTATGGGTAACAGCTGCTCCTTTTTCGCATGCTACTTTGTGCCCCTTTTCTTAACTAACAATCCTTTCTATTCTCCTCTGTTCACATAACTGATGTGGCTGTGTCTCCTGAGTGGACCCTGACAGGTGTAACTGTAGTGGGAGCTCACAGCACAAAGTAAAGGCCTATCAACCCTCCTCCTGTAGCTGTTACTAACAATACTTCATTGAAAATGGAAAGCCTGTGACAAATGCTGACCCAGGCAGGACACCAACGCAACAGGTATAACTGGGACTGTCCCAGACAAGCCAAGTTGGTTGTATGGTCATCCTACTGATATGCTGTATTCCAAGAGGAGATGAGGATTATATTTCCTATTTAATTTTCCTGTCTGCACTGCATCCAATCAAAGCACCCCATAAAGGAATGGATACATTTAGAAGACAAACAGGCCTCCCTAACTGCCACCCAACTCTTTGTCATTGAATCCTTCCAGGTAATGCCCCTGGAATTAATAGGGCTTCTCATTCGACAAGGCACTAAGGAGACGCTAATGGCAGCTTCCAGGTGGGATCATGTCTGAAACACTTGCTTCTCTCACCAGCTCCTTCAAACAGAAAAACCCGACAAACTAATCAATGTGATGCTTTTCGAATTGAGGACCACTGGGTTCCACACATTCCCGGGTCAGCAAGCATTCTCCGGCATTTCTCTTGAGTGACCTGCTTTCATTTGCTAATGTTCTCTAAAAAGAAGGTTCGTTAATTTGATATTTACCTTTTTTTTTCTTTTTGAATAGCAAGTATTCAATAATACTTGCTTTTTTTTTGGAGACAGAGGCTCACTCTGTCGCCCAGGCTGGAGTTCAATGGCATCTATCTTAGCTCACTGCAACCTCCGCCTCCCAGGTTCAGGCAATTCTCCTGCCTCAGCCTCCAGAGTAGCTGGGACTATAGGCAAATGTAATGATCTGTTCTGTGAAAAGTGGCTGTTAGTGGGATACCTAGAAAATATTTTTGAAAAACTACAATTGATTGCCCTTGTGGGTAAAGATGCATCTTATCATGAGTAAGAAAAGAACTGCTTTTTGAAAGAGTGTGGAGTGATCATTTTAAAACACGTATTTGGACGTTTTTCTTTCGCTTGTTAAATGACGTTATTGCTACAAAACGATGTTAAAACTCATATACTCATTTTTAACACTTGGAAATGTAATTTTATAACCTTTAAAAGACTCTTCCAAGGGCTGGGCGTGGTGGCTCAGGCCTGTAATCCCAGCACTTTGGGAGGCCGAGGTGGGCAGATTGCCTGAGCTCAAGAGTTCGAGACCAGCCTGGGCAATACGGTGAAACCCTGTCTCCACTAAAATACAGAAGATTAGCCTGGCGTGGCAGCGTGTGCCTGTAATCTCAGCTACTTGGGAGGCTGAGGCAGGAGAATTGCTTAAACCTGGGAGGGGGAGGTTGCAGTGAGCTGAGGTTGCACCACTACACTCCAGCCCGGGCAACAGAGCGAGACTCCATCTCAAAACAAACAAAAAGCTCTTCTGAAAAGAAGAGGTTTGGTTGGTTTTAAATAATTTAAAATATAAATATATATAATCTTAAATATTATAATTAGACGTAGATTGGCCATCAAACATCAAGGCTTAGTAAACTTTTATCAATGTTTTTACTTTATTTAAATCAACCCATATAATCCCAGTGCTTTGGGAGGCTGAGATGGGAGGATTGCTTGAGTCCAGGGGTTTGAGCCCGAAGTTAGCTATTGTCAGGTAAGCAGGAGCCCAGGAGAGCCAGAATAATGCCATTTTAAGTTCAGCTTCATTTTGAGACTAACAAGACACATTCCTTTCCAGTCACCACCCATAGTCATAAGATATTTACACTTAAGGAAACGGCTTAAAGACACCCACAGGGACAGAGTCCTACAGCAAGAGAAAGTCAAGATGTCCCAATGCCCACAGCAATATATGCTTTCAAGATAATAATTATTGTTATTGTTTGAGACAGAGTCTTGCTCCTTCCCCCAGGCTGGAATGCAGTGGCATGATCTCAGCTCACTACAACCTCCGCCTCCTGGATTCCAGTGATTCTTCTGCCTCAGCCTCCCTAGTAGCTATGACTACAGGCGCATGTCACCACACCTGGCTAATTTTTGTATTTTTTAGTAGAGACAGGATTTCACCATGTTGGCCAGGTTGGTCTTGAACTCCTGACCTCGTGATCTGCCTGCTGTGGTCTCCCAAAGTGCTGGGATTACAGGCGTGAGCCACCACGCCTGGCCACTTTCAAGATAATTATATTTATGCTTTGATGTATGTACACACTAACAAAACAAAAAAACAAAAAAAAAACAAGGATAGTTTTCTTTTTTTTTTTTTTTTTTTTGAGACGGAGTCTCGCTGTGTCGCCCAGGCTGGAGTGCAGTGGCCGGATCTCAGCTCACTGCAAGCTCTGCCTCCCGGGTTTTTACGCCATTATCCTGCCTCAGCCTCCCGAGTAGCCGGGACTACAGGCGCCGCCACCTCACCCGGCTAGTTTTTTGTATTTTTTAGTAGAGACGGGGTTTCACCGTGTTAGCCAGGATGGTCTCGAACTCCTGACCTCGTGATCCGCCCGTCTCGGCCTCCCAAAGTGCTGGGATTACAGGCTTGAGCCACCGCGCCCGGCGGATAGTTTTCTTTAAATCAACAGAATAATAAATTTTGTCATGCTGTCAGCCTACCCACACATAGACATGGCTTAGCTTAGCTTTTACATAGACAAGACCTGCTATATAAGAAAAACTTAAAGATGAGTCCCTTGTTTTGCTTTCTGAGGATGCTGTACTCTGCATCTGAGTAGCTTTCAATGAACAATGTCTTCTCATTGCACCCTGAGACTTGCCTTGAATTTCTTCCTGCATGAGTTCCAAGAACCTCTCCTGGGGTCTGGATCAGGATCTCTTTTTCTAGTAACACTATGATCGCACACAGCACTCCAGCCTGGGCCACAGAACCCACTCTTGTGGGTTTGAGTGTAATTCTGTGTTGTGTGTGTGTCTGAGAAAGTGTCTTTTTTTTTTTTTTTTTTTTTTTTTTTGAGATGGAGTCTTGCTCTGTCACCCAGGCTGGAGTACAGTGGTGTGATCTTAACTCACTGCAATCTCCGCCTCCCAGGTTCAAGCAATTCTCCTGCCTCAGCCTCCCAAGCAGCTGGGACTACAGGTGCGCACCAACTGCAGTGGTGTATTTTCAGTAGAGTCAGGGTTTTGCCATGTTGGCCAGGCTGGTCTTGAACTCCTGACCTCAAGTGATCCACCCGCCTCGGCCTCCCAAAGTGCTGGGATTATAGGCGTGAGCCTCTGTGCCCAGCCAGGTGAATGTCTTTTGTGGGTATCAGACAACGGGATTGGCTCCTCTCAAGTGAGAAATTCCAAATGAATTTTTGTTTGCAGATTGATCAAGCCCAGCCAGTGGAGACAGGAAGCACCCAGCTGCTTCGGTGTGGACACTTGGGGCTTGTTTGTTGCTGCATCAGTTGGATTGTGTTTCGGTGATTGTTTGGTGTGTGTCGATACAGTCCTGGGAAATTTGAATTTGATAAACTGATGTTCTTTTGTGATACTGTTTAACCCCAATATTCTTTGGAATCTGGAGTTTGCTGTTGAATGAGAAAGTGGGATGGAGGTCCCTGTATGCAGGTGTTTACGTGGCTGTTCTAAGCGGGGTTGGACCTGGTTAGCAGGTTTCAGGTGTTGTTCTTCTGTGGCGCTGTTTGCCCCCAGTGTTCTTTAGAGTCTGAGGAGGTTTTGGCCTTTAAAAATCAAACTGTCATGAAAATTGCTTTATTCAAAATCTCGGTTCACAGCCTTCATTGGATTACCTATCCAGGAAAAAAAAAGTGTAGCCGTGGAAACCAGTGAGTTTGTTTTTACCTATCCAGGAAAAAAAAGTGTAGCCATGGAAACCAGTGAGTTTGTTTTGCTATCTCATGACTAGAGTTCTGAGGTAAAAGCTATTGGATTCTTGTTTATGTGTGTGTATATATGTCTAAATGTGTTTACATATGTACATTTATTATGTCATATGTCGCGTCTACCAAACTGGCTTATAAATGAAAGAGTGCTCAGAAGTAAATCCAAAGTATTTTTTTCAAGTTTATGTGACTTAAAAAAAAATCTTTACTAAACAAGCTGGCTTTCAAATATCTTCAGAATAGTCAGCATACATTTCTGCCTGCGTTTTATATTTGTCTCTACTAGATATTTGGAGGTGTCATAGCTTGATATAGAGGGTTATAAAACAGTAAACCCAGCCAAAATGAAATGATCTTGGTTTGTGTGCCGTTTTTGATAAATAAGACTAATTTAATGTTGTTAGCTAAATCTTCTGAGTTATTGGCAAAAATATCCAAATATTTAACTTTAAGGTTCTTACTTCTGTGAACGCCTGATGTTCACTGACTGTTAAAAAAGTTATTAACAAGGAAATTACTAACTTTAAATGATGACTAGCTGTGTCTAACATCTCAGTTTTCAGAAGTCATCTAGGTAAACTGTTTACAATGAAATAACTGAGTACATGTATATAGGATAAATGTTGCAAGTGATCTTTTTTGTAATTTAAAATCTTAAAATTATTTTTGATGCTCATTGGATGTCTGGAACATTTCCAATTAAGAAGAGGTTATGATGTGGGGAAACATGTTTCTTTTTTTTTCACATACACTTGTCTTTTCGTTTTATTTACAAAATTAATATATAGTCCTTTATTTACAAATTTGATACACGGTTTTTTTGTTTGTTTGTTTTTACTATACTTTAAGTTCTAGGGTACATGTGCACAACGTGCAGGTTTTTTACATATGTTTCCATGTGCTGTGTTGGTGTGCTGCACCCATTAACTCGTCTTTTACATTAGGAATATCTCCTAATGCTATGCCTCCCCCTTCCTGCCGCCCCACAACAGGCCCTGGTGTGTGATGTTCCCCTTCCTGTATCCAGGTGCTGTCATTATTCAATTCCCACCTATGAGTGAGAACATGCAGTGTTTGCTTTTCTGTTCTTGCCATAGTTTGCTGAGAATGATGGTTTCCAGCTGCATCCATGTCCCTACAAAGCACATGAACTCATCCTTTTTTATAGCTGCATAGTGTTCCATGGTGTATATTTGCCACATTTTCTTTTTTCTTTTTTTTTCTGAGATGGAGTCTCGCTCTGTCGCCCAGGCTGGAGTGCAGAGGCATAATTTCGGCTCACTGTAAGCTCCGCCTCCGGGGTTCCTGCCATTCTCCTGCCTCAGTCTCCCGAGTAGCTGATACTACAGGTGCCCACCAGCATGCCCAGCTAATTTTTTGTATTTTTAGCAGAGACGGGGTTTCACTGTGTTAGCCAGGATGGTCTCAATCTCCTGACCTTGTGATCCACCTGCCTCGGCTTCCCAAAGTGCTGGGATTATAGGCGTGAGCCACCGCGCCCAGCTGTGCCACATTTTCTTAATCCAGTCTATCATTGATAGACATTTGGGTTGGTTCCAAGTCTTTGCTATTGTGAATAGTGCTGCAATAAACATACATGTGCATGTGTCTTTATAGCAGCATGATTTATAATCCTTTGGGTATATACCCAGTAATGGGATGGCTGGGTCAAATGGTATTTCTAGTTCTAGATCCTTGAGGAATCGCCACACTGTCTTCCACAATGGTTGAACTAGTTTACAGTCCCACTGACAGTGTAAAAGTGTTCCTGTTTCTCCACATCCTCTCCAGCACCTGTTGTTTCCTGACTTTTTAATGATTCCCATTCTAACTGCTGTGAGATGGTATCTCATTGTAGTTTTGATTTGCTTTTCTCTGATGGCCAGTGATGACGAGCATTTTTTCATGTGTCTGTTGGCTGCATAAATGTCTTCTTTTGAGAAGTGTCTGTTCATATCCTTTGCCCACTTTTTGATGGGGTTGTTTGTTTTTTTTCTTGTAAATTTGTTTGAGTTCTTTGTAGATTCTGGATATTAGTCCTTTGTCAGATGAGTAGATTGCAAAAATTTTCTCCCATGCTGTAGGTTGCCTGTTCACTCTGATGGTAGTTTCTTTTGCTGTGAGGAAGCTCTTTAGTTTAATTAGACCCCATTTGTCAATTTTGGCTTTTGTTGCCATTGCTTTTGGTGTTTTAGACATGAAGTCCTTGCCCATGCCTATGTCCCAAATGATAATGCCTAGGTTTTCTTCTAGAGTTTTTATGGTTTTAGGTCTAACATTTAATTCTTTAATCCATCTTGAATTAATTTTTGTATAAGGTATAAGGAAGGGATCCAGTTTCAGCTTTCTACATATGGCTAGCCAGTTTTCAATATGGGGAAACATGTTTCTAAAAATTGTTGTGGGGAAAAGAGAGAGAGATAAGGTTGTTACTGTGTCTATGTAGAAAAGGAAGACATAAGAAACTCCATTTTGATCTGTACTAAGAAAAATTGTTTCTGCTTTGAGATGCTGTTAACCTGTAACTTTAGCCCCAACCCTGTGCTCACAGAAGCATGTGCTGTGTTGAATCAAAGTTTAATGGATCTAGGGCTGTGCAGGATGTGCCTTGTTAACAATATGTTTGCAGGCAGTATGCTTGGTAAAAGTCATAGCCATTTTCCATTCTCAGTTAAACCAGGGACACAATGCACTGCAGAAACGCAGGGACCTCTGCCCAAGAAAGCCTGGTTTTCCCCACACTGAGACAGCCTGAGACATGGCTTCGCGGGAAAGGAAAGACCTTACATCCCCCAGGCCGACACCCGTAAAGGGTCTGTGCTGAGGAGGAGCAGTGAAAGACGGAGGCCTCTTTGCAATTAAGAGGAAGGCTTCTGTCTCCTGCTCCTCCCTGGGAATGGAATGTCCTGTGGCTAGAGGCGAGATATGCTTTGTCATTCTTTGCTACACTGAGATGTTTGTGGAAAGTGAAACATAAATCTGGCCTACGTGCACATCTAGGCACAGTACCTTTCCTTGAACTTATTCATGATACAGATTCCTTTCCTCACATGTTTCCCTGCTGACCTTCTCCCCACCTGTTGCCCTGCTACACTCCCCTCACTAAGACAGTAAAAATAATGATCAATAAATACTGAGGGAACTCAGAGGTCGGCACCCGTGCAGGTCCTCTGTATGCTGAGTGCCTGTCCCCTGGGCCCACTGTTCTTTCTCTATACTTTGTGTCTTATTTATTTTCTCAGTCTCTCGTCCCACCTGACGAGAAATACCCCCAGGTGTGGAGGGGCTGGGCCCCTTCGAATTGTCAAATGGTTCTCATCTATAAAATGCTAATATCTGATAGGCAGCTTCCTAGGTTCTCACTATAATTGAAGGTTACCGAGGATAGGAATTATAGTTAATATATAATTCTGTATATAAAATGTGCCAAAGAAGATGTGTTCTTAGTGAGATAAAGAATAATTTTGTCTGATTTAGAAGTTATCTAAAGGTTAATTCAAATTATGGACTTGAAGAGGTTATTTATGAAAAGCGTAGTAAGCAACGAGTAAGTAGGGAAGAAAGATGGGAAGAAAGTTATGTATGTGAAGATGTATTTTTGTTAAGGAAGGTTATAAAGAAAAATAATAATTTTGTATGAGAAAGGATCTTGTATGGTGAATTTTTGTCCTAAAGTAAAATGACTCATTATTAAAAAATAGAGAGAAAATTTAGGACAAAATGGAATATCCAAGGATGTCATAGATGGTCTGTTTAAATCACATGTAATTTTTTTCTGTTTCTGTGTCTGTCTTCATGCACATACCAAAAAAAAAAAAAGTTGAAAAAGTTTAGGTAAAATATTCTTTAAAACCTGATATAAAATTGAAGACGTTTGGCTAATTAATATTGTTCATAGTTAAAGCTCTTAGTCTTGATGTAGGCAAAATAAGAAATATTACAAAGAAATACATTGCCAGTGTGGCAATTCTTTTTAAATGTAGTTAAGCATGAAGCCAGATTACCGTGGAGCCAAATTTCACACACATGCTTGCATTGCTTCACACTATATTTGCCATTCTGCATAGATAGTACTAGCACTAAAGTAATTACTGGTTACATATCCAAAGTGAATTCCTTAATTGCACAAAATATATCATGTTACTGATAGACTTAAATACATTGAATTGTATATCAGGAACAAAATATCCATTATCTGTTTCTTTAAGACACTGGTTAACACTTTAGCCTCTAAGATAAACTGAGTAGGAGAACAATTGAGCTTAGTTTCCTGTTTATTTCCTTTTGCTTCTAATTTTCATTTACTTGCTGTTTGTTCTCCTTTGGGTTTTACATATATATGCATATATAAAACCATTGATGTTTTTAAGTTTCCAATGGAAGTCTTTTATTTTGTTCTATAAATAGTCATTTTGTTTCCTATGCATTTCCAACAATTCATCATTTGTTTTATTTATCTAAAATTCCTAAGCCCCTTTGGCAAGCATCCAAGAATTGATAAAGGACATCAGCCATTTAAATTTTGGTTGGTTTTGCTTGATGATGGGGAAAGTTACAAGATCTCTAAGGCTCCTAAAATATATAAAGGCTCCTAAAAATATAAAAAAAGACTTATTTTTGCAAGTTCTGCACATTATAATAGCACATTATTTATTTTGTTACTTGAAGAAGTGGGTGAGAATGAAAATATTTAAATGGTGTTTATTTCCAAGGTAATTCAATTCAGTCAATAATTTCAGGTGGTTTCAGATCTTTCCTTTAGGTATTGAGGAAACGCTGGATATGGATACAACATTTTAATGTTCAGGAAAGATTGGCTGTATCCTTAATGAAATTGTATTGCTTAGGATTTTTCTGAAACTAATTTAGTTTGTTGACCATTATTAAAATTTTGTCATATTGGCCATTATTTAGTTGTGTTGACATTCACTTGAATTAAGTAGTAATAAAAAGGTGAGACTTTCTAGTGACTTTTGATCTCAAACGGTTTATCACTGATGGGCTTGCACTTGGAAAAAATATGTATAAGTGTTGCACTGGTTTGAAGATCTTGGTGGTGAAAGTTACTTAATTGGTTCTCAGTACTGTATCTAGGAACCAATCTTGGAAATATGTGATGATGCACTTTAAGCATACCTGAAATGAAATTACTGTGTGCTTGCTCTTATCTCGTTTTGGCTCTGTTGTATACTATTTAAGTGAAAGGAGCTTATTTATCCTCATTGAATTTCCAAAACCGATATTTGCATTTACCATTTTTTAACGATGGAGAGAAAAGACAAGGTAGTTGTTTTGATACGTTTGGCATAGGACCTATCACTTTTGGATACTTTGGGTCACAGTTCTGTCACTAGAAGGCTAGCAACTAGATACATGCAATGAGTAACCTAACTACTTTAATACAGTGGTTTGGAGCGTGCAGGCAGTAACTACTGAATGCCAAATCACGATATTTTAATTTGTGACATGTTAGAATGATAGAACTTTCTGTAGTCTAAATAATATCCCTTTAACTAATCCTTGTGCTGTTAAGTTACAGGCCTTTGACTCCGGGGTCTGAAAAAGACACCAACCCCTGCTAAATTTTGAGCACTGATACCTGTCAAAGCCTCATCTTCAGACCCTCAGATCGGGGAAAAGATGACAATCAAAATGAACTGCTTTTGTGAGACACAGGGCCAGAAATGAATACTATTCAACCCCTCTAGGCCCAGGGACTATTGCAGAAGAGCTGAGCCTATGAGACTGTAAGGGCCAATTCTGAGGGATAACATTAGTTCTATAAATTAAACATTAATATCAAAAGCGCACTGGCACAAGGCTAGCATCTAGGCCCATATGTCTGAATAACAGGGTTTCTTGGAGCATTGATCTGTTCGTTAATAGAAAATCATAAAAGGTTATAAAAAGTATATGGTAATCTTACCTTATGGTCAAATTGATTAAAATTAGATTTGTTTGTAAGGTTTTATCAAAATTAGCTTTAACATTAATAATACACCATACAAAGGTAAAATTCTGATTTTCTCTTTTGATCAAAATATTTGTGTAATATTAGTGAGAGATAAAAGATTTTTGTATACCTTTTATGTAAACCAAAGGGAAAAAATGGAGGGGGAGAGGCAGATTGAGTTGGCCTCATGCTGTGTTTATTAGGTTTTATTGTTTGGGAAGCTGAATCTCCTCTCCATCAAAAGGTAAATGTTTTTGTTTTATCATTTTGGCTAAATAAATGACTATTTTATAGTGACCTGTGGTTCTATTTTGTGATATCAAGTATCTTTTTTTTTTTTTTTTTTGAGACGGAGTCTCGCTCTGTCGCCCAGGCTGGAGTGCAGTGGCCGGATCTCAGCTCATTGCAAGCTCCGCCTCCCGGGTTCACGCCATTCTCCTGCCTCAGCCTCCCGAGTAGCTGGGACTACAGGCGCCCGCCACCACGCCCGGCTATTTTTTTGTATTTTTTTTAGTAGAGACGGGGTTTCACCGTGTTAGCCAGGATGGTCTCGATCTCCTGACCTCGTGATCCACCCGCCTCGGCCTCCCAAAGTGCTGGGATTACAGGCTTGAGCCACCGCGCCCGGCCAGATATCAAGTATCTTAACACTGATATTTGGCAAACTTTCTAACAGCAAAATTTCAAGTTCTAAATTCAGTCTTTTTGACCTCGAACTGACTTTTTTGAATATTAGATTCCCTAAAGCCCAAGAAAGACAATTTAGGCTTATTTCTTATGTTAGAATTATTCAGAAAGCATTGTCAAATCCGAGGTGGTGTTTAGCTTCCTTTGGGTTATATTTATATAGATATGTTGTCAATATGCGTTCCAGGATTGTGTAAGATTCCTAAAATTCTGATCTGTCTTAGTATATGTTGTCAGTAAGAATTATGATTATTATGTTAAATTGTTGTATGCCACAGATATAACCAAATGTCATTGACAACTGTATCTTTACAGCTGTCTTAAGACTTTTGTCATTCACAATTGTTGTTTTGCTTTGATCCTTCTCAAAAAGTGACTTCTAATCGGCTATAGTCCAGGGTTTTCTTCTTTGGAGAAGTTCATGAAAAGAACTCTTGAAGGCAGGTTGCTGTTAACTTTGAAGATTGTACCATCGGATTAGAGAGGATATTTCCGGGGTACTAGTTGAAAGGCTGATGTGCTTATAAAGATTGCTAACTCAATATGAAGCGGAGCAGGAGTTGATTGCATGGATTGAACTAACGGAGGACTGAAATAATTTTTTATGGCCTTTTCTGTTTGTTTGTTTGAAGCATTGCTGATTCTTCAGAGTCTGGAGAACATTTTTCCTTTTGAGCTATTTATAGCCTTTAACAATTGAGAAGATTATACTTTTGTAAACTAAAATTAAGGCATATTGTGTTCTCTGCCTAATTTCTCCAGAATTTGTAATTCATTGATGAATATTCTTAATTCATGGCAATGCGTTTGTTTGCATAACTTCAATTCGAATCTGTTTTCTTGTATACTGGGACGCAGTGGAGGAACTGGCTGTTTTCCCAGGGCTTTGACGGAAACGGCCTTGTGAGAGGTTCCAGTCAGTCCAATCTAGGAGAGCCTATGTGCACAAGGATTCTTGCTGTGCTTTGTGTGGGTAACCAGGCCACCTGTACGGGACTGAAGTTTCTTTTGCCTGTAGGTTGTTCCTGCTGTTACTTGTCTTTGGTGGAAGTGAGGCCTGGAGAGAGAAAGATTGTGTTTCAGAAGAAAACCCTGTATTAAGTTAACCTTTGATTTCTGGGTGGCCACATGGTCACCCCTGGTATGGAGCTGCCCACAATGCCGCTCCTCAGCATGAAGCAGCCAGAAAGATCGACAGCCAGATTCCCCAGGGTTGAGGAATTGATCAGTAGAAAAGTGGGACTGAAACCGACCAAGAGTCCCACAGACAGGTTTTTTTGTTTGTTTGTTTTCGTATTTGTTTTATTTTTGTTTTTATTTTTTGTGTAAACATGGAAATTGACCCTCTGATCATAAATCTTGAAACTTGTATTTGTTTTATCTGAATTCCTTCCTCAAGAAAGGACCCCTAGGCCTCTCAGAAGGTATCAAAGAACTGAAACTGATCAGACTGCTGTATGCAAACAATCAGACACCAAACCTCTGGTTCATCATGATTGCTTCTTTATCCCTCCCGAGTTCCTGTTTCCCATACATAGTCCATTTTTCCCTGCTATGTAAACCCTTAGTTTTAGTCAGTCGAGGAGATATTTTGAGATGGATCTCCCATCTCCTTGGCTGCAGCACCCAATTAAAGCTTTCTTTCTTGGCAATGCTTGTCTCAGACATTGGCTTTCTGAGCAGCGAACAGCAGGATCTAGACTCAACCCCTGGTGTTTCAGTAGCAGCAGTGATGGTGATGGTAGTGGCAGGAACCTCCCAAGTGCTGGAGTCTTGGAAGTGTGGGTGCCATGGGCGAGCTAGGACTCCAAGTGAGCTTAGGGAAAGGAAAGGAAGCAGACTGAGGCCTGAGGCAGGTACGGGGGAGTGGAGGGAAAGCTCCAAGTGCAGGGGTCACAGGGAGGAACTGCTGGAGAGGAGGAGTCACAGGTAGGGAGGAGCTGTGGGCAGGGAGAAGCCTTGGGTGGGGAGGAGCTACTGGCATGGAGTTGCTGTGGGTGTGGTGGCTGGGGAGTGGCCATAGCAGTAGTAGGAACAGCACCGGGCAGGGTCCGCCAGCTGGGCAGCAGGCAGCAGGCAGCGAGGATGGGCTCATTGCTCAGACATGACGTGCGGGCCCCAGGTAGCAGGGGCAGTGGGTCTTGTTGCTCTGGGTTGGTGTGGGCCAAGGTGTCACCGGATAGGAGGAGGGAAAGTCCTGACATGCTCACCGCCCACAGTCTACAGCAACCGTCTCATGTTTGTAAGCCAAAAGTAAAATTCTAAGCTTCCCAACCATCCGAATGGACCCCTCCTCTTGGCATGGACATTCCCAAGTTTACCTGAAAAACTAGTTCGGGCCAGGATGGGATGGGGGAGCGGGACGTGCCTCATTATACCCTCCTTTCTTTTGGAATTACTGATAGAACAGATTCTTTAAATCTGGTAAGAAACATTTACTTGGCCAGGCACCTGTAATCCCAGCACTTTGGGAGGCCAAGGTGGGTGGATCATTTGAGGTCAGGAGCTCAAGACCAGCCTGGCCAACATGGTGAAACCCCATCTCTACTAAAAAAAAAAAAAATACAAAAATTAGCTGGACATGGTGCCTGTAATCCCAGCTAATTGGAAGGCTGAGGCAGGAGAATTGCTTGAACTCAGGAGGCGGAGGTTGCAGTGACAAGATCGTACCACTGCACTCCAGCCTGGGCAACAGAGTGAAACTCCATCTCAAAACAAACAAACAAACAAACAAAAACATTTATTTTACTTTAAATCTGATTTTAAAAAAATTTACAATCTATTTTCTCTGAAGCCTGCCACCTGGAGGCTTCACCTGTGTGACCAAACCTTGGTCTCCACAACCCCTTATCTTAACCCAGACATTCCTTTCTGTTGATTTGTAAAATCTTTGGACCTGCTTATGACCTGGAGGTCGCCACTCTGAGTTGTCCCTCCTTTCCGGACCAAACCAATGTACATCTTACATGTATTGATTGATGTCTCATGTCTTCCTAAAATGTATAAAACCAAGCTGTGACCCAACCACTTTGGGCACATGTTCTCAGGGTCTCCTGAGGGCCGTGTCATGGGCCATGGTCACTCATATTTGGCTCAGAATAAATCTCTTCAAATATTTTACAGAGGTTGACTCTTTTGGTTGATATGTTGCTACTGCTTTTTTAAAAAAAAAAAAATCTTTCATCTTCCTTCTTCATTGGCAGCTCCCCTCAGCTGGAAACACGCCTCTTCCCTGCTGCCCTCGTGTGGCGTCCAGCAGCCCCCTCCCTCCACATCTCACTTCACCAGGGGCTTTCCTGACCTCCCCCAACCTTCCCTCTCAGGCTGCCGCACACTCTCTCAGGTACCCAGCCAACTTCAAATGTTGGACATTCTCCTGAATTGGCTGGATTTCTTCTCATGGGTCTCCACTATAACCTCCAACTAATTTCCTCCACTTACATAGAACTTCCTGGCACAGGGATGCAGGTGGCATCCGAGGTCTCTCTCTAGAACTGGCACTCATGCCAACGCCCTACTGTTCCTGGAAAGGGGTCCTGAGACAGACCGTAAGAGAAGGTTCTTGGATCTTGCACAAGAAAGAACTCAGGGTGAGTCCATGGAGTAAAGTGAAAGCAAGTGTATTAAGAAAGTAAAGGAATAAAGAATGGCTACTCCATAGGCAGAGCAGCCCCAGCGGGTGCTGGTTGGCTATTTTTATGGTTATTTCTTGATCATATACTAAACAAGGGGTGAATTATTCATAAGTTTTCTGGGAAAGGGGCAGGGATGTCCTGGAACTGAGGGTTCCTCTTCCTTTTAGACCACATAGGGTAACTTCCAGACATGGGTAACTTCTTGCTGTGGCATTGGCATGCCATGGCACTGGTGGGAGTGTCTTTTAGCATACTAATGCATTATAATTAGTGGATGATGAGCAGTGAGGAGGACCAGAAGTCATGTGGTCACCATCTTGAATTTGGTGGGTTTTGGCTGGCTTCTTTATTGCATCCTGTTTTTACTTATGTTTTGAGACAGGGTCTCACTGTGTTGCCCAGGCTAGAGTGCAGTGGCACAATCATGGCTCACTGCAGCTTCAACCTTCTGGGCTCAAGTGATCCTCCCACCTTGGCCTCTTGAGTAACTGGGACTGCAGGCACACGTGTGCCACCACGCCTGGCTAATTTTTAAATTTTTGTTGTTGTTGTCGTTGTTGAGATGGGGTTTTGCTATGTTGCTCAGGCTGGTCTCAAACCCCTGGACTCAAGAGATCTACCTGCCTTAGTCTTCCAAAGTTCTGGGATTACAGGTGTGAGCCACTGCACCGGACCCTGCATCCTGTTTTATCAGCGGGTCTTGGTGACATGTATCTTGTGCTGGCCTTCTGAGAAGGGCTAAATACCTGGGAATGCAGCCCAGTAGGTCTCAGCCTCAAATTACCCAGCCCCTGTTCAAGATGGAGTTGCTCGGGTTCCAACTCCTCTGACACTACCTATATTTACATTGGATTATCCTGGGTTGTCTTTGCTTACAGGTGCAGCTGGGATGTCCCACGTGCCTCCAGTGGAACACCCCCACTCCCACGGGGCTGCCCTGGGTGTAAATGTTGCTGGAGCCTCTCAGAGCAGTCCCCGCCTCCGCCTGCCCCCTGACCTGTGCTAGTCATGGCAGCAGCTCGTGTCCTAATTCTCCAGCTGCATCCCGGCAGCTGCAGGTCTATGGCCGCACACTGCTGACAGGCGCCCTAGCTTTTCCACACCAGACGGCCGTCCATACGATTTCCCTAAAACTCCAAAGTAACTGCATCCAACATTTGTTTAAAAGCACTCATGACTCTCCAGACGACTCCAGATAGAGTTCAGATGCCTGAAGCCGGCTGCCCTGCCAAGAGGGTTCCTGGGAAGTTTGGGGTTTCCCGTGGGTCTCGCCACTGCCCCTCTGACAGGAAACAGCAGACCTTGGCTCCCCCAAAGCTGGCTCTTCCTGCTGCGGGCGAGCGTGTGGCTGACCCACAGTGGCAAATTCCTGTATGCACCCTCCCCTCTGGTGTGGGCTCCAGATCATGTTCTTCCCCCACAAAAATGTGAGGGAAGGTCTGTATCAGTGCCCTTGGAATAAACTCATCGGCAGGAGTGTGTGTGGGGAGAGAGGAGAGCAGACGCCTTGTTTTTTTATGTGTAAAAAGGAAACTAGTTTGATGCCAATGTATGTATTTACTTATTTATTAGAGAAGGGCGTCTCATTATACTGCTCAGACTGGATTTGCACTCCTGGACTCAAGTGTTCTTCCTGCCTCAGTCTCCAGAGTAGCTGGGACTACAGGCTCATCCTACTGCACCCAGGCTGGAATTTCAATTTCAATTTCAATGGCTGGAAATCAAACTTTTCCTATTGCAGTATGCTTATGGTGCTGTAGTGTTGTGGCGTGGGCACAACCAGTATTGTTTTGTATGCTGTTAGAATGAATGCCTTCCAGATTTATTGGGAGAGGTCCATCCACGTCCAAAGTTCCAACTCTCTTACAATCTTTAATGTGCAAACGGGAGTGGAGTCCCAAGAAGAACCTGAGAGAGGCGGAGAAGAGAGTCACCCTGTTGTCTCCCTCCAGTGTCAGCCTGACCATCAGTGTGAACTGGAACACACCCCCAAGGTGCACTTATGTGTGAGTGTGTGCATGTGTGTGTGTCATTGCTGTGGGGGAGATAATGGCCAGTACCTACAGGCTGGAAAGGAAGGAGGCGAGGAAGTGAGAGGGAGGAAGAGGTAAGACAGGAGAGGCCAGAAGTAAGTGACTGTAAGGAATTAAGAGCAATTTAATGGAGAGTCAACATTGACGAGTTTTGCCGAACAGCTTTGCCTGTTCGGACAGGATGATTACACACACACACACACACACACACACACTCCAGCCTAGGTTTATGACTGCCTCACCTGGATGGCAAAGCTCCACTTGCAGGTAGAGTCAAATTCAAATGGTATTTGGGTCTCTGTCATCTCTGTTTTACTTACTTCTCTTCCTCATTGAGTCTCTTTAGCTGCTGCCATCCCTGGTGGGCCAGTGCCTCTAGTGTGAATATTTCTTCTGGCTTCCTAGCCTTTTACTTCCTTCAAGAGTAAGGTGAGATTGAGCATGGCAGAAGCAGCCTGGACACAGACCAGACCCTGCTGTGCTGGGGACACGACAGATACCAACCTTCTAGCAGCCGCTGCCCTGGAAGGCTCCCGAGAGGCTTGATTATTTGAGGACAATGCATGAACTTTCACATTTTGTTCTAGGTCATTATGTGACCTATTATGTGTAGGGTACTCTTGTGTAAATATCACTATGATGGCATTTTCTTGGCTGACATTTTCACTCATTGAAATGAAAAAGAATTTGCACTGATTGGGCTGTTGGTTATTGTGTATTTAAAAATGGCCTTCACACCTTTTTTAAGTTTGAGGCACTCCCTTTAAAAAAAAATATTTTAGCAGGAAGCTAAAACAAAACATCTAACAGTGGAGGTGCACTCTTTGAAATAATTGCCTCCCATCTCCCGCCCCATCCACTCAGTTCCTTTTTCCTCCCACCGTGCCCCTGAGAGACTCAGAAGACCCCTGCTAAGGCTTAAGGGAGTATAGCCTCCCAATGCAGGGTGAGGCACTGTGCAGTCCTCTGGGGATCTGGAAGAAGGAAGATCAGGGGATGATACAACTGTTTATAAAAGTCAGCATGTGCATGATGATCCTTATCTCTGCGTGGAGTTTTCCATAATTCTTGCTTTGCGTATTTTCTAATTTTCCAAATGGGAACATATATTTCTCATTAAAAAATGTGAGCAAAATATACATGCATATGAAAAAAAGAGAGGATAACATAATATAGAAATATAGCTTGCAGGGTTATTGGATTGTGGATGATTCGTCTCTTCATTTCCTAAAATGTCCTCAATAGTAACAGCAAAGAGACTTTGGGAGACAGAGGCACATGGATGAATTTTAATGTTTTCTTGAATAGTGACCCAGCCGAAGAGAATACCTAACATTATTAGGTAAGGCTTAATAGAAAGATATGATTAGACCAGGTGTGGTGGCTCACACCTGTAATCCCAGCACTTTGGGAGGTCAAGGCAGGTAGATCCTTTAGGTCAGGAGTTCGAGACCAGCCTGGGCATCATGGCAAAACCCCACCTCTACCAAAAACACAAAACTTAGTTGGGCGTGGTGGTGCAGGTCTGTGATCCCAGCTACTCGGGAGGCTGAGGCAGAAGAATTGCTTGAACTCGGAAGGCAGAGGTTGCAGTGAGCCGAGATCATGCCACTGCAGTCCAGTCTAGGTGATAGGGCAAGACTTTGTCTAGGAAAAAAAAAAATGAATGTTGGACTTACAAAAATTTGCTAAAATTATATTAACTGATAGTAACTTGTAGTAACTTTTGATTTAGTAATGAAGTTTCTCTCAGGCACATCTTTTCCTTCTAGTTTCCGGGGTACACATGGGTGATCCAGCCGCTCTCACATGGAGGCACGCCTCCTGGACCTGCCCCAAGAGATGCATCGGCTGGCTGCAAATCAACGCCTCCAACTCAAGTTTCCACGTGGGATTTGGGCTTCGTGTTTGATGTCTATGCCAAGGCTGCCCTGGACAGCTGCCTCGCCTAGTTCCAGCAACTCCGGGGGAGATGGTACCTCTCTGTGAACTCTCCCTGATTTAAAGTAACCGTCTCTTCAACATAGACCATATTTTACATTTCAAATGCACCCTTCAGTCTGGTGAAAACTGTCCAGCTGTTTCACATGACATGGTGACAGAGATGTAGTGTTTAGTTTTATTTTTTAGAAATGTAGCTTTGACCGGACTCACACCTGTAATGCCAGCTCTTTGGGAGGCCGAGGCAGGTGGATCACCTGAGGTCAGGAGTTCAAGACCAGCCTGAGCAAGATGTCGAAACCCCATCTGAACTAGAAATACAAAAATTAGCCTGGTGGCGCATGCCTGTAATCATAGCTACTTGGGAGGCTGAGGCAGGAGAATCACTTGAGCCTGGGAGGCAGAGGTTGCAGTGATCTGAGATTGCGCCACTGTACTCCAGCCTGGGCGACACAGTGAGGCTGTCTCAAAAAAAAAAAAAAAAAAAAAAGACAGAGAGAGAGATATATAGTTTTTATTTACAGAGAATTACATTCTTTATTCACAGAATAGTGGTTATAAATTTTATTAGTGACACCAAATTGAGAAGGAGCTAGCAGCAATCAGGGGATTTTATGGAATGATCGAGGATGCAGGCTGTGGAATCAAACCACAGTTTCCAGCCCTGACTTCACTGACAGCAACCACCTTGGAGATCTGGGACAAACTCATTCTCCTCATCTTGGTAGTTTCTCACTGCAGGGCCTCAGTGTGTGGTAGTGAGGGTTAGCTGAGATGCACGTGAAGAACTTAGGGCAGTGCCTGTTTGCACTAGCGGCGGGTGCAGCCAGCTGGTCTCTGAGGGTGCCTGTGAGCCCGGCAGCAGTCCTGTTGCTGAGGCCCCGTACTGGCTACTCTGTGACTAAGTCAGTGTATTTGTTTCCCATTGCTGCCATCACAAACTACCTCAAACCTCAAATGGCTGAAAACAATCCAGCTTTACACCATACAGCTCTGGAAGTCGGAACTCCAGAATGGGGCAGCTGGGCTGGTTCCTCCCAAGGCTCCGGGGAGAATCTGCTTCCTGGCCTTTTCCAACTTCTAGAGGCTGCCTGTGTTCCGTGTGGCTCCACATTGCCCTAACCTCTGCATCTGTCCTCACATCTCCTTCTCTGGATGTGACCCTCCTCCCTCTTTCATGAGGACCTGTGATCACACTGAGCCCACCCAGATGATCTGTAAGAATGATTTGTGATCCTAATGTCTAAAAATGGAGTGGCTTCTGTCATGTGTGTAAACCAAAAACAAAATTCTAAGCCCTCAGTCATCTATACGGACCCCTCCTCTCAGCAAAGGCATTCCAAAGCTAACTTGCAAAACTAGTTCAGGCCATGATGGGAAGGGGAGCCGGACATGCTTCATTATACACTCTGCCCTTTTGGAATTACTGATAGAGCTGACACTTTAAGTCTGGTAAGAAACATTTACAGTTTATTATCTCTGACACCTGCTGCCTGGAGGCTTCGCCTGCATGATAAAACCTTGGTGTCCACAGCCCCTTATCATCATCCAGACATTCCTTTCTACTGATTCAGAAAATCTCTGATGGACACACCTGGGGAAAACCATAAAAACAGCAAGGAACTGACACTGCCAGAGGCATCCTGAGAATTCCTGCCTGTAGGAACTTAGATGCCGCCTCCGGATGAGACAGCGGCTGCCCAGAGGCTGTGTGTGAGAGGAGTGTCTGCTGTGCTAGCCTTCTGAGCCACTGCTTGGGTTTGCCATTCCCCTCATTACTGCTTTTAGTAATCGGATCATGTCATTCCCATCACTCACGGGAAAATAAACAATGAAAAAACATTGTATTGTGAATGTGTGCTTGATTGGGTATATGTGAGTCTCTGGCAATAAACCATGTTTAAGCATTGCACATTGGTTACTGGGTCATTGTGAAACCTGACTTTGATCTTAGTTAGCACACAGGCCACACAAGAACCCGATTACAGTAACAATTAAAATGAACAAAATACCAGATAACCAGCACGTCTCCCATCTCAAGATTCTTAACTAGAGTGATCACATCGGCAACATCCCTTTTGCCATGTAAGACAGTCACCGGTTTTGGGGATTAGGAGGTAAGACATCTTTGGCAAGGGGCATTATTCTGCCGGCTACACCCCAGTGCCCACTGACTGGGGACTGACGACTAGGTGGCCATAGAGGGCTTGGTTGATGTGCTCCTGATCCAGACCTTCCCTGATGGATGAATTCAGGTGCAGATGGCACTTTTTTTTTTTTTTTGAGACAGAGTCTCACTCTTTCACCCAGGCTGGAATGCAGTGGCGTGATCTTGGCTCATTGCAACCTCCACCTCCTGGCTTCAAGTGATTCTCCTGCCTTAGCCTCCCAAGTAGCTGGGATTACAGGTGTGTGCCACCACACCTGGCTAATTTGTTGTATTTTTAGTAGAGACGGGGTTTCACCGTGATGGCCAGGCTGGTCTTGAACTCCTGACCTCAAGTGATCCACCCGCCTCGGCCTCCCAAAGTGCTGGGATGACAGATGTGAGCCACCGTGCCCTGCCCAGATGGCACTTTTGCCATCAGTTTATAAAGGAGGAGGGTGATGAGAGCAACTCATGAAATGTGTTTTTCTTGCCCCTGAGCATCTCCTCTGCCATGGCCATGGTCCTCATGGGGACAGGTGGCAGTGTACCTATCACGTGGGGAGAATGACGGCAAGTTTTCTCCTGTGTTTCCACAGTGGGGCCTTTTCATACCTTCACATCAGCCGGTGAAAGCTGGGGTGGCCTGTAGGTGGCAGGAAGGACCTCATGATAGCAGAGGGCAGACATGGATAGAAAGGTGAACTGTGCAGGATAAGGAATCTCCATCAAGTGATGAAGTTCTTTTCTCTAGACAAAAGCATCCATAAATCATAGCAAAATTGCATCTTTGATAAGTAAGGTAAAGCTATTCCACAAAAAGACAAAGAATTTCAATTTTATGTTTTAAACTTTTGCTAAAAAATGTGTTTAAAATAGAATTGCAGCTGTCAATGAACATTCCGTAAAATGGGTTATTTTTAGTGGATGATAATGAATACGTGAAAAAAGAGAAGAAAAAACACAAATGCGAACGTGTATCTTCTGGAGCGTAGAGGGCAAATATATTCTGACTGCTCCAAAATGGATGATGAGGACGATAAGTACAAATGAGGTAGTGACTACTGCTTTAGGGAAGCAGTCCTTAACCTTTTTAGTCTCAGGTTTGTTCAGTAATCTGGGGAAGTGTCTCGGCGCGTTACCACCTGTGCACTGTTGTGCAAGTCACATTAGCAGTATCTGGCTGACCTCTCCAACTGCATCCACAGACCCCAGCTGAAGATCCCCCTGCAGCTGTTTCTTCCAGCTTCTGGTGGAAGGGCCTTTGGGCTAAGGGTGGGAGGGAGATAGAGGAACAACCTTCATTTTCACTGTGGCTTGACACTTAAATCATAGTGTTACCTAGAGAACTTCTGTAAAATTACTGGTGAAACATTTTCAGTTTGATGTCTGCTCTTTCTTTGTTCCTGGGGCCATGTTAGATTTAAATCTGAAGACTTTTTTTTTTTTTTTCTGTTCTGTCTTCCTCCTGTTATCGAGGCTTCCTAGCATGAATAAACCTGCCAGACCCATGGTTCTTACCTAGGGGGCAACTGTGCCCCAGCCTGGAGGACATTTGGCAATGTCTGGAGACATTTTTGCTTGTCATTATTGAGGGGTAGGTGCTCCTGGCATGGAGCGGGTGGAGGCCAGGGATGCTGCTGAACATCCTACGTTGCACAGGACAGTCCCCAGTGCAAAGAATGATCTGGCTCCACATGTCAGCAATGCGTCGGTTGAGAAACCCTGCGCTAGACAATTAAATCATTTCACTATAGGAGCCTACCTAATTTTCTGTGTAGAGATTCATTTGGAGGTCCCTCTTTAGGGGAATTAAGAGGGCAATGTTCAAAGTTGACGTTGCTGTTTAGTATTACCAGGCACTTTGTTTAAACAAAGAGAAAGATGTTCACCAAGACTTCCAGTCACTTCCCATTGAATTGAACATATCTTAGAATTGCTGACAGACTTTGGAGAAAAAACATGTTTTAGTAAGTAGTACAATCAATGAAAAGGAAAATAAAAGAGGAACTACAGAAGAGTAGAGAATACACATAATTCTACTGCCGTCACATGTACTTAGAATTGCACTTGTGTAATTATAATTTTGACTTTTTTTTTTTTTTTTTAAGACAGTCTCACTCTTTTGCCCAGGCTGGAGTGCAGTGGTACGATCTTGGCTTACTGCAACCTCCACTTCCTGGGTTCAAGCGATTCTCCTGCCTCAGCCTCCTGAGTAGCTGGGATTACAGGCGCATGCCACCACACCTGGCTAATTTTTGTATTTTTAGTAGAGATGGGGTTTCACGATATTGGCCAGGCTGGTATTGAACTCCTGACCTCAAGTGATCCACCTGCCTTGGCCTCCCAAAGTGTTAGGATTACAGGTGTGAGCCACTGCGCCTGGTCTAATTTTGATCTTTAATATTGCTTCTAAATTACATCTCTCTTGTTTATTTTTTGATAACTCTCTTCCAATGTCAATTTCAATACGTCCATTCTCCTGCACCCAAATCTGCTTCTCTTCCTTAAACCCTGTCTTCCAGCATGCAGCACAAGGCTCAGCCATCCGGGCCTCCTCCCCCATCTCACCTCTGGGTGCTGGACTGGTTTCCTCTCAAGGCCTCTTACATTTGCCCCCTTTCTGAGTCATCTCTGCTACTGCCTGGGTTCACAATCCCCCTTCAGCTTCTACACTACCATCTTAACTGCCTCTTAACCACTCTCTCCAAGCCCAGCCTGAAACCTCCCCTTATCTCATAAACCCCCATTACTGACAGAATAGTTTTTGTAAATAAAACATCTGTTCATTAAACTGAGGCTTTAAATTTGAGTAGCTTCTATTTACTTAAACATGTACTTACAGTCCAGAAAAAACCCTTCCATAACGCAATACATGAGGTTCAAACACATTCTACCACGTAGCATGCAGGATGATGTTATTTGAGATCCGTGAGCTGCCTGGGGTGATCCTGGCCACCTGACTGGCTGGATTCCAAGGGTTCTTGTGTAAGATCCAAATACATCCCTGTGATCACTGCTGCCGGGGACTGTCCTGTGGAGTTGCCTGCTCTGGGCTTAAATCCCACCGGGGCAGATTCTGGGCCCTTTGGCTGGATAAGCACCAGTGATCCGAGGAATCATTTTTGAACATTGGCCTGCTCTCTGACTATTGTAATTGGAGAATACTGGGGACACAGGGGGCCACCGGCCACCTTTCTCGTTGCCTAGCCCCTTCTCCCATCCACATCCTCTTCTGTAGAAGCAAGATTGTTTGAGAACAGGAATCCGGGCAGAGGATGGGAGCCTCGTGCCAAGCCCATTATAGCTGAAACCAGGGGAGCTCAGAAGGGAGTCGGCTCTGGGCTTCAAAGTATTGCATATAGGCCTTTTCGATTTGACCTCAACATACATTTCAGGGCTCCTCTCCTGCTGCTGTGTTCTTCTTATCCCCCTCCCGACACACGTACTCGAGCACATAAACACACACACACCCTCCAGACCCTTCCAAGTCCATCTTCAGAGACCTTCCTTGGTCCCTGTTCTCTCCAGCCACCTCGATGATGCCGTTTCCCTGTTCGCCCGCTTGTAGATCTCTATTGCTTGATCATCTAATCCCAGTATGAAGCCTCTCAATCATTCAACAAAT
The DNA here is from genome assembly GCF_037993035.2 of Macaca fascicularis. Lineage (NCBI taxonomy): Eukaryota > Metazoa > Chordata > Mammalia > Primates > Cercopithecidae > Macaca > Macaca fascicularis. Next base: position 170,151,042 of record NC_088378.1, read on the forward strand.
GGGCTTCAACAAATGTAGTTGTCTCTTGGTATCTGATTGATTCCAGGATCCTAGTGAACACTGAGCTCTGTAGATGCTCAGGTCTCTAATATAACATGGTGTAGTGTTTGCATATAACCTATGCAAATGTAACCTGTGTAACATCCTCCCATATGCTTGAAATCATCTCTAGATTATGTATAATACCTAATACGGTGTAAATGCTGTACAAATAGCTGTTATACTGTATTGTTTTAAAATTTGTATTATTTTTTATTGATGTGGTTTTTTTTACTTTTTTTCCAAATATTTTCCATCTGCAGTTGGTTGAATCTGTGGATGCGGAACCTGCAGGTACCAGAGGCCAAATGTACAGTGTGCTAATATAAAAATTGGTAAAGGAGGGTTAGGCTGTCCTGAAGCTCACAGTCCAGTGTGGGAGACAGAACATTTAACAGAAAGTCCCTATGGAGCTTAAGTGTTGGGCTGGGGCGCTCTGGGGGTGTTCAGGGCACCTTGGAAGTACCTCGGTGTGCTTGCCATCTCTCCCTCAGACTGCAGCCCCCTTGGGCCAGATACTGTCTCTTCAACTTGGTACCAAGTACTCAGCAAGTGCCAAGCCAAGCGCAGGGCAGGCAGCCAATTATTTTTTGTTAACTGAATGCGTAAGTCTTAGAATGGAGCCTGACCGTGTCACATGTATGGTAGGAACATGTTGGAGGCAGGGAAATGTTTTCAAGGTTGTGGACACCTTTGCAGAGTGAACAGGGCCACGCTCCATATCCTGCTTTCTCCAGGCCTTTAAGGAAGTGTGTCAGACGCCCACAGGCAGAGCTGGAAAACGTGGCCTTTGCTAAAGATACAGAAGAGTCCGGAGACGCACAACGGCTGGGTCATTGGTGGTGAGGGACTTTATTTGCAGTGGATTTGGAGTTAGGAAGGAAGTTGCTGCTGGGCGGGTCCTCCCTGCGTCCTGCTGCGGCCCAGTGATGGAGGTCTGCTTACACATGTTTGCCAGGTTTTCAGGCCAGCAACAGGATTCTGTTATTTCTCTAGTGCTTGTCTGCTCATGAAGTAGTGATTTTTGAGAAATCCTTGGACCTGGTGTGAGGATCAAAGACTCCCTTCTTCTGGACAGTGTTGGAAAATCCTGGAAAAATGCTTCCTCTGGGGCCCTGTGTATCTTCCATCTGGGAAAACCGTTAAAAGCAATCAGGTAAAGAAATATTTTTGTGATATGTTGTGACTTTCTTAAAGTAATAAAGTAGAAGAGATTTTAAATGAAAAATATACATAATTGCAAAATCTCTTGATTCTTAGCTATTTCTGAACAGATTTCATGCCCCCCGTATAACCTTTTGTTGGGGAAAGAGGAGAAAGGAAAGGAAAAACTAAAATCACTTTTGTTTTCATAGTTCTGTTTTTTTATCCTTTGCTAAACCCATTTTCCATGGTTGGTCATATGATTTGGATTGAAAGGACTTTTCCTCTGGCCTTGGAGCACGGAGGCAGCTAATATGTTTGCGCAGTGGTTCACGCCTATAATCCCAGCACTTGGGGAGGCTGAGGCGGGAGGATCACCTGAGGTCGGGAGTTCGTGACCAGCCTGGCCAACACGGTGAAACCCCGTCTGTACTAAAAATATAAAAATTAGCCGGTTATGGTGGCGCATGCCTATAGTTCCAGCTACTTGGGAGGCTGAGGCAGGAGAATCACTGGAACTGGGAGGTAGAGGTTGCAGCGAGCCAAGATCACGCCACTGCTCTCCAGACTAGGCAATAGAGCAAGACTCCATCTCAAAAAAAAAAAAAAAAAAAAAAAAAGTACATGAATAAATAAATAACAGCTTCTTGTTTAATCAGTTTTCTCTATCGTTATAAATTCTGTCTCATTGACTTATTCTTTAATCTTTATTATTTCTTCTTTTCTACTGATTTTGTGTTTGATGTATTTATACTGTTTCTAGTTTTTGAAGGCAGAAACTGAGGTCACTGATTTGAAGCCTTTCTCCTCTCCTAATAGAGGCATTTCATGCTGTAAAATTTCCCCAAAGTACTGATTTAATAACATCCTACAAATTTTGATGTTTTAATTTTCATTTTTTATTAATTTCAAAATACACTCTAATTTCCCTTTTGATTTTATAATATTTTTATAAGTATTTTTCAGTTATGAAAATAAATAAGTACTGATAAATGCTACCTGGAACCATCAAGAATGACCCTTGAAAACATTCTGCTCAGTGAAAGAAGGGCAGTCACGAAAGACCACATATTGTAGGATTCAATTTGCATGAAATCACCACAGTCGGTCAATCCACAGGGCCAGAAAATAAATCTGTGGAGTACAGGGCGTCTCCCAGAAGCCAGGGGTTGTGAGGAGGAGGAAATGGAGAATAATTGCTAATGGGTATCACAGTTCCTCTTAGGGGGAAGAAAACCTTCTGGAGTTAGACAGTGGTGAGAGCTGGACAGCTTTGTCAACATACCAAGAACTATTGAATTGTATGCTTTAAAAGGACGAATATTATGGTCCGTGAATTGTCTTTTAATAAAGGTCTTATTTTAAAAAACAAGCTAGGCACCTAGGGTATAAAATTGAAGGAGGCTCTGATTCTCAGGGCCACGCAAATGCAGGGTTGGCACCTATGAGTGTGGCCCTCCTGAAATGTTGTGCCTTAGGCACCTGGCTGTCCCTAATTCAGGCCCTCAGGAGAAAGCCCTAATTCTGGTCAGTTCGAAACAGGAGGACACGGCTTCTGGGAGACACTCGGTGCTCCAGAGAGAGACATTTGGTCCGTTCTCTTCCTCTGGACTTCACCGTGCCGACATGAAATGCTTCCAATTGCGTCCAGCCTAGGATGGAGCGGGGTGGGGGGATATCTGATGACATTACGAACTGCTGCATCAACTCCCCCGAGTCCCTGCCTCTGGACCCCCGAGAGAGGACACAAGGAGTGTCCGGAGCCCATGTGACTCAGTGTCTCTTCCCATCACTTCGCGGGAAAATGGGGCTGCTTACACCGCACCGCAGCCCAAGCACCTGTGGCTGGAGAGGGGCTCGGGCGCCAGGAGTGAGGAGCCTGGTTCTGGGCCCGGGACCGGTACTAGTTAGTGGTGGGACCTGGAACAAATGGTACTAGTTAGTGGTGGGACCTGGAACAAACGCTTTGGTTCTAAGTGAATCCCTCATATTCATGACAAGAGGTGTGGAACACAGACCCATGGGGCCTTCCCACTGGAACATGGAGCTTGGCTGTCACCCGACTTCGCTTCCTGAGGTAGAAAAGCCCAGGGTTCCAGGCTCTGTCTCCTTTCCCGCAGACCCCTTGTTTCTTGGCGCGGAGGCCCTGGGTCCCGCAGGCTCCCACCCACTTCTCTGGGCTCAGAACTTCTCTGGGTTCAGAACCCGATCCCGAAGCGGCCGTGGCGCTGCCGGTGGCCGAGGCCGGGCGCGCGCCTTGGGGACCTGGCTGGCCTCAGGCTGGCGGGAGCATTCGCGGACCTCGCCCTGGGCCGGGAGGACTGGGGGACCCTGGCCTGCCCCTTCCCCTAGCCCTGACCTCGGCCACCACGCGCGCCGCCCCCGCTGGTCCCGCCAGGCTCCGCCTGAAGGCAGAAAGCGTGGGAGGCGCCCGACCCTGCGGTATAAAAGCGGTGCCCGCAGAGGCCCTAGTGGGAGTCCGCGGCGAGCGCAGCAGCAGGGCCGGGTCCTGCGCCTTCGGGATCGGCGTCCAGGCTCGGAGCGCGGCACGGAAACGGCGGCGGCGCTGGACCAGGTGGTAGGTGCGGGCGTCCCCGCGCGGGGCCGGGGCGGAGCACGGGAGTGGCGAGCTTCAAGACCCGGCTGCCACGGAGAGGTGGGACCGGAGGGCAGGAGCGGTCGCTCAGCCAAGAGCCCCGGAGAGGCGGTGCCTTCTCGGTGGGGTCAGCAACGGTCTCCGGGGGTGCCCTGGAGCGCGCAGCCGGCCTCCGCCTTGGCGGCCCACAGCCAGCGCGGGCCATTCCCTCTCCGAGGTCTCCTCGCTGCCCTTGCCGGGCGGAAGCCCTGCTTTGCAGCCTCCTCCCCACCTGCCGGCCCTGTTTTCTCACTGCTCCTCTCTGCTCTGGGAGCCGCAGGATGACGTCTGTCCTGCTTCTTCTCTGTCCTTTAAAGTCACCAGTCTCGGCCGGGCGCGGTGGCTCACGCCGGTAATCCCAGCACTTTGGGAAGCCGAGGCGGGCGGATCCTTTAAGATCAGGAGTTCGAGACCAGCCTGACAAACGTGGTGAAAACCGGTCTCTACTGAAAATGCAAAAATTTGCCGGGCATGTTGGCGAACGCCTGTAATAATGTCAGCTACGTACTGAGGCAGGAAAATCACTTGAACTCGGGAGGCGGAGGTTGCAGTGCGCTGGGATTGCGCCACTGCACTCCAACCGGACCGACAGAGCGAGACTTCCTCTCAAAACAAAACTAAACAAAAAAAAAATCCCCCAAAAACACAAAAAACCCCACCACCACCAACAACAAAAAAATAAAGCCACCAGTCTCGAGTTCCAAATCCGAGCACTCTTATCCATCCTAATTCTTTCAATAATTCAGCGAAACGGATGGGGCCCGTCCTTCCCCGGAGCATTCCTCCAGGGACTGTGAATCCGCGGAGCCAGGCTCAGCCGTCGCCTGCAGGGCCTGCGGTCTGTGGGGATCGCCAGCAAGATGAGGAGTCACCTTCGGGACGAACGGTCGTGCTGGGGAGGGTTGCGCCGGCGGGGTCAAGGGAACCTCCTTTAGGGTGGGAATCAAGCCTCCGGGCCGCGATGTTTGAGGGTGAGTAGAATTAATCCCGTGATGGACATGGGGCCTTGTAAGGGGGACCAGGAGTTTGTGAAGAGGTGACTTTGGGAGGGGTTCAGGATGGCCAGAGGTGGAGGCTGTGACCTGAGCGAGGCTGGATCAAGGGAGGGGGCAGGTGGAGAGGAAACCGTTCTTTTTTTTTTTTTTTTTTTTGAGACGGAGTCTGGCTCTGTCGCCCAGGCTGGGGTGCAGTGGCCGGATCTCAGCTCACTGCAAGCTCCGCCTCCCGGGTTCCCGCCATTCTCCTGCCTCAGCCTCCCGAGTAGCTGGGACCACAGGCGCCGCCACCTCGCCCGGCTAGTTTTTTGTATTTTTAGTAGAGACGGGGTTTCACCGTGTTAGCCAGGATGGTCTCGATCTCCTTACCTAGTGATCCGCCCGTCTCAGCCTCCCAAAGTGCTGGGATTACAGGCTTGAGCCACCGCGCCCGGCCGAAGAAACGTTTTAACAAGGTGGCTTTGAGCGGATCCTGAGGGTCCCGGGAGATTTAGGAGGAAGGACAAGAGGATTAAGACACCGCTTTCTGAGGATGTTGTGTGGCTGTGGCCCCGTGGTGGCTGGGGGAAGTGGGTTGTGTTCATTGTCCAAGGCTCTCCAGTGCTTTGTGTGGCATTTTGGGGAGCACAGATGAGGTGTTCTGACAATGGGGAGTGGCTCTAGGAGACCAGAGGCTCAGGAGGGGGCCTGGGCACTAGGCCAGGCACAGGATCCAAAGTGGAAAGAAATGTGGACACAGAGTGCAAGCCTTGGGGATGGGTGTGGGGGACGAGGGGGATGGAAAGGGGTCAGGGAGGTCTCCCAGGCTCACCTGGAGGAGTGAGGGTCTCATTTCCAAGGGCACTGGGAACTGCAGCCTGGGGGTGGGGGTTCATTTGGTTTCAGACCTGTGGCGAAGAGACCCACCCCCTCACATTCACACTTTGGCCTCCAGTGGCTTCACAGGCACCACCCCCTTGTTCTCGCGTTTTACTCCTCACCTTGGGCTGTTTCTTGCCTTTCCATTCTGGCGTTCTGCAGGGACCAGTTCCTTCCTCTCATGCACAATCTACACTCATCGCTTTTGCTGGGAGTAATGAGTAAAGCTCCCAAATAGATGTTTCTGAGTTAGCAAGCACATTAAAACCAAAACAAAACGAAGCCAAAACAACACACAATTGTCTAAGTCCCACTTTCAGTGTTCAAGGGTCACATGATGTCCAGAAGCTAGTGATGGGCAGGAGCTCTGAATGGAGTTACTGGGATGTCAGGCCGTGTGGGCCTGGGGCAGGCTGGCTGACTGGGAGCAGACTGGTTCCATCCCAGCTGTCCAGCACACACTCACTTGCCTCTGTGGATGATAGTTCCTTGCCTCACAGCTGTCTGTCTCTGGGTCAGATTCAGCCTCTCAGTGTCTTTTGTGTATCAGCTGAATGACAGGGAGGCCACAGGCTGGTGCCCAGTTGAAAATCTCACAGGGACTCTTTGTAAATGCATACAAGAATAAGAAAAGCATTTTCCTCCTCCTCCCTGAGCCCATTCTCTTCCTCAGATGGGACGATCAGGTCCTTACGGAAAGAATTGGAGTTCACTGCTCCCAGCGCTCTCTCTCTCTCTCTCTCTGTGTGTGTGTGTGTGTGTGTGTGTGTGTGTGTGTGTGTGTGTGAGAGAGAGAGAGAGGGAGAGAGAGAGAGAGGGAGAGAGAGCTCTGCAGGTGAGCCAGTTCTGTTGCTATTGCTGGTTTGAGCTGCTGCCATCACCACACTTAGCTAATTACCTTAATATTTGCTGGTCCCCAGTTGAAAATCTCACAAGAACTCTTTGTAAATGCATGCAAGAATAAGAACAGCATTTTCCTCCTCCTCCCTTAGTTTTTGGCTGGAGACTAACAGAAAATAAATTTTTCTCCAACTTGAAATACTTATGAACTTTGAGAAGAAAACAAAAAGTACGATTCCAAAGTTGCCCTGTAGTAAGTAGGTCAGTAACATTCAGGGAGTGTCAAAACTGCATTTCTCTTTATTCTTCACTTCCAGGCCCTGCATCATGGAAACTCTTTCTAATGCAAGTGGTACCTTTGCCATACGCCTTTTAAAGATACTATGTCAAGACAGCCCTACGCGCAACGTGTTTTGTTCTCCTGTGAGCATCTCCTCTGCCCTGGCCATGGTTCTCCTAGGGGCAAAGGGAAACACCGCAACCCAGATGGCCCAGGTAAGCTTGCCTGTGTCCCAGGAGCAGGGACTGGCCTGGGCTGCGTGTTCTGTCACCAGCATCACACTCATACTCCACAGCCACTGAGAAAGGAGGGCAGGACTGGGGCCCGAGTATGCACTGGCCATTTCAGGGAGGCGGGGGTCCACTGGGGAAGAAGGGGGCAGGGCAGGGAGGCAGGAACTCTGCTCCACCGAGATTTATTTGGGGGAAACTTTCCTCCGTTAATCCCTTGGAAGAGACCATCCAAGCTGTCTTGTCCTGGCACGGAATCTTTGTTTAGAAAATGATACTGAAATTATTTGAAACATAAGTTGCAAAGACCTACCTCTTTTTTGCCGCAAGAGACTGTAACCATCAACTTTCATTGGTAAGGAGGGTTAATACCTGTTTCAAGCTGTTTCTGTACCAACAGCTCAGGGAGGGCATCGACAGAAATTTGCCAGAAGGATTCCAGGGCAAGTGCTTAGTTACCGCTGCACACCGTGCAGGTACTGCTCAGCTTAGTCTCACCAATGCTCAGAGAACCTCTGAAAATGACTCAAGATCAGTGCTTGTCCCCAGACGTTTGTGGAAAGGAGAGGGGACATACACCTGAGATGAAACTGAAAGCTTGCACCATCCCTGACCACAGGCCCCTGGACACGCCTTCATCATGGGAGTTGTCCTTTGTTCAATATGACTCTTTTTTTTTCCTTTGATGACACTTTTCAGTAGTGAATTACTCATTTTAATAATTTCCCAGCTCATTGTGTGAAGGAGGGAAGGTTTATGTATAAAGGCTACCAGCCTTAATAATAAGCACAGAGAAGCTCTCTAAAATATATACATTTGGAAAAAGGGCATTACAATGAAAATACGCATGCCATAGCAAGCTATGTGTGTATTCAGGGAGGTGAAATAACACTAAGATTTTTAAAGGAAAAAGTAAAGAGGATTACATAATCCCTTTGAAATAGTTATTTTTGGCAAAAAGATCAATAACGAAGGTGATGCCAGTGTGAGATTGGATGGGGAGTTCCTGGGTAGACATCCTTGTACAAGTATTTTGTTGTGTAAGGCTGTGATGGCCTTTGTGCAAGAGTGTAGTTTTTTACGGAGTCCTTTGTGATAGTTTTGTTATCAGGCATTCAAGCGTGAGAACCCTCTCTTCATGGCCTTCGCTGTCTCTGTCAAAGTTTTAGTTTTAGTTTTTGTTTTTGTTTTTAACATTAGTGACTCCATTTTGGTTCTGAGGTTCCTTATGCTTAAATCTTATGATCTTTTTCTATATTTTTTTTTTTTTTTTTTTTTTGAGACGGAGTCTCGCTCTGCCGCCCAGGCTGGAGTGCAGTGGCCAGATCTCAGCTCACTGCAAGCTCCGCCTCCCGGGTTCACGCCATTCTCCTGCCTCAGCCTCCGGAGTAGCTGGGACTACAGGCGCCCGCCACCGCGCCCGGCTAGTTTTTTGTATTTTTTAGTGGAGACGGGGTTTCACGGTGTTAGCCAGGATGGTCTCGATCTCCTGACCTCGTGATCCGCCCATCTCGGCCTCCCAAAGTGCTGGGATTACAGGCTTGAGCCACCGCGCCCGGCCGATCTTTTTCTATATTTTAGACTCACTGATAAACCCTTATAGGAAGCTTTTTTGAGAGCACCAAAATTGTTTGGGTACCGTCTTAGGTGTGACACGGAGCTCTCCATGGCTCCAGTGTTCACCTGGATACTCGTGAGACACCAGACATACTGAGTACACATTGCTACCTGTAACATGAAGGGAAGCATTAATAGCAGCAGAAATATTTTAAAGAATTATTTATTTTTCCTTCATTATATAACTGGTAAAAGTCCACTATAAAATTAAAAAAAAAAAAAAAGTAGAAGGGAGGAAAAAAAATCCTTATGGATCCATCACGCAGAGACAACCACCCTTGATAATGTAAAGCATCTTCCTCCACTCTTATTTCCCCGTTTTCTTTTTCTTTCTTTCTTTTTTTTTTTTTAGACAGAGTCTCACTCTGTCGCCCAGGCTGGAGTACAGTGGCACGATCTCTGCTCACTGCAAGCTCCGCCTCCCGGGTTCACACCATTCTCCTGCCTCAGCCTCCCGAGGAGCTGGGACTACAGGCGCCCGCCATCTCGCCTGGCTAATTTTTATTTTTAGAGACGGGGTTTCACCGTGTTAGCCAGGATGGTCTCGATCTCCTGACCTCGTGATCCGTCCGCCTCAGCCTCCCAACGTGCTGAGATTACAGGCGTGAGCCACCGTGCCTGATTCTATTTCCCCATTTTCACTTGACATTTTGTACTTTGGTGATTATATGGTATCTTTACTTTTATAACTGTTTTTTCAGCTCATGTGAGGATTCGGTGAGACAGGCCATGTAAAGCAAGTGCTCAACATGTGTTGGCTGTGAATAGTAATAGTGGTGTCACAGCCTTGGGTGAAATTTGTCTTAGCTTTTGGTTTTGTTCTATTTTTGACAGGGTTTCTTATCAATAGTCTATGAGCTGTCTAAAATAAATTTAGCAGCTTCCTCTTTTTTCTATGTTATAGGACAGTGTGTATTGCATGAGAAATAGAAATTGCTTGAATATTAGAAAAAAAATCCCTCAAAAGATCATCTAAGCCTTTTTAGAAGTAATTCTCGCTCTCTTTTTTTTTTGTTCATTCATTGTGCATTGTGACTGATTGATAGATTCTGTGGGGTTTTTTTTTTTTTTTTTTGAGATGGAGTCTCGCTCTGTCACCCAGGCTGGAGTGCAGTGGTGCTATCTCAGCTCACTGCAACCTCCAACTCTGGAGTTCAAGTTCACGTGATTTTCCTGCCTCAGCCTCCCAAGTAGCTGGGATTACAGGCACACTTCACAATGCCTGGCTAATATTCATATTTTTGACTGGCGTTTGGTAACTTATAATCTGTACTTTACTGAAAATAATTATATAGCGTTTTTGTTTTAACATTCCCATTGTTTATATTGCTGTAACCTCTTTTTCACATACAACTTTCCTTTGGAGTGCTTTTTTTAATATGTGGTGGGTGGTTGTCTGTCATGTATGTATGTGTGTTTTCTTTTAAAGAACCAGCTCTTGGATTCATTGATCATTTTGTGTTTGTTCCAAAATTCCTTAGGAGTTTTTCTGTATCTTCTCTAACATAATGATGTAAAGTTTTAGCATTTTATTATTTTCTTGGTAATATTGAAAACAATGCTATGTTTTAACTTTCTTTGGCCGAACTCTTTGGTCTAATATATATCACCCATATTTTGATTATTTTCTAAATTATGTGTCGTATACTTATTTAGAAGAATATTGTTTGTTTGTTTTTTGAGGAAGAGTCTTGCTCTTTTGCCCAGGCTGGAGTGCAATAGTGTGATCTCGGCTCACTGCAACCTCTGCCTCCTGGGTTCAAGTGATTCTCCTGCCTCAGCCTCCCAAGTAGCTGGGATTACAGGCAAGCATCACCACACTTGGCTAATTTTTGTATTTTTAGTAGAGACAGGGTTTCGCCTAGTTGGCAAGGCTGGTCTTGAACTCCTGACCTCAAGTGATCTGCCCGCCTCAGCCTCCCAAAGTGCTGGGATTACAAGCATGAGCCACTGTGCCCAGCCTAGAAGAATATTTTAAATATTTGTTTAGAAGAGGGATTTTTTTTTTTTTTGACATGATCTTGCTAGGCTGGAGTGTGGCAGCTTGATCACAGCTCACTGCAGCCTCAAAGTCCCGGGCTCCAGCAGTCCTCCCACCTCAGCCTTCCAAGTAGCTGGGACCACAGCACACACCATCATGCCCAGCTAATTGGAGATGGGATCTCGCAATGTTGCCCAGACTAGCCTCAAACTCTTGGACTCAAACAATCCTCCTGCTTTAGCCTCCCAAAGTGCTGGGATTACAGGCTTGAGCCACTGTGCCTGGCTTGGAAGAGTATTTTAATTGTTACTTTGAAGAGTTAATTATTTAGAAAAGTGTTTTCAGTAATATTTTGTATGTCATTTTCATTTTGTTGGCATTTTGTTTATAATGTTGATTATTTGTTACTACATTGAAGTTAGAGGATATAATCTATATAATTTCTGTATTTCAGAATGTATTGAGACTTTGAGACTTTTCTTATGGTCCAATATGTGTTATATTTTTTGAAATATTTAAGTAACACACACACATATAGTCACTATAGGGTACAATTTTAATAACTGTGTTATTGTCTTATTAATCACATTGCTCATTTAATATCCTTATTTCCTTTTGAGGATTCTGATGGTTGTATTTCTGTCTATGTTTCCTTGCATTTTTTCTGCTTTTAACTTTTTAACTGCATCTTTTTTGTTTTTCTATAAATTTTAGAGGTGATTTTCCCACCACTTAGGGCACATTTATATTTTCCTTTGGATGCCAGATTTTATCACACCCTCTTTTATGAGCTTTTCTCACCCTTGTCATTTTTTTTCTGTTACTCACCTTTAAACCAGCGAGATCCATTCAGGCAGGATGGCTACATCTTTTACTTGCCTGTTTTCTGTCCCCTCTCTCTCCTTTCCCCATCCACCAAAGAGCTATCTTGATAACTTTGAAATTATTTCTCACAACAGGCACTTTCTTTAAACACAGAGGAAGACATTCATCGAGGTTTCCAGTCGCTTCTCGCTGAAGTGAACAAGCCTGGCACACAGTACCTGCTGAGAACAGCCAACAGGCTCTTTGGAGAGAAAACGTGTCAATTTCTCTCAGTAAGTTGAATCAATAGAACAATAAAAGTTGTATTCAACATATCTGGTGATACAGAGTCTGGGAGAAAGACCCTAGAGAAACTGAGACGCTTACATTAACCAATTAAAAAAATTGTACTTTTTTTTTTTCTAAGATGGGGTCTCACTATGTTGCCCAGGCTGGTCTCAAACTCCTGGTCTCAAGTGATCCTCCTGCCTGCTGGGATTGCAGATGTGAGCCACCATGCCCAACCTAAACTTCCTTTCTTTCTTTCTTTATTTATTTTATTTTATTTTTTTTTTTGGAGACGGAGTCTCGCTTTGTCACCCAGGCTGGAGTGCGGTGGCTGGATCTCTGCTCACTGCAAGCTCCGCCTCCCGGGTTTACGCCATTCTTCTGCCTCAGCCTCCCGAGTAGCTGGGACTACAGGCGCTCGCCACCTCGCCCGACTAGTTTTTTGTATTTTTTTTAGTAGAGACGGGGTTTCACTGTGTTAGCCAGGATGGTCTCGATCTCCTGACCTCGTGATCCGCCCGTCTCGGCCTCCCAAAGTGCTGGGATTACAGGCTTGAGCCACCGCGCCCGGCCACTTCCTTTCTTTAAAGACCACAATTCTATAATTACACCTTGCATTAGTATTCCAAAAGCAGTCTCTACTTTTCTTGAAAGGTAAAATTGAAAGGTAAAATTCTCAAGTTCATTTCTGGTTATTCAGGGTCCAATGCATACCTATTCACAAACTCTGATAATTTAACATATCTTAATATGATCACTTTTAAAGAGTTGTGTGTATTCTTTTTATTAAAAAGAGATAACATATTTAGAATTTTTGGAAGTTTGTTGACATTTGTATTTAGCAATGCAGGCTCACTGAACGCTTTCTCTCCAAAGACGTTTAAGGAATCCTGTCTTCAATTCTACCATGCTGAGCTGGAGGAGCTTTCCTTTATCAAAGCTGCAGAAGAGTCCAGGGAACACATCAACACTTGGGTCTCAAAGAAGACGGAAGGTCAGAATGACAAGTTATTCCACCCTCCTCCCAACCCCTCCTCCTGCAGCTCTTCCTATTCCTCCTCCCCTCCTCTTACATCCTCCCTCCTCCTCCTCTCCCTCCTATCCCTCCTTTTGTCTCTCCTCACCCACCTCCACCTCTCCACTCCGGCCCCTCTAATTTCACGGGTGTTTCAGATGGTCAGAGTAGTGTTGACTGGCAGGGCCTCCTGGCATACTGAACCTTGATGGACTCATAAAGGTTCTGATCATTCAGGTTTTCAACAACAAAGATTTACTTTTTTCTATTCTTCCAGGACCAGAGTAGCTGATACAAATGTCAAAAGAGGGCCAGGGATGGTGGCTCTCGCCTGTAATCCCAGAAATTTAGGAGGCCAAGGTGGGCATATCACTTCAGGTCAGGAGTTCAAGACCAGCCTGGCCAACATGGTGAGACCCTCATCTCTACAAAAATACAAAAATTAGCCAGGCGTGGTGGCCCATGCCTGTAATCCCAGCTACTTGGGAGGCTGAGACATGAGAATCACTTGAACCTGGGAGGCAGAAGTTGTAGTGAGCTGAGATCACGCCACTGCGCTCCAGCCTGTCTCAAAAACAAAAAACAAACAAAAAACAAATGTCAAAAGAATCTCAGGCCAGGTTTCCAGTTTAATAACTTACATTAAAATATACTCTCCCTGGCCTGTGACATTCACATGTCAGGTGACTCCATTGTCTCTGTGAGAAGGAGATTGATGGACAGACCTTGCCTGAGGTATACACTTGGGCTGCCTCTTCCTAGGTTCTGGGGGCCCTCCATCACCATCACCTTTACCTGCTAAGGTCACTTCTGACTTTTCATGTCTTCCACTTAAGCTCCTTTAGTTTGTCTTGCTAAGCCTACCTTTGGTTGGTTAACTGCAGACCCTCTCTCAGGGCTGCTCAGTTCCACAGACTGAAAATATCCTCCATTTGGGGTTGCACCTTATTCATCCACATTTCAGAAAGTGACATGTTCCAGTCTTGGCCTCCAAGACCAATGATGGTCTGATGAACGATGCAGACTCCTCTGCACCAATGATGCTTAATACCACTAGGAACATTTCTATTTCTGCGAATAAATGAGACGGTAAAGAGTGGGAGATGTTCTTCACTTAAAGTCTCAGCAATTGTTCCCCCATTCCTGCTTGGAGTATTTGCCACGGATGCTCTCTTGAGGCAGCGAATTAGCAGAAGTTCATTGAAAAAGTACCACTTGATCTCCAGGGAAAGAAGGGGGGATCTTTGCTTGCCCACATTCTCTTTTCCAGAGACGTCTGGTGCTTTGTTGAGGGGATTCAGCAGGAAGATCTCCTCCAAAAGCTTCTAGAAACTCCCCATGTGCCCAATGTCAGCTCTTCCCGCTTTGAGCCATCCAGTTTAGAACTGGGTGTGATCACGAAGGGTTGGGTCAAACACTCCATTTAACCACGTGAGACAAACACCCCTTCAGCCTATCACATTTCCTGCTGGTCTTGTTCTCCAACCTGGTGTAATTTTTCTACTTTCTACCAACCTGCTTTCCTCGAGTGACTTAGGTGTCTTTCACCATCCTCAACTTGGTGGATGTTCTCAAGGCGTCGGTAATCGTGAATGCCACTCACACGTGCTGTTTTTATTTCTGTACGTAACAACCCACACTCAGCAAATTTGAAAACAGAAGTTTGCTTCTCAACTGGTCACCCAGGATCATCGAATACATCAGGTTCTTACAAAAACAACTGAATGTAGTCTCTACTTTTCTTGAAAGGTAAAATTGAAGAGTTGCTGCCGGGCAGCTCCATTGATGCGGAAACCAGACTGGTTCTTGTCAATGCCGTCTACTTCAAAGGGAAGTGGGATGAACAGTTTGACGAAACGTACACAAGGGAAATGCCTTTTAAAATAAAGCAGGTAGGGGGACGCTTTTTAACATCCTGCTACTTTGATGAAGAAGTTGAATGGAAAGATTTAACTTTGTAAAATCATAAGTGACGTAAGTGTAAGCCAAAAGGAATTTGAAACTTAAAGTATTTCTGAATGAATTTATTAACTCAGTAGAAGAAAACTGAAGGAATAAAAGATATTTGCTGCATATATATATATATATAAAATATATATGTAGTGTTTTATTACTGCTCTTAACTACCTTTGATAATTTCTTATAAACCATTGCTGCCACCTATTTTTGGAAACTAAAGATCTTCCTTTAAGCCCAATTTACTTGGCTAGAAAGCAAAAAAAAAAAAAAGGTGTTAAGGTGGTGTGATATGTGGGAGTGGGAGTGAGGGGCAGTATAGGGCAGGGTAGAAGGAGAGAAGGTGAAAACATATGTCTTTAGTTATTTTTAAAATTAAAGTAAGTTTTGATTTGAATTGTTAACTATCATTAATTCAGTATTTCCAGCTTTTTAATATTAAAACTTCATGACAAAGACCTTAGTTTTGACATTGAAGTAAAACTTAATTAAGGCAGGCATTAGAATAATTTTCCATAATCCTCCAGCCCCTAAAAAGATACCATTTTAATGCAATTAGAAAACGAAAGCAGGTAACCCTCCCGCATTTTTTGTAAGGTGTACTTGAACTTGAAAAAAATTAGTTCTCTAGTTGCAAAGGGTGGGAGGAGGAGAATTCTTCTAACCTTGGTTTTAGAATGATTTTAATTTTTATAATAGATGACCTGTATCAATTTTTAAAAGTGAATTTAGTAAATGTAATACTTTGCTGAACTTCTGTGTGCATATGCCTTTTCTGTATTTTAAAAAAGTTATTTCCTTAGAGTATCATAATTGAAAAGGTTGGGTTAAAATAGATTACTATATATGTAGGTCGTAGGTCATCACTCTTTCTGAGAGAGTGTACCCATTTATACACCCTGTCATGCTGTTGTGGAACTATAAGTTTGATCCCACTTTATGATTTTTTTTCTCATATGTTGGGTTGGATAAATAGGAAAAACAATACACATTTTTTTCTAATTAAATCAAAACAACTTTGTATTTAATTTCATTTGATTATATTGTTTTCTTAGATCTATTTGCTGAGCACAAATTAATGAGAAAAATATTTCTCCTCTGGAAAATGCAGAGTATCACATTTTATTTTGCAGAATAAAAGCTTTCCCAGGGTAGTACTGTGCTTGCAGTGATGATAGGAAGGAACTGGTTGCCTTTTTTTGTGTGTGTGTGTGTGTTAATTGAGGCATGAATGTGGCGGTTTCCATCACAGGTGCTGGAAACACTATCGGAGGCAACTGCAGCTCTTTTGAAACTTTTAATTGCCTCTTTTAATAATCCTTCCCCCAGGAGGAGCAAAGGCCAGTGCAGATGATGTATCAGGAGGCCACGTTTAAGCTCGCCCACGTGGGCGAGGTGCGCGCGCAGCTGCTGGAGCTGCCCTACGCCGGGGAGGAGCTGAGCCTGCTCGTGCTGCTGCCTGACGACGGCGTGGAGCTCAGCACGGTAAGACCCGGGCGGGAAGAACCCAGGGACGCCTTTGCGGGCAGAACTCGAACGCCACTTGCACCTCTTGTATTTACCTTCCGAGTTGGCCATGTGGCAGACGCACACTGTGCAGGCACTTGGCGTTGGGTTCAAACTTTTGTTCAAGGCTGACTTTTCCCAATATTGTCTGCGTGATCTGCCAAATTACACATCTCAGTCCTCTGTGTTTTCATCGCTAGAAGGGGTAGGGGCGGTTAAAATGCCTTTTAAAATAAATCCGGTAGGAGGAAACTTATAAAAATCTTGCTAGTTTGATGAATGGCAGACTTTTAACTGTAAAAGCATAAATGACAGCTTAGGGTTATTGCCCGGTAGGGTCATGATGAGGATAAACTGTGGCTAATTCAGGTAACAAGGTTACCACCTTGCCTGGCAAATAGTAAACTCTCTACAAATGTGATCCGTTATTATAATCATCATTCTTAGCATTATGCTTTGAAAGTCTAAGAACCTGAAATAGAGAATGAGGAAGTCTTAACTTTCACCTAACGAGGCTGGGAGGGGGGATCGTGGCATCCGGGGAGGTGTGAAGTCCAGTGCTCAGAGGGTGGGACCAGAGACAGCCTCTGATGGCACATCCAGGCACTCGGCTTCCTTTCAGCATGGATCCCTGCGGTGAGAGTCACCCATGGCAAATGGCAGGCAGTGGAACCCCATGACTTAAGAGGTCTGTGTGTGCCGCAGCCATTGGCTCTGCCTCTGCCCACCTGCCTGACTGTAACCGCTCTGCTCAGGAAACTATGCAGAATCTCATCTGGGGCGGATAATCCCGTTGGAGTGGCTCACACTGAGAACCCTTTCGTTTCCAATCCTTTTCTTTACTAGCAATGGTTTGTTGTCTGTAAAAAGACTATGTTTGAAAAGCAAACATAGTCGCCTGGGCATTGACGCTTGTCACAATACAAGGTGTCTCTGGAGTTGCTGGGTAAGGAGAGGACAGCCACAGCCTTCCTGCCTCTGGCTGCTTGGTGTCTCTCCCCCTTGTCAAGGAAGTGGCGCATGGGATGGCACATGGGACATAGGACAAGTAGGAGCGCTCACACGCTTCTGGCAGATGAAGGGGCCAGTGATCCTATGTGAACAAACAACACCTACGTGCAAGAGGAGGAAGGGGACTGTGTGAGTGCCTGTGGGCTTGTAGATGTGCACTGAAGTCGGAATCTTAAAGTCTATTTCTGGTATTTCAGGTGGAAAAAAATCTCACTTTTGAGAAACTCACAGCCTGGACCAAGCCAGACTGTATGAAGAGTACCGAGGTTGAAGTTCTCCTTCCAAAATTTAAACTGCAAGAGGATTATGACATGGAATCTGTGCTTCGGCGTTTGGGAATGGTCGATGCCTTCCAACAGGGCAAGGCTGACTTGTCGGCAATGTCAGCGGAGGGAGACCTGTGTCTGTCCAAGTTCGTGCACAAGAGTTTTGTGGAGGTTAATGAAGAAGGCACCGAGGCAGCAGCAGCCTCAGGCTGCATTGTGATTGCAGAGTGCTGCATGGAATCTGGCCCGAGGTTCTGTGCTGACCACCCTTTCCTTTTCTTCATCAGGCACAACAGAGCCAACAGCCTTCTGTTCTGTGGCAGGTTCTCATCTCCATAAAGGGTGCACTTACTCTGCACTCAGCCATTTCCCTCTTGCTGTGTCCCCAGACCCCCACTACAACTCCAAGAGGATGGGCCTAGAAAGCCAAGTGCAAAGATGAGGGCAGATTCCTTAGCTGTCTGCCCTCATGATTTGCCAGCATAAGTTCGTGATGCTTTACACTCAGCTCTTCCATACTGACCACTCATTTATCCTACTTAATCAGAATCTTGAGAAAATAGACCATAATGATTCCCTGTTGTATTAAAATTGCAGCCCAAATCCCATAGGATGGCAAGCAAAGTTCTTCTAGAATTCCACAAGCAATTCACTCTGGAGACCCCGTGCTTTCCTGAGACCTCAAATACATGCCTTAACCCACTGCCTCAGTGGTAATAAATGCTGCTAGATATTGCTACTAGTTTATAGATTTCCTGGTGCTTAGTCTTTTAAAAAAGGTTTTAAAGTGCACACGTATATTTTGTCTTCTTTTTTTCTTTTTGACATCTACCAATAACCAACCACGCACCAAACACTGCATTTGGCACTGGGGATGCAAAGGGGACGGAGCTATCCTCCTTTTACACCTGGTCTTCAATTCTGTGCCCAACTTACACAGCTTTGACGATGACCAGGTTGGACTCTTTAATGTCTTTCAAGGTATGGTGTAATCCTCTTGTAGGGATCACATCTTTCTTTATGATACTGTATTTCTCTACCTCTAAGTCTTAACAGTAAAAACCCCATTCAACACTTAAAGCTCATTTCAAATTCTTCTTTGAGAAGTTTTTCCTTTCTCCACAACCAGATGTACAAATTTTTCACTCGGAGGGCACTTTTTTTTTTTTTTTTTTTGAGACGGAGTCTCGCTTTGTCTCCCAGGCTGGAGTGCAGCCGTGCGATCTCGGCTCACTGCAAGCTCTGCCTCCGGGGTTCACCCCATTCTCCTGCCTCAGCCTCCTGAGTAGCTGGGACTACAGGCGCCGCCACCACGCCCAGCTGATTTTTTGTATTTTTAGTAGAGACGGGGTTTCACCGTGTTCGCCAGGATGGCAGGCACTTCTTTCTTGGTAGTTCTTTTATTTTTATTAATCTCTGTATCCTTAGATAGTCCTCCAACAACCAAGGGTTGGGACTCTGTCTTACATATTTGGGTGCCCCTCATAGTGCAGTAATAAGTAAGTGGGTTATATATGAGCTGTGTAACTTATTTTTTATTTTTATTTTTTGAGACAGAGTCTCGCTCTGTCGCCCAGGCTGTAGTTCAGTGGCCGGATCTCGGCTCACTGCAAACTCCGCCTCCCGGGTTCAGGCCATTCTCCTGCCTCAGCCTCCCGAGTAGCTGGGACCACAGGTGCCTGCCACCATGCCCGGGTAATTTTTTTTGTGTTTTTAGTAGAGACGGGGTTTCACCATGTTGGCCAGAATGGTCTCGGTCTCCTGACCTCGTGATCCGCCCGTCTCGGCCTCCCAAAGTGCTGGGATTACAAGCGTGAGCCACCGCGCCTGGCCTGTAACTTATTTTTTTAATGGCTGGATATCACTTGAGTTTATTGTTTTTTAAGAATTTTTTTATTGAGGTAAAATTCACATAACATAAAATTAACTATTTTAAAGTGAGAAGTTCAGTGCCGTTTAGTATTGTTAACAACGTTGTGTAACCACCACCTTTATTTAAAGTTCCAAAAAAATTTTTCTCCTCTAAAAGGAAACCCCATCCCATTAAGCAGATAACGCTCCATTTCTTCTTCCCTCCAGCCCCTGGCAACCACCAATCTGCTTTCTGTCTCTATGGATTTATCTGTTCTTCATATTTCATATAAATTGAATTGTTTGAGACCTTTTGTGTCTGGCTTCTTTCACATAGCACGAGTTTCTGAGATTTATTTACATAAGAGCATGTATCAACACTTCATTTTTATGGCCAAATAATATTGTACTATGTGTTTATAGCACAATTTATGTGTCCACTCATTCACTGATGGACGTTGTGTAGTTTCCTATTTTTGGCTATTGGGAATAGTGCTGCTGTGAATGTTTGTGTACCTGTGTTTGTTTGAGTGCCTATTTTGCATTCTCTTGGGTATACGTCTAGGAGTGGAACGGCTGGGTCATATGGTAATTCTATGTTTAGCTTTTTAAGGAACAGACAAACTGCTTTCCACAGCAGTTGAACCATTCTGCATTCCCACTAGCAATGGGAATGTACTTACTATTTTCCTTTTCCTTTTTTAAAAAAATATGTTATAGCCATCTTAGTGGATGTGAAGTGGTATCTCATTGTGTTTTTTATTTGCATTTCTTATGTAATGAGCTAGAAAGTAAAGTACCAACTAGATGGGACATCCAGTCCCTTTGATAGATAATGCTGAGTAAAAAATGAGATGAAAGATGTTTGTTTGTTTGTTTGTTTTAGACCAGGGGTGAAAGTTTATTAAAACTTTAGAGGAGGAGGAATGGAAAGAAAGTGAAGTACACTTGGAAAAGGGCCAAGTGGCCAAGTGGACATCTTGGAGGTCAAGTGCCTGGTTCAGTTATTTTATTTTATTTTTTTTTGAGACAGGGTCTCACTCTGTTACCCAGGCTGGAGTGTAGTGGCATGATCTGGGCTCACTGCAATCTCCTTCTCCTGGATTCAAGCAATTCTCTTGCCTCAGCCTCCCAAGTAGCTGGTATTACAGGTGCCTGCCACCACACCCGGCTAATTTTGTATTTTTCAGTAGAGACGGGGTTTCACCACGTTGGCCATGTTGGTCTTGAACTCCGGGCCTCAAACAATCTGCCTACCTCGGCCTCCCAAAGTGCTAGGATTACAGGCATGAGCCACTGAGCCTAGCCCTAGCTCAGTATCTTTTGATATTATGCATATGATACATAATATGATACATATGATACATAGTATGATATTATGTATCATATGGGGATACTTACTTATTGCATTTCTTTCATTAGTGGTGAAAGTGTTTTATGCATTTATTGGCTCTTGAATTTCCTCCTCTATGAATTGTCATTCACACACCTACTTTTCTACTCGGTTTTTACATATCTTTTTGCCTATTAAAGATATTATCCCTCCGTCTTATATTTTTTCTCATTCTTGTATTGCCTTTTAAATTTTGTTACGATGTTTCATTAATAAACAGCATTTTGTTTTCCTCTATAATCAAATCTAGATTTTTCCCTTTGTGATTTCTGACACCACTTCCATTCTTACAAGTACTTTTCCATTCATAAACTAGTTAAATAAAAGTTATTTTTTCCTCTAAACTTTTATTTTTGTAATGATTTAATTCACATGGAATTTGATTTTGTGTTATTGACATTCAGGAGAAAGCATAATTTCATTTATTTCTTAATAGCCAATTTCTGGATATTATTTGTAAATCTATTTTTCCCTAGTGTTCATTCCTATTTTTCCATCTTTATTTTTCTAAGTGAACTTTAGAATAATTTTTTAATACCCCAAGTAATTTTTTTAACTTGTTGAGAGTTTTTTGGGGGGAAGGGTTAGCATGACATTAAGCATATAAATTACTTGGGTAAATTGATGTATTTACAATGTTTAGTCATCTCATTAAGGAAAATGAGAAGAGTCTCCATTTATTCAAGCCCTTTTGTTATACTACTTTTATTAAGACCTTTTTTTTTTGAGTTTTTTTCAATATAAATCCTACACATCTTTTTTTTTTTTTTCTTGGTATGGTTATCTCTAAATTTTAGTAACAATTTTAAACAATAGCATTTCCCCCGACCTGATTATGGATGGCATATAAGTAAACCATTGACGTTTATAAATTTATCTTGTGCATGACCAATTTGGTATATTCTTTTGGTAATTTAAGAATTTTCAGTAAATCATTTTGGAGTTTCTGCTATATGATTTTGCAATAGGCAAATGATCTTTACTATGTATGTAATGGTATATGCAAATAAGAAAGAGGACATCCTTCTAACTGATACGCCTCTAGTGTCTGTTTTTTGTTTATTGTTTTGTGTTCGTCTGTTTTGCATTACCTAGCCATTATGAGACAACATACAATGGTTTGGATGTTTGTACCCCCACATTTCGTGTTGAGACATGATCCCCAATGTTGGAGATGGGGTCTAATGGGAAGTATTTGGATCATGGGGGCAGATCCTTCATGAATGGTTTGGTGCCATCTTCGAGGTAATGAGTGACTTCTGGCTTTATTTGTTCCCCTGAGAACAAAAAACCTGACCCCTGCCCTCTGTCTCTTGCTTTTGATCTATTGCCTTGTGATCTCTGCACATGGCAGTTCCCCTTCACCTTTTGCCATCAGTGGAGGCCTCACCAGAAGCAGATACTGGTGCCATGCTTTTTGTACAGTGTGCAGAACTGTGAGCCAGTGAATTACCCAGCTTTGTGTGTGTATGTGTGTGTGTGTGTGTGTTTTATAGCAACACAAATGAACCAAGACACAGAGTGCACAATCATGACAGAAATTCTTGTTCTGCTCTGTTTTAATTTAGAGATTGATAATATCCAGTGTTGGTGAGCATATGAGAAAACAGGCATCCTTACCTTGTGTGTGGGAATGTGGATTAAGGGTTTTTGAAAGGAAGTGGGCAGCCTTTCCATTTTAAATGGACATTCTTTTTGGGCCAGCATTTCACTTTTAGATGTCTGATCTACATAAGTATTTGCATACATGCTTAGATATGTTGAGGTTTTCTCTGTAGTATTTTTAAAGGCATTTTTGTAGGATTATTTAAAAAATTGTGGTAAAGAAAAACAAAATTTACCATCTTAACCATTTCTAAGCATACAGTTAGCATTATTTTTGAATAGCAAAAAAGGAAAGAAAAAGAAAAAGAAAAGAAGGAAAGAAGGCAGAGAGGGAGGGAGGGAAAAAACAAAGAAAATGAAGTGGAATTAATTCAATTTTAATTTTTCCTTCAATAG